>NC_090238.1:27583091-27918091 GCF_024489055.1 Chanodichthys erythropterus
TAGATATACACTGAATTTGTTGTTTTTATTACATAATGTTTAATAATATAATATTACAATACACTGAGATGCAAACAGTATCTGCCAATATTTGTACTACATATAAATCTATTTACACTTAGTAAAAGAAAATACTGCTATTTTCACATAGTGTGAATAGCATCCATCGCTAATTACGCAGTGCAAATAGCCGCCGTCCTATTTTATTTTTGTGGCAAGCAACTTTTATTGAACCTTTAACATTACTTTAAAAGATCAGTGATAATATTGTACATTAAAGTATTTTAGTGGGTTTGGTGCTTGATAATTTTGCCAGTGAGTGTAACCAGAGACATGCCTGAACATGCCTCAACCATATTATATAAAGCCTGGCATATAAGATAAAAATCAGAAAGTTTATTGTACCTTTCGACTATGACAACAAAAAAAAGTTGATTATCATATTTGATACTTCAGGCTTTTTAAACTCGCACTCTAGGAGGAAAAAAAATAAAAAATATTCAGAGGCTCAAACTGAGCAAAGGTATGCAAACACAGCCTAAATTATGTGTACTGTGTGTTTAGAATCACTTTTACTTGCTAAACAAAAGTCTAAACTATCAGTCAGATGACAAGAAGGCATGCAGTAGAATGTGTACAACAGGTCTTTAAGCAAAGTTTTAATAATGATGATCATTTAAAGGCCTTGAGATGATGATACAGTAGCCTTTATAGGGTTAAAACTTTAAAAGACCCCAAACACTCAACACAAGCCCCCATTGTTGGCGAGAGACAGGAAAAAAAAAAGTTTATTTTACAAAATATACGTAACAAAATACACAATTTCTATGCGACTAATCACACTCTCCAAACAATGGAGAATTAAAAGGGTTGGATAAACAGAGGGAGAGACCAGCGCGTAGTAGTGAACGTGGGGGGCCTAATCCTTCATTGGACACGCCAACACACGCTCGCACATCACCAACACTGAGTCACTCTTCATTAATATCAAGAGAAGCGAATATACACACAAATAATGTACACAGAGCTCACACACAAACTGATTCATTAACAGCTTGCTCCCAATCCTAGAATGCCAAGCAAGTGTCCAGATGGCTGGTAAAGCCGCCTCTCTCCGAGGAGGCATCGTTAGCAGTCAACAGAATCACATCCAACAGGAGCGCTCGCCATACGGAGCGTGGCCACTCAGCCAAACTGAGGAGGGAGTCCGGCTTTGCTCAGAGAACGACCCAGAACGGCGGATTGAGTGCTCAATGAGCCTGCTTAAGGCTGTCAAAATGATCCCAGAACAGCAAGTTGTGGGTAGAGATTTGTCAACAACAGCAGTGCTTAAACATAAGTGGACTGGCATGACACCGGCATGATTCATTTGAAGCAAATGCAATGTCAAAGCCAATATATTCCAATTGGCTAAGCAGAAAAGTGAAACTCCAAAATATAGTTCGAGAAATTCATTTTTCTGGACCGCTGAAATTGTTTGTTATGCTAGCGTGCAGACGAACCAGTCAGTAAGTGCCTATGAAAACAATCCTGAAAACAGATCTTTTCCCTTCAAAACTACCACAAAACTATCCTTGGCAACTTCATCCCAGACCAGGTGTGGAAAATGAATGCATTTGAATGAAAATTGGGCGAAGGGAAGTGAAAATTAGTCACAGGACCAAACTGTTTCCATTACCAAGTGCTAGAAACATCTCAGTTCATCTGAGCTACTCGAGTCAAAATGTTCCTTGTTTGCAGATGAAGTATGAGGTTGGGAATACAGAGACACAGAGAGTCCACTCTTAAAGGCTAAGATGAATGGATGGGCTGATTCCATTTTAGTGAGGCGGTCTTCACTTGTTGTATTTAGTATCCGTACTTATCGTTCAGATGTGTCCGACCATCGCCAGTCTGACCTGTTCAAAACAGACACACAGGATAAAATCATGTCTTTGTTTCACCCGCTTAAAATGTTTGGTTAAAGACATGAAATAGCATTTGCAATGCTTCCATGATGTGATTTAAAAGTCAAAAACATTAATTTCAAACAATTTTTTTTTATTTTTATTTTTTTTCATGAACAGTGAAAAATACTTCTAAATTATTTATTATTCTTACACTCTAAAAAATGCTGGGTTAAAAACAACCCAAGTTGGGTTGGAAATGGACAAACCCAGCAATTGGGTTGTTTTAACCCAGAGGTAGGGTTTAAATGTTTGCCCAACCTGCTGGGTAGTTTTATTTAACTCAACTATTGTTTAAAAATTACTGTATTGCTTAATTAAAATTAACCCAAAGTATGTTGGAAATGAACATTTATTAATGTTCAATGAATAATTATTAAACAATAAACATTTATTAAATTGCTTATTAATAAATGTATATGAATAAACTATTAAATTTATATTAATAAAATATTAAAGCTTATAAACATTCACCTTTTGTCTATTATTGTTGTCTCTAATTGCATCTGGTTTTTAATTTCCCAACTATTTTGGGTTCATTTTAAGCTAGCCATATAGCAATTTTTAAATAATAGTTGGTTTAAATAAAACTACCCAGCAAGTTGGGCAAACATTTAACCCAACCACTGGGTTAAAACCACCCAATTGCTGGGTTTGTCCATTTTCAACCCAACTTGGGTTGTTTTTAACCCAGCATTTTTAGAGTGTAGTTAAATGTTAATTTCAACATTTACTAATACATTATTAAAATCACAATGTGTTTGTTAATATTATTTAATCAATGGACCTGAACTAACAAACTAAAAATGAACAGTTGTATTTTTATCAAAGATTAATAAATACTGTAACAAATGTATTGCTCTTTGTTAACTAACTCAGTACCAAACAAACCTTATTGTATAGTGTTACCCTTTATTTTTTCCATTACTGACATTTATTGAGATTGTAAATGGGAGAAAGACCAGTTTTATGTGAAGATTTTTTCATACAATAAAATTCTAATATTCTTCAGTCTGTCAACAGGAAAGGATACATACAAAGGATTATGGGAAATGGTCAACAATTTAAAAATATCTAAAGTCTAATGTGAAAGTCTCTAAAATACACTACTATTCAAAAGCTTTTAAAAAGAAGTCTAGCAAAGGCTGGATTTAATTGATCAAAAACAGTAAAAAAAGTCATATTGTGAAATATTATTAAAACAGGTTTTATTTTTTATACGTTTTAAAATTGAATGCATTCCTGTGATGCAAAGCTGAATTTTCAGCATCATTACTCCAGTCTTCAATGTCACATGATCCTTCAGGAATCATTCTAATATGCTGATTTTCTGTTCAAAAAACATTTATTATTATTATCAATATTGAAAAGAGTTGTGTACAATTTTTTTGCAGGATTCTTTGATGAACAAAGAGTTCAGAAGAACAGCATTTATCTGAAATATCTGAAATAAAAAAAGCTTTTGTAGCATTATAAATGTAAATTAAATGTATCCTTGCTGAATAAAAGTATTAATGTCTTTTATTAATTTCTTTCAAAAAAAAAAAAAAAAAAAAAAATCTTACTGACCCCAAACTTGAAAAAAAAAAAAAAAAGGAAAAATGTTTATAAGGTTGAAAATTCAGCTTTGGTAACAAGAATAAATTTCATTTTAAAATAGAAAACAATTATTTTAAATTGTAAAAATGTGTTTTTGCTGTGTTTTGGATCAAATAAGTGCAACCTTGTGAGCAGAAGAGACTTCTTTTAAAAACATTTAAAAAAATCTTACCAACCTAAAACTTTTAAATGGTAGTATATAACATTTTAGGCCAACGTTACATCCTTAAATCCTTATCTTTCGATGTCATAGATAACCATATGGTTAATATAGTGTAGTGATGAGGACCATTTGCTTTTGTTTTAGGTTAGCTTAACATGATTTATAATGCATAATATGAATACAACTTAAAACTTAAGCACCAAAGCAAGAAAAAAAAGGCTTCTGGCAGAAACTGGAAATCATTATTTTAAGAAATAAAGAGAACCTTATCTTGTAATAACCTTGTGACTTTAAAGTAAATTCCTTGGCCTGGTATTAATGTTTTCCCATAATGCAACTTCTCTAATCCTCTGAAATGTCAGAACTGTGTTTGAAATGTCCTAAGATCAAAAAAGCTAATAATCACTGAAAATAATGTTTAGTAGTGTTCAGCGAGGGCCTGTAAATTGAGATTAAAGGGTGAAGTGCCAAGAACGCTTGATTTCTGATGCATTTTTCTGACTGCACAAAGAAATAAGAAGCTATGTAGGGTTTCATATGACAGTACGGGTAGAACTTTATAATAATATCACAGCCTACACGGATGAAGAAGGGTAGCTTTTTACCTGATGGAGGAACCCAAACGCAGTAGTCAGGGTCGTCCTCTGGGTACTGCTTGGACATGGTCACAGGAGGCTAGAAATATGGGTAGAAATATATCAATATCAGGGCAGAAGAAAACCAACTACTAGAACCTCACTAGCTATGTTTGAAAACAAAGTAGCAAATTTATTAGTAGTGAAATTGGCGCGAAATATCTGTAATAAAAAATGCAATTGGGGAAGAAACTGTGGCTCTTTTTTCTATCATAAATGACTTGCATCTCAGAACATGCAGACTAAACAAAATCATTCTGATATGCAGATTTGCTGCTCAAGAAACATTTCTTGTCAAAACAGTTTATTTCTGTTAAAACCAATGAAATAAATCACACTTTGTTTATTATTTTGGGGCCAATATAAATACAATTCATAATTGGTTTATTAAGCACTTTAGTTAAATAATATTTGGTTACATATCTTATTATGTCTTCAGTAGAGTCATTTACATAAATAGTAATTACTAAAACACTTACCCTGCTTGGGCCCATAACTTTCTTCTTTGTACTTGTCTTTGGATTCTGGACATTTGAGACACCATTGTCTACTCCTTCTGTTGGGATATAAATCATAATTAAAGTGGATCAGACAATTATCAGCCATTATTCACTTAAAAATGATGTTAGATCAATGAACCAATGGAAGAAACTTCACCTTTATGTCACAAAATATATGATTTTCTACCTTTTGGAGGAGAGTCACTTTTGTTCTTTTGAAGATGGAATGACTTGGATTTTTCTTTTTCACGAGATTTAGCTATCTTAGCAGGCTGGTCCTCATGGTCTTCTTTCTCTAGACACACAAATAGAAATGTTTTTGTAAATACCTACTAGATATGAACCTATGGATTACAGGTTAATTTAGATTTTATCTAATGTAGTAGATTCTAGTTGGATTCTGTGAACAAATCTCAAAGGTGGACAACAAATAACACACTAGTTAAGCAGCACAACAGCGCCTACTTGTGGTCGGAAATAGAATTACACTATGCTCTATGCTGCAAATCTAGAGTTAATCATTTTGAAATTCCTAACACATTCCTAAATACCTGCTATTAAGGCAATGGGTAGATATTTTGGTAAAGGTCTAACCATTAGGGTGGCATGTCAGGGTTTCAGCTCTGTCTGCACTGGCATGTTCTGAGCTGACTGAATCGGCAGACTGAATATCCTCCATATCACCGTCTGTGACACCATCCTTAGTCGTCTTGTTTTTTTCTTCCGCCTCCTCCTCCTCTTCTTCTTCTTCTTCTTCCTCTTCCTCACCACCAGGGGGCAATTCCTTCATATTGAAGAGTTCAGCAGGCAGATTGGCACGCTTTGGGGGCAACGTCTGCTCATTTAGGTGAGAGAGAAAGAGTTATATTTAATTAACTCAGTACTCATTTGAATGTAATTATCTATTTTTTCTATATCAATTTAAAAAGGCTCACTCCAATAGTTCCAGTCTTCAGTTTGAATCTATTCCCTCCTTTCATGGCACCAAACATAGGCAGAGATAACTTCTTAGGTTTCTCATTGTCTGTGGACTGACTAGAGCTGTAATATATATAAAAAAAAAATCACAATTAGGACCCTATGAAATCAGTTTTATTGGTTTTTGTTATGCTATTAAACATTTTCTGGATTCCGTTTTAGTGGTTAAATTAATTAAAAAGTTAATAAATAAAAGGATGTCTAAATTAAATAAAATTTTTACAATAATATTGCCCTTTGAAATGTTTTTTTTCTTCTAAAGAAACTCTGTTATCATTTTTTTTTTTTTCTGGATTCTTTCCTTTTATGATTTAATACAAATTTATTAACAAAAACAACGGTAATCACACAAATGAACAGCCTTAAATATAATTAAACTTTTAAAATGTAATAAAATTACACATTTTTGGCAAACAAAGTGCTGAACAACAGAGGTTTAGAGGTTCAGATTATTTCTTAAAAAAGTGTTTTGATAAACTGTATTATTATTGTTATTATTACTTTGAGAAATACATTCTGCTGTACAATACCAATATATTTCTTTCATAATTTTCATCAAGTTAAGCCAAACATTTATTTTGTTGGGTTGTAGTGAAGACCTTTGAGTTTCTGTGTGTATTTGACAATAGTTTTATCAAATGAAAATCTCGTTTGTGCGTGTCTCGTCATGTCCATAAATAG
Organism: Chanodichthys erythropterus; assembly: GCF_024489055.1. Classification (NCBI taxonomy): domain Eukaryota; kingdom Metazoa; phylum Chordata; class Actinopteri; order Cypriniformes; family Xenocyprididae; genus Chanodichthys; species Chanodichthys erythropterus. The sequence continues at coordinate 27,589,594 of NC_090238.1, forward strand.
AGAAAAGTTGCTCCAGCAAGAGTCTGGTGTGGGATTGGCATAGGTTAGTTGTCAACGAGCGAGAAAGGTTGACATGGAGCAGCTAAATCTCCAACCTCCGGGGAATCACCTGTTCTAAACAAATGCTGAACAGAGAAAAGTGTGCTGGCAAAAAGAGAACGTTTTGTTTTTAAACCTTTAGTAAATCAAGTATCCAAAATGAAATGCATGTTATATTCAAATGCCCAGTCGGATCTGGAGGGAACACTGAGCTCACCCGCCGGGCTGTAATGAGGGCAGCTGGGTAGGTTTAGCCAGATCCGCTAGCTTGCGAAGTCTCTGACCTTCCTTCTTCAACTCAGCTACATGTAAATGTAGCTTCTTTCTCTCCACCCCATCCAGAGCCACCTCGCTCCGTACTGCGCTCATGAAAGCATCCAGTGGATCCTCTGTGGAAGAACTGGAGCCTCCTGAAGGAGCACAACAAACAGAAAGTGTAGCCTTTTACATGATGAAATTTGGAGAAAAATACAAATAAGGACACAGACTTTCACCACACCTTTCCCAGAGGAATTGAGCCTTTTCTCAGTGTCAGCCAGCTCTTTTTCAACCTTGGCCAGTTTGGTTAGCTAAGAAAGAAAATGTATTACATCAGTACCAGGTACAGCACACACAGAGCATGGGTGATCACAAAAGAAATATGATGCAGGTTCTTTACCAGTGATTCATATGTATCAGGACGCTCCTGAATCTTTCCGGCCTTCTTCATGCGCTCCTTACGTTTCTTCTCCACCGCACCTGTCCGGTCAAGGAACGTGTCATCATCACTGTCATAAAAATCTTCATCTTCCCAGTTCTTCTTCTTGCGTTTGCGGGACACTGTAAAGAGACAAAAATGGAATGCGTGTGAGTGGGTTAACATGAGGTAAAAAAAATAAAAAAATAAAATCTGCATTATTACAGGTTCTCAATGACAAATATCTATTTCAGTCATAAAACTCTAGAGGGCGCAGACTGAGAGGTACTTTACTTGCAATCTGCAAGCATAATGTTGTCATAATACTGGAATTTCAAATGTGTAATTCTTGGTTCCATCCAGACCGTGGGACACAATTGTGCCATTTTACCATTTCTATAGCTTAAAGTGAACATCACGTCAAAACAATGGAGTGGTTCACACCACAAGTGCTCAAGGTCGTTTATGGTGATGATCTTTCGGCGCTAGATCCTCTGATATTTTTATCTAAAGCCAAACGCGCTTCATTCTAGCCCTTTCTGCTCTGTGCGTGTTACTTCTCTCTCCTGCTAAGGACGTAAAGTGCCACATTAAGAGCTGCAGATGATGTGGTTATTTTCACAACAGTAGCAGAAACACAGTAAACCGCAAAATAGATACTTGCACTGAAACACTTCAGAAAACAAGAATGCAGAAAATACAATTATTTTTATCTGTTATACAGATGACCCCGACCATTTAACTAAACCAGGTCTGTGACCATTTAACACATGGCACCTTTAGACGTTTTGATTTTTTCCCATACATTTAGCATTATTAATCAGCATATTAAGAGCATTTCATAATAAACAATGTTATAATTTGAAAAATTATTTAGAGATGGCAAGGGAACACAAAAAACGTTTTGATTATTAGATTATGAATGTTGTTTGTTTTTAGTAGTTTATTATGGCCCATACTTTTATAGTATACTACAAAATATAAAAATAGTCCATACGCAATAAAATATATATACATATTTACAAAATGTTTACCTCCAAGGCGCGTTCACGAGATCACCACAATGCATGCATGTGGTTTTGATGCGAAAGTAGACGATGTTGTGTGAACGCGTGTTGGAGATTAATATCTTGTAAATATTTGTAAATTATGTTTGTGTTTCGAAGATGAACGAAAGTCTTATGGGTTTGGAACGATATGAAGGTGAGTAATAAATGACAGAATTTTCATTTTTGGGTGAACTAACCCTTTAAGTCTGCTTTCGGTGTGACTGCTTGTTGTCTGCCTACCTGCCTCCTGTCTCAGAAGACCACGGGCCTCCAGCATGCGGCACGCCTCTAAGCAGCACTGGACAGCTGCTTCTTTCTTTTTCCCAGAGTGGGTCACCTCAGCCACCAGCTGCCTGCCCAGAGCATCATCCACTGGCAACCTAAAAGACACAGAAATCAAACAAGATATTTTCAACTTCCATATAAATGTTACCAAAATCACCTGTATTGTTTATTATTAAGTGGAGATTGTATAGCCACTGAACACTGAGCTGGTGTTAAATTGCTATAAAACCAAAAAAGGTGCAAATGTGATTTGGCTGTAGATAGAGATGTAGTGATTACTTAATTCTGCAGAGCCAAGTGCCATGGCCTTTTTCTTCATATTCAAACTCTAGTTCTTCTCCTGAAACAAAAATAAATTCATGTAAATGACTTCACAGAAATTTCATGATTCTATATCTAAGGGTACGTTTACACAACAACGATGTACTATAATTCGGGAAGTTTTCCTTTGCGTTTTTGAAAAGTTTTGCATTCAGACAACAATGTTGTGAAAACAATCCCCTTTCACATGGATCCGCAAAAAGGACTAAAAAGGCTGTATTATGCTGCCAGGCCAGTAGATGGCGACATCACTTTGTAAAAAATCACTACGCGGGTACGCGCCTATAGACTGTAGTAATACGCATTCACATAACATCACTGTTTTCACAAATATGCGTTTTTATTGTTTACATGGAGGCAATATCAGTATAGTTTTCAAAAACTTGCACCATGAAACTCCCAAAACGTGGTTGTCGTGTAAATGAACAGACAAAATGCATAAAAAGTTTTCTGTTTTTAATTGTCTTGAGTTAATATTTTACCTTCTCTATCATAGAAGCCCTGTAAAGCCTTTTTAGGATCTTTTAAGTATGCTGCTTCCTGATCCTCCTGGAATTCTGTGGCAAATGGATTCTCCTCATTCTCATCCTCTTCTGGCGCTGCCTCTTCAGCTAAACAAATAACAAAGACAATGTGTAAATTCACTAAAAACAGGCAGGTAGTTATAATTGAGGATCATCTGTTGTCTTTTTTACCAATTCCCCAAGAACAGCCAATATCTTCTGAGGAGCTTTTCCTTGTAGCACTGGATTCACTCTCCTCTTTCTCTTCCTCCTCATCTGAGCCATCACCCATCATCCTCTTCTCCAGGGCTTCTCTCTGTTTTCTAGCACGCTCTCTGAGCTCTGTCACCGTCAGCTCAGATTCTGCTTCTTCGTCAAACTCTGGACCCTGGGAAAAGACGTAATCCAGAATAATCAATGTTCTCGCTCAAGAAATAATACTGATGAGCATGAGATAAATCTGTTTACGAGATTTAACATCTAATCAAAAAAAAAAAAAAAAAAAAGGCAAAAATGTTAGTTACATGTCATTTACTTAATAAAAATATAAAAATAACCTAAATAATATAATAATTATTGGGTCAACCAATCATTAGTTACATTCAAATAAAAAAATTCATTTCATCAACTGCTGGACTTTTAGTAACAGTAGAGTTCTTCAGAACAAACACAGGATCGTTCCGTGTCAAAAAAATCTTGATTTTGATCATTTCTTTTCTGGTGGGGGGGGGGGGGGGGGTAAAAATGACTTTAGAAAAATGGCGGCATCGTTTTACTTTTTTACACAGAGTTTGGTAGGTCTATTGGTAAAATCTGTTGAATTTAGCAATCTTTTTTGTATTATATGCCAACAGTGACTGTTCAAAAATGGGAAAAAGCACATCTTGTGTTTTTTGCCTTAAGTTTACAGTTTTACTCCAAAAAATATCTTAATATCCTTTTAAACTTCTCTTTTGGTTTCTTCATTTTAAGGCCCTAAATGGTTCAATCCCAAAAATATGGGGATTTCAGTGTGGCTCCATAAGTACATTGTTAAATTGTACACATTTTCAGTGGTCAACAACTAATTATGACTCACTTTGAATACAGCTGTTAGTTGTTGTTTTTTTTAAAGAGGAATATGTGAAGAGCAAATAATGTTGAAACTAGAAATTTATCTTGTTTTGTTTTTTTCTACCAAACATCAAGTCATTTTCCAAGGTTTGTGTGCCTATAACTCTGAATATGATATCTTAAAATCCTTTTAAGAAGATTTAAAGAATAATATCTGAAGAACAAATAATACTTAAGAAATGCATCTTATTTCCCTCTATCAAAACAACTTCATAGTGCATACCTCTCTGAGTTTCTGAAATTTGGTTGGTTAGACACGGAATGACAGTGATTTCTATCAGGTAGTCAAAGTGTGGTATATGTGCTATTTTTAATAAACACATACCTGCAAAATAAAGAGTCTCGTGCTTCCCCCAAACTTTATAACATGTCCCACTCGGAGCCTTATGTATGTTTTAGGGGGTATTTTGTTCTTATTCACAAAAGTCCCATGAGTGCTGCCTAAATCATAAGCATAGAAGCCCCTCTCCTCTCCCACGACTCCGTCCTGCCCAGCTCTGCCCCGGTACTGCACCACGGCGTGATAGCGGGAGATGGACGGGTGCTCCAGAGACACATCACACACCGGCAGCCGACCCACCACGAAGTAACTACTCTGGGTCAGAGGGACCGTATCTAGTATCGCTCCATTTTTCAGCAGCTCAAATGAGTAGCTGATGTCAGGAACACACCCCCACGGGGGCTCAGTGTACGGGAGCGGGGGAAATTTGCCCGCCGGGGGTAGTTTGGCAGGGATCTTGGGTCTGATGTCTTTTGGTTTGGGCTGGACCTTCGGTGCCTCTGATCTCTCGGATGATGGATGATCCGATGGGTCTGTCTGAGTGTCTGTGGGCTTTGCAGATGGTTGTTGCTGTTTAGTATCAAGATCTGCGTCGTTATTCTCTGACCTGCTGCTGCTTAATTCTTCTGTGGATTTCTTGGTTGACTTTGATCCTCCTGGTTTCTTCACCGTGAGAGACGGAGCCACGAAAATAACCGGTTTCTTAAAAGGATCATCTGTGTTTTCATTAGTGCTGGTGACGTCCTGTTTATCATCACAGGTAGGGTCCGAGCTCTTCTCTGTTTCCATTTCAGTGAGATTATTTTCTATTTGCCCACTGCATTTAGACTCCATCGTGTGTTCAGCAGTCGACATGGTGTGTTTGGTGTAACACTTTAATTATTCCGTTCCTGTAGTCTTGAATTTGTGATATTGATTGATCTAATTTTTTTTCATAACTAGAAATGTATCAGAACACTTTATTGTGGATGTATAATAATTATTTGACATATATTTATAGCCAATTAATCATCTTAAATCATTATCCGTTATCTTCACTGTCTAGGAACTATTTACATTTTCCACGGAAATATTTGAGTGTTGTACCTGACAACCGCTCATCGTTTATATGTCGTTTTTGTTGAAAGTAACTGATAATAAATGATACATATTACATTATTTTGCCATCCTTCATCGTTATGATTATCTGCTCATAAAAGGTAAAGCAAGCAGTTTGTTTTCTGATGATTAGGCTTTATAATTGTTACATTAAACATGGAGTCTGCAGGGCGTCTAATGTTGTGTAGTGTCAATTTAAAATTTAAGTTAATAAATAAACGAAAGCAAGAAAGTTTGTAAAAAGAAAATGAACTTTTGATATGCATATTATAGTATATTATTCGGTTTCTACCTAGAAATTACTGTAATCTTCAGTACTGAAAGGGAATCTTATCAAGAACATGTCCAGGTCTTTCATACCAAAATCAAAAGAAAAAACGATAAAAGAAATGAATCATATTTTAGGACTATTATAGCTGTTGTTGTTTTACTTTTGAATTTGTGATTGTCTAACGTTAGATTGTCATTGTTGTAATACACTTTTTTTTTAAAAACTTTGTTTAAACACTTTGTTTTTTTACAATTTGCTTTGAATAAAGGCAGCACAACAAATACTACATTTTTTATATCAATACCTTAATTAAATAATTTTATGTGTGCACATTATGGTATATTTAATTAGATAAATTGAAAATTTTGAAAACAGATGTTTTTATTGTTGTTGCTGTTTTTTTATGTTGAAGGTAATCATCCATAACCTCTACATGTGCATCAGGTGATAGGAAATGTTTGTGATACTTCTTTATAGTAATGATAGTAATGTCAACTTGAACAGTTTTTTCTATGGTTTTCAGATTGTCCTGAAGAATTGTACCACTGTCAAACGAAGCACTGACAGCACTGTGTGAAGATGATGCGTTATTGGGGTGAGCTCCCAGTGGCTTCGGCTCCCTCGGGCCGCAGTTCTTTTGACCTTCTGCAGCGCGAGTTCCGTCAGGTGGAGATGCAGGACCCTCCCCTGCACCAACCTTCTGCACAGCGTCCACGTCCCACCACCATGCTGGACATCCCCTCAGAGCCCTGCAGCCTCACAATCCACACAGTGCAGCTGAGCCAGCATGCGCGTCGTCTCCGGAGTCTCATTGCTGCTGCCCAGCAGGGCCAACAGCCTCTGCCCACATTATTAGATCCCCAGGGTGTCTTCAAACCTGAGGATGTGGATGCTTTACCTCCCCGCCCTGTCACACCCACTGTACCTGATGATCTGCTTCCACTGGATAGTAAAGCTCCTCGACAGCCATTCCAGCTACGCCATAGTGACCCAGAGAGCGACTTCTACAAGTACGTAGTATCATCATGTACAGTGCACAGCATAAATGAGTACACCCCCTCTATAACTTCTGAAAGTCAGCAATTACTCAATTACTTAGAAGACATGTCAGAGATCTTTACAGATATAATGTTCCAGCAAGTCTGCTTAATCAATTACCAAAGAAGCATGTCAAAATTATTCTGGAAAATAAGATTTTCTTATCAAGGTGTCAAAATGTTGAGTCGCAAAAATGAGTATACCCTCCTAAATGTTACTAAATAAAATTAAATAACATTTTTCTGGTGTAAGTTTAAGGCAATGTTTGATCAAAAGGTAAGTATGTTGAAACAAAACATTTAAAGATAAGTAATTTTTTGACAATTTAAATGTGTTATATAGCCCATTGAATCATTCTCAGACTTAATGCTGACAACAATGGAACCACTTGGGAGGGACCTGTCAGGAGATGTATTTCTTAGCACAAAAGAGGACAGTGATACAAGAGGATTACCAAATCATTTTAAGTATGAAAATATAGCAAAAGTAACACAGAAATTCAAAAACAATGGACTTGTGACAAGGCCCCTGAAATAATCAGGCCTTCATTTTAAGCTTTCATTTAGTGATGAGGGATTTTTTTTTTGCTAGATAAAGAGCAGGACAAATACCAAGTGAGTGTCTCAGAGCCAGCAAAAGCTATGAAAAGAGTGACTGTTTATCTCACAGAGTAAGAGGCAGAAATGGCATGCATGTTTGTTGTTCTCACTGGAACTACCTACTGTAGCCAAAGCACAACAAAGTCAGTTAGCCATTTCCAAAGCCCATATTTTCAAAATATAGATTCTGGGAATCAATACTCAGGTCTCATGAGACCAAATCAATCATTTTGGATCTAAAAGCATCCAAAATGTTATGGTGTTGCTGGAGAATGAGTAAAGTGAGAAGTGCCTGGTTCCCACAGTAAAGTTCAGTGGAGTGAAGCTCTTATATAGGGATGTATGAGTGCGGAAGGTGTGAGGGAGTTGTGCTTTATCAATGCTGTCATGAATTCCCACACCACTGTGTAATTTAATACACAAACTTAAAAAAACGGAAGATGTTACCCTTTCCTCATTCCCTGCATTGTTGGGCATTTTTTCAACATGACAATGAGGATATGCATTCTCACTGGCGAAAAAGGCGAAAAACCTTCTGTGGACATGTACTACACTCAATCTTAATATTTTTGAGCATCTGTGGGCATTTAAGGTTAAACAGGACAGATGTTACAATTTGTCATGAACTTGTATACTCCATGCCAAGAAAAGTCAGAGCAGTATATTCAAAATTATGGAGGTCATACTAAGTACTAGAATATTATATATTTGTTTAATTAAATCTTGGGTGTACTCATTTCTGCAATCCTTAATTTAAACAAAATTGGCTAATTTACTTATTTTATGGCTATTAATGACATACAGTTGTGCTAAAAATGATTCATACCCTTAGTAAATATGACCAAAGAAGGCTGTGTAAATAAATCTGCATCGTTTCTCTCAAAATGAGATTTCCCCCCCCCCATTTAAAATTATTATTCTCCAATGAAAGGTTGGATTTTTGTAGATTTTTAAAATAAAAGATCAAAATGATTAACGATGCAGATTTATTTTCACAGCCTTTTTTGGTCATATTTACTAAGGGTATGAATAATTTCTAGCACAACTGTATATGTTTAATACATTTTTAATTCTTTCCATGAATTGTATTAGTGATCATAAAGAAATTACATTTTTTGTATTTGTTCAGAGGGGGTGTACTCATTTATGCTGTGGACTGTATTATATTGGTCATTGTTTGCCTAAAAATATTTTAAAGATCCATTAAAATGCAATTCATAGCCTACATAAAATGACTTCTAGGATGAACACGTTTTTAATTTCTGCATTAAAATGAATTTTGAAAGATATTTGATGGGTGCATAAAGTTAAAATGTCAGGGTGATCTTTCTATTATAATGAAGAAAAAAAAGCCTCATTGAAAGAATGAAATTCATTAAAAGAGAACTTTATTAAGCAGATATTTATTTTTTCGTAGAAAACAAAATATGTAGCAAAACTCAAAGCAGGAAATGATTTCATACATTTCATACCTACTATTATAAATAAAAGGACAAATGCAATATAAGATACAAATTGAATAAATGGTGTATTAATATTTTCAGCTACAGTAAGAGTATTTGCTGTAACAGTAGCATTCAAGACATTGAATAAAAAAATGCAAAAATAAAACACTACATAGACTTCACTGTTTGAATTAAACATACCATGATTCTTAAAGCTACGAAAGTTATTCAGTCAAGAGCAGTGAGTCATTTTCTCTCTGTGTTGTGTTGTTTATTTAACATCAGAGAGATAGACAGCAGCAGGTTTATTAGGTTTCTGCCAACTTTTTTTTAAAAATAGCATAATAGTATCAAATGCATACAATACCAACATGAATACAAATTATGAAATATTATCAAATGCATATGAAATATACTGTATACGAATGACTGCACGCCAAAGACCCCTCTGTCAAACTCCTACAAACTCCTGCAAATTGCACTCCCGTCATTTGCAGTCTGGTGCAGTGATAACCTGGAGCTGAACATGCTCCAAACAGTGGAGATGATAGTGGACTTAAGAAGAAACCCTCCAGCACTCCCCAACTTACCATCATGAAACAGCACTGTGGCTGCAGTGGATTCATTTAGATTCCTGGACTCTACCATCTCTCAGAACTGAAATGGACAGTCACATAGGCTCCCACCAGCTGAGGAAGTTTAACTTGCCACAGGCGCTGCTGATGCAGTTCTATTCAGCTGTCATTGAGTCTGTCCTCTGTACTTCAGTAACTGTCTGGTTTGGCTCAGCTACAAAATCAGACATCAGAAGACTACAGAGGACCCTTCGGACTGCTGAGAGGATTATTGGTGCTCCCCTGCTCAACCTCCAAAGAACCGTATACATCCAGAGTGAGAAAAAGGGCTCAGAAAATCACTCTGGGTCACATCCAAGCCACCTTCTTTTTGAACTTTTGCCATCTGGCCGGCGCTACAGAGCACCGAGCACCAGAACAGCCAGGCACCAAAATGAATTCCTTGTGTGTGCAAACATACTTAGCAATAAAGCTCTTTCTGATTCTGATTACGAATATGAAACTATTACCTAGATATCATTAGTTATTAAAAAACAAAACAAAACACATTGGTTAGCAACAAATTTAAACCGGCACATTTGAAATATTTCCTCCTTTGAGATTGTGTAGAAAAAGTCCACACTTTATTGTCCTGTGATTCTAAAAATCGTTTTTTTCTTCTCTATCTTTCACCTGTTTTCCCAATTTCTCCATATTTCCCTCCTTTTAGAGGTAAAGGTGAACCAGTCACTGAGTTGAGCTGGCTGTCCTGCCGTCAGCTTCTGTACCAGTCGGTCGCCACAGTGCTCGCTCATGCTGGATTTGAGTCAGCAAATGAGAGCGTGTTGGAGACTTTGACCGATATGGTTCACGAACACTACCTGCGGCTCACCAAGTTACTGCGTGTGGCTGTTGATAGAGAGGCCTGTAAGGGCACAACACCCTTCCCTGATGTGGTGGAACAGGTATTTCATGAGGTGGGCATTGGCAGCGTCCTAGCGCTTCAACGCTTCTGGCAGGTCCGCATCAAAGATTACCACAGCTACATGCTGCAGGTGAGATATCTCCAATGTTCTGTCAGCTTCGGCTACATGACTGTACATATAGCTTTTATTGACATTGCTCTGACTCTGACTGACTAGTGTCGTCTTTGACTGTAGGTCAGTAAGGAGCTCTCGGAAGAGTACGAGAGACTCGTGAATCCAGAAAAGGCTCTGGAGGATTCCAAACCCTTGAAGGTTAAAGAGGAGCCAGTGAGTGATATTGTGTTTCCTTTGAACGAGGAGATGGAAGCGGATCTGGCCTCAGGTGACCAGGCCCTGCCCATCGGTGTGCTGGGAACATCCAGTGAAAGACTGGCTGGAGGACTGGAGGAAGGACATTCCCCTCACACATCAGGTACCTCACTCCCTTCTGAAGGATCCTTATTAGTGCACAAGAAAGACAAGTTTAAATGTTCAAAAGAAAATCATGCTATTTATTCATACTTTACTTTAGAGTCCCTTAAATGTGAAGTATGTAGTTTTTGCGACACTAGTGGCATCTAGCGGAATTACAAACATAAAGCATATTTTCATCCCCCTTCAAAACAAAATACAGCTCATATGGGTGCTTGTGAAAGCATATTTCAACAGGTAAAAATAGGCTAGTTTCAGTAAAAGGTCCAGCATATTAGCTATACTTGAACTGGGTTGCTGCGAGTAGAAGAACACTCTGTCTAGAGCAAATGTGAGCATCTTGCTTAAAATAAACCCCAACGTATCTGCACCGGGTGCATTTTTTAACATGACGCAACACAGCTGTTTGAGGCTGTCTTCACTGGAAACGTATGATGGTGTTGTATTGACACATCCTTTGTTGCACGTTGCATCGCAATGCACCATTCGCTTTGACATCTTCATAAACAGTTTATTCTTTGAGGTCTAAATAAAACAATTTTTTTAAAGGATTAATTCACTTCAGAATTAAAATGTACTCACCCCAATGTCATCCAAGATGTTCATGTCTTTCTTTCTTTAGTCAAAAAGAAATTAAGGTTTTTGAGGAAAACATTCCAGGATGACAGTTTGAAAGTCCAAATTGCAGTTTTAATGCAGCTTCAAAGGGGTCTACATGATCCCAGCTGAGGAATAAGGATCTTATCTAGCGAAACGATTGGTCATTTTCTAAAAAAAAAGTTTTTAACCACATATGCTTGTGTTGCACTAGCTCTGCATGTGCCACGCATTACGTAGTCACATTGGAAAGGTCACACGTGATGTAGGCAGAAGTACCAACCCAGTGTTTACAAACGTGGAGGAGGACTGTTCAAAAGTTGTTTTATGTTGAATGACACATATATATATGTATTTGTGATTTATTGTTCATAATGGTCCTTTCGTGTGCGTATCCTGGATTTTTAAATCTTTTGAAACACTGGGTTGGTACTTCCCGCCTACTTCACACATGATCTTTCCAATGTAATGTGTGGCACATCACAGAGCTAGAGTAAGGCGAGCATTTGTGGTTAAAAAGTATACAAATTTTTTGATTTTTTTTTTTAGAAAATGACTGATCGTTTCGCTAGATAAGACTCTTATTCCTCAGCTGGGATCGTGTAGAGCCCTTTGAAGCTGCATTGAAACTGCAATTTGGACCTTCAACTGGCTGAACCCTGTTGAAGTCCACTATATGGAGAAAAATCCTGGAACGTTTTCCTTAAAAAATCTTAATTTCTTTTTGACTGAAGAAAGAAAGACATGAACATCTTGGATGACACAGGTAGTGATTAAATGATCAAATTTGAAATCTGAAGTGAACTAAATGCTTTTGTATTCGACTAGTCAGTGGGTTATCTGAATGTTTAGTTGATTGGTTGTGGTTTTTAATGTATGTGTTGTTGTTGTTGCTGTTGTTGCTGTGTTATTTTGTTATTTTTACTTTATGTTGATGTAGTGACTATATTTTTTAGCGCAAGACAAATTTCCCTCAGGGACAATAAAGTATACCTTAACCTTAACCTTAACCTTAACCTTAAGGAAGCTGTGTGTAACTAGGCTGCATTATGTTCACCACACCCTGGTCAGCTGTATCTTTGGGATATACAGTATGGACTAAATCAGGATTTTTATTTTTCCTTCTTTCTGATGTTAAGCATTCCAAAAAAATATTATCTTTGTGCAGGGAACACCTTTCCTAAAATATAAAGGCAGGTATATGTTTTCATAAATCTATCAAGTGCCATTTATTCAGTGAGTGAGGGGGAAAAAAACAAATAAATTATATATATATAAATGTGTGTTTGTGTGTGTATGTATATGTATGTATATATATATATATATATATATATATATATATATATATATATATATATATATATATATATACACACACACTTATATACTTTTATATGTATATATTTTTATTGTATATATTTATATTGTCCTTAAGTCAAAAACATAAGAATAGAAACATTTTAAATTTTTTTATTTTTTTTTTTGTATATTGTTAATCACAACAAAAAAAAAATTCTACCAAATTTTCTGCTGACCCCCAAGCACGCCATTGTGGCCCCGTGGAGGTTTGAAAACCCATGGTGTAAATTACTATAACATTTTCAAAGCCCACATATAATCACAAAATTAATAGGTTTAATTGATAGACTAGAATTATTGCATTCAAAACATCTAATTGAAGTCTAGCTGTTTGTTATCCTTTTTTTTTCTACAGCAGCTATTTTATAAAGCAGTCATCCGTTTGTTCTGACAGACAATCAGGAGTGAGCAGCACAGCATAAAGAATCAGCAACAGACTTTAGAGAAGTGTTGTCCTTTAATCTGCAAATAACACCTCACAAATCAACATGTGAATTCTGCATAATAACAGGAGCATTGCTCACTGCAGGCAATCTAACGTCCGACTGCGATTGTCTTTGAAATTTATTGTTGAAGGCACCGAATTTGTTACACAAGCGGCTGTAGTGGTGGTACTTTAAAGAGGATGAGTTAAGGCAAAACTGTCCACACAACTACTTCAGAATTCTACTTATTATGGATCAGGTGTTTCCGCCTTCAGCACATCTACAGAGAATTATTTTAGGGCTGTCAAGCGTTAAGCAATTTATCTCAAATATAGAATTTAATAAAATTTGCATACGAAAATATATTTTCCTTTCCAAATGCAGTTTCTGAATAATAAATAATAATGTTTTTGCCACTAGCTTGCAGCAGTCCACTGTCATAATCAAATGTAGTACCTATTCGGACAGTATGCGATTTCGAACGTAACCCGAGGCTTTGTAAAAGAGCATAATAATGGAAACAGCAAGGATTTGCATTATTCGGAAAGTCTGTTAATAATCCAGATTAATCTTCAACAGGAGCAGCAGGCAACAGCTCTCCCTTGTGGCACCTAGCCCAGGTGAAGATGGAACCTCAGGACAGTGAGGAGGGCCAGGTATCAGGTCATGGGGTTCTGGGCAGCGACGTCTTTGAAGAGGGTCCCATGTCCACTATGAGTGAAGCTGGCATCCCACCATCTCCTGGCGGTTCAGAAGGAAGTTACATGTCCCATTCACCAGACTCTCTCATGGGCACGTCACCTTTCACCCAGCGGCCAAAGAAACGGATGAGAAAAGTATAGTGATTTTATCGTCTAAATAAAGAGACTGAAAGCACTTCCACAATCATTGTAATGCATAGTACCACCTTCTTTTGGGACTACATGTTTTACCTTTGAATGGAAGTTTTTAGTGAAATTAAACGAAAGAAACAAATACCATGCGTGTTTGAATGATCTCCCAGCAAATGGCAGACGGTCACTGTTTTACCCAATTATTGAGCAGGACAATTACTTGTTTGCCATGGTAAATTTAGCATCTGTTTATTGTAACGAAACAATGGAGGGAGCGCAACATGGGGAGTAATTATAGCCTGATGTCTGCTTCAAAACACACAGGGACATCAATCAAGGAGTAATGGCAAATTAATTACAGCATGCATAAATCTGCATGTTAAATAAGCAGACCATTTCATTACCTGCACATTCCCAGGCGACACAGCAGAGGTATTGTCTTAGCCACCTGCGGCAAAACTGTTTTGTTAAAATCAGTCTGGTTGAGTGTAAATTTAGCTTCTCACCCTCACCAGGTAACAATGCATTCTGAGACTCAGTCAAGAGAAACCAACACTTGATAGCAATCACACAGCTTCCATAATGAATTGTTGTGGGCTTCCAGTGGCTACTTCAAGGACGTTTTATTTCAGTTCTCTCACAAAAACATATCCTGGTCATACAGTATTTCACCCCAAAATCAAAAGAAAGCCACATAGTTCTATTTGTAGATGCATTGTGACCTTATTTTCATGACAAATACGCATGTTTTACCCCTCAAATTGTGGTAACTCTAATGCGCCTTTTGAGTTTACTTGTACTTCTCATTGATTCTCATTGTAATACTGTATTTGAGCAAGAAACATTTATTTACAGTACTTGCAGTATCATTTTTCACACAATGATTATATAAGACACCCCTAATCTGGAGTTTAAAATCACATTTTTAAGTAGTGTTTTAGGAACTAAACTACAGCACACTGAAAACACACTTACGTTGTGGTAATTATGATAATTGCAATTGGCAAGGATTTTCTGAACAAAATGTTACAATTTATCATCCTAAAATGTATTTTGTTGGACAGTGCAGGCTTCTAAACAAACAAGAAGCTATCTTAAAATCTATTATTTCCACAGATGTAGTTTTGTAAAGAATAAAACGCCATTTGTGAACCTGTTTGTGTGAAGAATTTGTAATGTTTCTGTCTACACTTTATTTTCCTGATCTTTGTAATCTCCAGACCAACTAAAAAAATAACTGTTTCCCGTCCTTGTGCTCATTACGTTCGTCTCCAAAGACCTTTCTTTATTCTAACTTCATCTCCAGTTTAATTGGATGTTGTTTCCGGGATCTGTTTTGATCACGGAAACAGCAGGGGGCAGTGCTGCACCACACCGTCATATTCACATCCACACACTGCAGTTAAAACCTCGTTCCAGGTGTTCGATATTCCACTGGGCTGTGTCTGCTTTTATTGAGCATACTGCTTCATGAACAAGCTGTATTTGAGCCGGAGAGAGTTATCCGTTTTACCCATCTCCTGTGGCAGTTGTGATTTCCTGTAAGTATTTTCACTAAATGGAAACATGTTCAGAACTCCAGCAGATAATTATACCCACGAGGCTTGAAGATGCTTACAAACATATATGCTTGTGAGTGAAGTGTAGAGTAAATGTGGCTTAAAAGGGAGCAAAGGTAATTTCAATGTTGTGGAAGGTGTAATATGTCCTGCAGCCAGAAAATTTCAACCCACCAGTCAGGAATATTCCATCTTTGTAGTTCAGATACATTTGCACCATTCACGTATGTTCAGGGTTGCAAATGATTCAGGTTTCAAATGTTTCAAGTTCTCTTACATTTTCTTAACCATTAGACTATTATAGTGTTACTTTTTTTTTTAGGTTGAGGAAAGTTATTCAGAAAGCTAATCTAAATTGGACGGCATAAAATCGCTTTATATGATTAGCTGTTTCCCATGTCTAAAAACATAATTGAGATCTCTATGGACTCTTATCATGATCTGTTCTAATATTAATTTAGATAAAGCAACAAGATTGTGACTAACATGCGTTTTAGTTTGTTGTGATTTCTGGAGCTGCTTTAGTTCCATGGCCTTCATTGCATTTACAGATCACACAACACACAACAGATTCCCACTGGTGAAGTGAGACCATAACAGCCAGTAGCAAATCATGGTTTTGCCAACACCCTTTCATGGTTACATGGTACGTTTTGTCGAATTGGTTGCTAAAGCTGATTTTGGCCATGATTTGGCTGTCTGAGACAAATTTGAGAATCCTAAAAGATTCCTCTGAAGACTTGGATCACTAGTTTGACGTGACCATTGCGATCAAATTTTATCTGGCAGAGGTTTTGAGATGCAGTCTAGCAGTGTGGCTTCTCCTACGACAACCATCAAATCAAAAACCTAGACCCTTTTCACATGATGTCACATAACTTCCATTCTGATTCGAAATGGTGCGTTTACTTCCGCCAGCATAGTTCATCCAGTCTCTTGTACATCCGCCACAAATACTGCCAGAGCATTGGTGCCCAATCCTGTTCCTGGAGATGACTACCTGCAGAGTTCAGATCCAACCATAATCCAACACACCTGTTTGTAATTATCGAATGTTCCTGAAGATCTCAATTAGCTGGTTCAGTTGTGTTTGATCAGGGTTGGAGTTGAACTTGGAAGGTAGATCTCCAGGAACAGGATTGGGCACCCTTGTGCTAAAAGATGACTGCAGCCGCCTACTCTTGTTTACTTTCAAGGCAAGGTGTTTAACATCTCAAATGAACTTACCGATTGGCAAGATTTTCCCCTTGAAGTCAGGAGAGGAGTTGGAAATTGAGCGTTCAAAACAGACACCCTGTAATTCCTGTAGTGATGCTCACGCCGTTTGCTGTCTTTATTGCATATGAAGTTGGTTAGAGGCATTTGTCAGCTTTTGTCATATAAACAGACGTTCATTAAATACTTAGCTACTGCTTAATACTATGCTTGTATATGTACAAGAATGAAGTTCAGCATAATGAGCCTATATTATTTAGATACCAGTAAAGTGGGGTTTATTCTTGTTTTATTTTAATGACACAATATTAACAATTTACATGAAAAGAGTTTTTCATGTTATGAAAAAAATTGATTAGTGAGCATTTGTGGAACTGAATGTGTCAGTAAACAAAAAAAGCATGTATTTAAAGGTCCCCTAGATTCAAAAATGTAATTTACCTCGGCATAGTTAAATAACAAGAGTTCAGTACATGGAAAAGACATACAGTGAGTCTGAAACTCCATTGTTTCCTCCTTCTTATATAAATCTCATTTGTTTAAAAGACCTCAGAAGAACAGACAAATCTCAACATAACACCGACTGTTACGTAACGGTCAGGGTGCACGCCCCAATATTTGCATATGCCAGCCCATGATCGAGGCATTACACAAGGGCAGCCAGCATTAATGTCTGGATGAAAGCCATTACACAAGGGCAGAACGTCTGGATGTGCACAGATGAATCATCAGACTAGGTAAGCAAGCAAGGACAATAGCAAAAAAATGGCAAATGGAGCAATAATAACTGACATGATCCATGATATCATGATATTTTTAGTGATATTTGTAAATTGTCTTTCTAAATGTTTCGTTAGCATGTTGCTAATGTACTGTTAAATGTGGTTAAAGTTACCATTGTTTCTTACTGTATTCACGGAGACAAGAGCCGTCGCTATTTTCATTTTTAAACGTGCAGTCTGTATAATTCATAAACACAACTTCATTCTTTATAAATCTCTCCAACAGTGTAGCATTAGCCGTTAGCCACGGAGCACAGCCTCAAACTCATTAAGAATCAAATGTAAACATCAAAATAAACACTGTACTTACGCAATTAGAAATGCTGCATGACGAACACTTTGTAAAGATCCATTTTGAGGGTTATATTAGCTGTTTGAACTTTTTTTATGTTGTTTAAGGCAAGCGCAAGCTCTTGGGGTGTGGAGCACCAGATTTAAAGGGACACACACACTGAATCGGCTCATTTCTAATTATGCCCCAAAATATGCAGTTAAAAAAATGAATTAAAAAAAAAAATAATCTATGGGGTATTTTGAGCTGAAACTTCACAGACACATTCAGGGGACACCTTAGACTTATATTACATCTTTTAAAAAAAATGTCTAGGGCACCTTTAAGATCGAACATCATAGTATAACGGTCAATTTTATTACACTTTATTTTCTTAAATCTCATTTGAGTTGCAAGAACTAATAATCAGAAGTAAAAAAAATGTTAATTAACTAAATATTTTATGGTAATTGCCATCAAAATGTATGAGTTAGCTAACTCAGTACTTCAAGTTAGGAGCAATTAACATGCATGAGTACTACAGACTCAACTTGATTGTTCTGCTTACTTAAAATTGGGAACATCATAACAAAAAAAATTTTGATGTAACTGATTACCTCAAATTCTTTGAGTTAGCCCAACTTATTTGGGTTTACAGTGCAAAACAATTTCTCCTCTTCAATTTCAGAAAACCTTTCTATAACATTCTTAAGTTTAATTACCCTGTAATGTCAGTAAGTAATGCCACATACAGTACTATTGTTATTGTTACTTTTATTTTTATAATTGCTTTAAGAATCAATCACATTGTTTACTAGGTCTCTTTTTGCTGACAGTAGAAGTATTTCTGTACTGTTTGAATACCTGATGCCACTAAAATGCAGAATCATCAGCACACTGGGCCGTACACAACTAAATGTGTCACTCTTGCTGTTTAATTGCGCAAAGGTTTTCAAATCTCTTTGTGTTACATGTTCATTGGCTTCTTTTGTAGAGCTGTATTGTATTTGAAGGGCAGTATCACAAACCGTAACCTTTAAAAGAATATGCGAAACGTTCGTTTGTGCTGACAAAAGGTCATACTGCATTGAGTATTTCTGCCTTCTCATTGAACTGTGCTCCGTAACTTTGAGTTCCTTCCCTGCTGGTATTTCTAGACAGATGATCAAAATTGCAGGAAAGTAGTAATATTAAGTTGCTGATGCGTAAGAACTTTTAGCAGCACCGAAGTTCTCATTTAAAATGGCTGATTTAATGTCAGCATATTATGACCAGTGTCCAAAGGCTATTGCAGTTTTCTTTCTCACTGAAGTTGCAAAGGATTTGATTTGCTTAGCGACTATAGTTTTCACCAATTTCCCAATGAACTTAAAGACCCGATATTCTATTACATTGAAGGCTTCCATATTTACGCAAAACTTTACTAAGTACAAATTCTTAATCCCCACCTCCAGTAACCACATTAAATTGCCAAATACTGAATAACAACCGTATGATTTGCCCTCTCACATGAAAAGATTCCCTCCAGCTCAATAGAATACATTACTCTGTCTCCCACTGCGAGGAAACGTGCACCGAGTTCTTTATCTGATCCATAGATTACCTCCATTTAAAACTAAGTGTTTAGAGTCGCTCCTGAATCTGATCTTCAAAAATCCATGTCAGTCTCCAGCTCTACAGAATTATAATGTCTTTCAAGTGAAACTACATTTACAGTATGGATAATTCATCCTTTTTAATGGCTGCTTGACATAAAGAGCAGACATTTTGAGCTTGGCTCTGTCATTGGGGTAAATTGAGTGACTTAAGATAACTTTTATGTGATTAGTAGAGCAGTAAAGCGCTAGTGTATATGTTCATATTTTGTGGCGAGAGTGAATAATTGAAACACGACAATTTTACCTTGCAAATAACACATGGGTCTTAAAATTGAAATATTCAATGTGTCAGATGTTATTTGATTCTAATAAAAGAAAAGACACATAATACATTAATTATTTTCTCGCCTTTGCTTGCTTGTGAGCAGTACGTTAATTCAAAATAACAAAATTTAAAAAAAAAACCTCTTCAGAGTTTAGTTATTTTAAGCCATTTTTAAATTCTAATACTCCAAACTAATTGTATTTTTTTAATGACAAGGCATTTTTAACTGATTATCACAGTATGTAAAATTGCAAAAGTAACATTTTCTCTAAAGCATATATATTTCATTCAATTGCCTTTCATAACAAAAAATAATTTTAATCTATTCTCATTTATTTGAATGCAAATAATATCATTAACTAACCCACTGATGTTTAGGGTTTAAAGATTATTGATTATTTTCAAGTATTTTGATTTATTATGTGTATTTGTACAGTATCAACATTTAAATTGCCTGAAACAAGATAACCAAGCTGTCACCATACTATAAACTCCTATTTTGATATTCTGTTTTGTTTCCTTTATTTCCTGTTTAGTGCTTGGACACTAAACCAATATAACTGGTCTGGTCTGCAACAAAATAGACAAAATAGATGAACTCAGAATAGATTTTTATTCAATCTTCATAATACTCAGGAACCCATACATAGGAGGAATTATAAACCAATAAACACACATGAGAACTGACAAGGGATCGAACATAATGGGGAGTTTAAATAAAAGACAAACATAATGACTGAGAAGTGATTAATTATATGTAACCATAAAAACATATGAGGAGATAATCAGTAACCAAAACTAAACTGAGCAGAAAAACAGGAACTAAGGGAAACAAAACAGAATATAAAGCCCTTAACCATGACAATAACAGTGATAGTTAAATAAAATAAAGGACAATGTGTGGAAAATGTGGACAACATATGGTGACTAAAATTGGTTACAGATCAGAGATTTCAGCATTTAATAAGAATGGCAAATATTACAGATTCCCTTTGGTTTTTAACACAATTGCCTGGTTTCCATTAGGCGTTTTAATGACACACACTGTATAATTAGGTAACAGCTAAAAAGATACAGAAAACTCATTATCCACTTAAGAAAATCCTAGTGGGCCTCACGATTTGAGGGCTTGCTTATTATGAATGACAAATGAAGAGTCATGTGGATTCCGACAGGACTATGCTGGGCTGTTTCTCTGTGGAGAAGCAACGTTTTTCAGTCCACCTGCTTTTGTGGGCTGGATAAGAAGCCTGATAACCATGGTTACTGCTTTTGCTGCCACATTGAAAGGTAGTGAAGTCCCCAAGTCATAGAGTATATTTTGAACAATGATAATGATGGATACAATCCAAATGAATCTCTTGGAATTTTTAAATGCCTGCCAAGATAAGGATTTACTTACATTTTCTTAGAAGTCATAGATTTCACTCAAATAACATTTCTAATTAAGCTATAAGCTATCCACGTTCATTTGACTGTGCTACACTCATATTGTTATTGTATGTTGATTATTTTCTTGTTTGTTTCTATTTTTTTAATTCTTGAAGAATTTTTAGGAGCTACTCATTTGGTTCAACTACAATATCTGTTAAGTTGACTGAGCAATTCAACTTTCATGGTAAATTTTTTTTTTTCATTTATGACACTTAAATTTCATTTTTATATTCTCATGGTTGATCCATTCTTACCAAAAGCAATATGTTCCCCCAACATTTACATTGAATATAACAAACCATGTGAGGCTGATTTGGCAGAAATGCCATATTGCTTTGTTTGTAAAGCAAAGTCTAGTGTCACAGAGAGTAATTTTATTCTTTTAATGTAGTGGTTA
The DNA here is from genome assembly GCF_024489055.1 of Chanodichthys erythropterus. Classification (NCBI taxonomy): domain Eukaryota; kingdom Metazoa; phylum Chordata; class Actinopteri; order Cypriniformes; family Xenocyprididae; genus Chanodichthys; species Chanodichthys erythropterus. Next base: position 27,611,057 of record NC_090238.1, read on the forward strand.
TGTTTTGAGATGCCAACAGCTTTTCTGATGCATTCACTGAAAAAATCAAATTATGAATCATCATGTTCTGTTCGACAGTATGGTCCTTGAGACATTTTCAACAACTTGTTTAAGGATCTTTTGTGAAAGATTCTAACGATTCTACTGTAGTATTTCAAGAAAATGACTTGAAAGGATTTCAAGGAAATGAAATTACCATTAAAGTTCCATTAGTGTTACAAAGAAAAATGTCAGAAGGATTATTTTATTTTATTTTTGCTTTAAAATGCCCAAAACATAAACAGCCCAGGTAAAAAAAAAAAAAAGAACATGAAGAAAATGTACTTAAAGCACAGTTGAGTACACTTAGATGTTCTTAAGATTATCTTAAGTACAAAATTAGTGCATGAAAATAGAGCACTTTAAGTACAGTTATGGTAGTGTACTTTTTTTCTGGGAATATAATTATTTTTTCTTTGGCTTATTTATTGACTTCACTGGATTCCTCATCTGCCTCTAAGTGGAAAAAGTCTGAACCTGCAGGAAGAATCAACCCTAAATAGCAAATGCATCAGAAAATGCAAGGAGAAAAAATGTGACTGAAAAAAAAAAAAAATGGTGTAAAATTGTGTAAAATAGGCTCTCCACATGAGCATCATGCTTTTATATATACAAAATGAAAAACACCCTGAAGCCATACAAAATATTAGGAGCAATAGGGTAGTGATGGTAAAAGTTACTGTGATGCTGCTAGCGATAGCTAATACGTTAACTCATAATAGTAAATGTAAGCGCTCAATTAAAACTAGTGTAATGGTTAACAAGACTTTATTCCTCCAAAGTCATGATGTCTTAGAGAATATTTTTAGGCTTACTTCAAAGTCCATGATATTCTCTCAAAGGCACCAGAATCCTAGTTGTCATGACAATCATGGCTGAGTATGTGAACGAACAATCATCTTTTGAGCAGTAAAATAACTGCAATCATGATTGCTGCGTAAATACATTTATGACACCTCTGTGCCACAAAACATGGTATTGAATCAAAATAGAAAAATACTTCCAATTGTGCACCAAAAAGCAGATTATATAATATAGATATAGATTTTTTATAGCCTTAGACTTCGTAAAAGGGCATAATGGGACCTCTTTAAATGAAAGAGATGAAACACAGAATGCTTTTGAATTTAGGGGAAGAATCAAAACTGTGTACATTTTTTACTGTAAAAAGGAATAGAATGATGCATAATAGTACACAGCAATATAGAAAAAATTGTCTTCTCAGTGCCTGGAAGACCTTGTGATTGAGAGGTAGGGGGTAGAGCTTTACTCCGATAGCCTGTGGGCAGAAAATACGCTTGATAGTGATTCTGGAATGAACATTGCTGAGCCGTTTCCCAGAAAGAGGAAGGGCAGATAGGCCAAAGGTGGAGTCTATCATCAATCATTATTAGACCCAGTACTATGTTGTACAGTCTAAACTAGCTGTAGGTGGAGCAGCCCAAACCAGATGGGGATGCCATCCACAGTTCCTCTGAGCATGTCCGTCTTTACACAGATTTTCAGCCTCTTGAGGAAATGCAGGTTGCGCCTTCTTCAAAAGGGAGATATTCAATTTGTAAGAGAGGTTAAATGACATGAACCCCAAATAACCTGTTGAATATGTATGAAAAATGCGTTGAATATTTCCACCTCTAACTCCTAAACAACTATATTTGCATTTCCTAAAGGAAATACCAGTACTTGCAAGGTAGCAAAATAATAGTGGTAAAGCTTTACGTAACCCTCACCATGCATCTTGGTTTCATTTGGCTGCACAAATGAATTAACACATTCATTATGCATTGCAAATTGTGGCTGACATTGTTAAATACGGAATGAATAAATCAACACTTCACTATTTAAATAGATGTATGAAAAAAAGAGATTAATCAAATCAGTATGAAAGTATCACGATTTCATTGTAATCAGTTACATTTTGAAACATTAGCATTGCAAGTGAACTGAAGATTTCCAAAATTTAAAATTAAATTTAAAGGTATAAAAAATTTTAAAATCAAAAACATTTAAAGCTGATATTATCTACAAAACATTTGAATTGGCTTGATGCTGACAGTTTGTGAGGTTTGTTCATGGATTTTGACTGCCTGAAGTCTAGGATTTGATGTGGGTCAAGATCAGCAGCACAAATCACTCCATTATGACAGGTGTGAGTGCAACAGGGTGGAGGTCTCCACAGGCATTAAGTTGAAGCCCAATCCAACCCTCCAAACCACCCTGTGACCTGACCAAACAGGTACTGTCAAATTTTAAGATGGAACCAAACCCTGATTATTTCAACTCTGGGCTCTAGGTCTACTAAAAGTAAAAAGAGACTGAGCTTTCTAAAACTCTGACTCAAAGCTGAAGGAGGGGATTTGTGTTATATACAGTGCCCTCTACAATTATTGGCACCTTTTAGTAATTATGAGCAAAAGCAGCTGTGAAAATAAATCTGCATTGCACTCACATTATGAAATAAATGTTTTTCTACAAAACACGTTGGCCACAATTATTGGCACCCTTTTATTCAAAACTTTTTGCAACCTCCTTTTGCCAAGATAACAGCTCTGAGTCTTCTTCTATAATGCCTGATGAGTTTGGAGAACACCTGACAAGAGATCAGAGACCATTCCTTCATACAGAATCTCTCCAGATCCTTCAGATTCCCAGCTCCATGCTGGTGCTTCTTCTCTTCAGTTCACTCCACTCATTTTCTTTAGGGTTCAGGTCAGAGGACTGGGGTGGCCGTGGCAGAAGCTTCATTTTGGGCTCAGTGACACATTTTTTGTGCTGGTTTTAATGTTTGTTTTGGATCATTGTCCTGATGGATGATCCAACCACTGCCCATTATTGGATTTCTAGCAGAAGCGGTCAGGTTTATTTATTTTTTCATCTGTTGGTATTTGATAGAATCCATGAGCCATGAATCTGAACAAGATGTACAGGACCTCCAGGAGAAAAAAAGGCCCACAACATTAAAGATCCAGCAGTATATTTAAGCGTGGGCATGGGGTACTTTTTATCCATGTGTGCACCAAACCCATCTGGTGGGTTTGCTTCTAAAAAGCTCTTTTTTTAGTTTCATCTGACAGAAGCCGGTCCCGTTTGAAGTTCCAGTCTTGTCTGGCAACTGAATATGCTGGAGATTGTTTCTGGATGAGAGCAGAGGATTTTTCTTGAAACCCTCCCGAACATCTTGTGGGGATGTAGGTGCTGTTTGATCATTTTTTTTAGGCTTTCTGAGACTCAAGACTCAACTAATTTCTGCAATTCTCCAGAAATTTTGAAACTTTGTCCACTCAAACTTTCCTCCTCAGTGTTGCATTAAGACGATTTAGACACACGTCCTCTTCCAGGCAGATTTGTAACATCTTTAGTTGATTGGAACTTCTTAAGTATTGCCCTGATAGTGGAAATTTTCAATGCTTTAGCTATTTTCTTATAGCCACTTTCTATTTTGTGAAGCCCAAAAATCTTTTGCTGCACATCAGAACTATATTCTTTGGTTTTACTCATTGTGATGAATGATTACGGGAATTTGGCCTCTGTGTTTCCTCATCTTTATTCTCCTGTGGAACAGGAAGTCATGGCTGCACAATTTCATGTCCATGATCACCCTGGTGTGCTAAAAAATGTAAATATGAATGGAAATATACTTCAGAGATATTTTACTCATAAGAATTTCTAGGGGTGCCAATAATTGTGGCCAACATGTATTGGAGAAATACATGTATTTCATAATGTGAGTTTCCCCTCACTTTCAACTGTTTTCCTTCAATGAAAGGTTTGAATTTTGTGAATTTTTCGAATGAAAGAGCAAAAGGATAAACAATGCAGATTTATTTTCACATCCGCCTTTGCTCATAATTACTAAGGGTGCCAGTAATTGTGGAGGGCACTGTATATGTACTGAAATAGTGCTGTGCTTTAAATTAAGTTTTACTTTTCAGCATAAACACAGCTTCTTTCTATGTTATTTATAGGCTCATAAAATAGAGAATATTAAAGGTTCATAGAATATATTTTATTCACAAACTGGTACACTATTACCACCTTGTTACGGAAACACTTTATTTCAATGGTCCGCTTTAGACATTCTACTTACTATAAATAGATTTGCAACAACATGTCAACATGGTTTGGTGTTAGGGTTCAGGTTAGTAGAAGTAGTAGTAGTACTAGTATAAGTGGACATGTAGTTGCAAAGTCACTTATATTCAGTATTGGGGAGCATCAAAATAAAATGTTGGCAGATATCGAACAGTCTACTAATATGCTAATGAGAGTTGACATGTAGTTGCAAAGTTACTTATAGTTAGTATAACGTCTAAGGTGAACCATTGAAATAAGGTGTAATTAACAGTGTAATTACACTGTTACAATGTAGTTACACTGTAATAAGGTCACAAAATGAAATGTGACCAGAATTTTATTTAAAAGAGATGTGTGTGTGTGTACCTTTTCTAACAGCAGTTTCATCAAATGATGAAGAAGAATGTTAGAACCTATACAGTATCTAGCTGTGGGGTGCAGTCAAGCTTACTTTTGGCATTTCTCAAAAACAATGACAATAGTGTTGCCTAAAGAAGTGGGTAGATTCTCCATCTCTAAAATAAAGTAAATAGACTTTTTTGCCAACTTTTGTAAGAGTATATGACAGTGAGTCTAGTGTTGTCGGTCCACATGCATATTTGTTACTGGCATGTCTTATGACATTCAGGCCACATATGCACTGTAAAGTTTTGGCAGTGAGTACCACATTTAAATAAAGGGAATTCCCTAATATATTCTTTTGTGTTTAATAATAAATCCAAGTATCATGTAATTTGCTCACCTCAGATTTACCTATAATTGTCATTAAAAACTTCTTGTTCAGTTTGGTTCGTTACATAGTACATAGATTATTATAGTAAATACGGTTAACCATGTTAAAGCAGATGTGGGAGGCAGTTTTTTGTTGCACTTGTGAGAAATTTTGTAGTCTAATGACTTTTTTTTTTTTTTGTCAGTCAGTGTATGATAACAAGATGCATAAATATGAGCATGATGTGTATACATTTTCTCATATATAGCAAAAAGTTTTGTTGTTTTGAATAAGCTGTGAGATCCAGAGAGACATCAAAGCATTACAGTAATCCAGTCTTGAGGAGAAAAAAGACTGTATTTATAACCAACATTTTTCTCAGTTTAACATTATTCTGCAGTAACTGACAACTCATGGGTGTCAGGCTGCAAAAAACAATTTACATAAATGTTTTACAGAAAATGTCTAGACCACACTTTATTAATAAGGCATACATTGTGATCACAATACAGATTGAATGTTGTATTAGCCGGCCTTGCTGACAAAGTTTAGTGGTACAATGAAGCAAATACATCTTGATGTGTGCAAATAATTATTGATTATCATTAGAATCTTAAGTTGCAGCATTAATTTCATCATATATTTGAGATATATTGAGAAAATAGGTGCTGATTAATTACATAATTCCGTAAGAGTTAATAATCCAATAAAAGCTAAGAGAAGCACTGTCCAATTTCTATCATTAGTCTGTTAATATTCAGCCTTCATTTAATTAATTCACTTTAAATAAAGCGATATGCTTTTAATTGCTAAAAGTCTTGGTTGCTAATAGACTGTTTAGGGACACTATCTTAATGACTATGGTTTGACATTTCTCTGAGCAAAGCCTATTTTATATTCATGAAACCACAAGGTTAGTCAACTGAGGCTGAAATCTCTTCTCTTACACTCTGGTTCATTTAAGGTTAACATTTTTTAAAGCTCATGAGATCTCTTGGAGGAACTTGGGGGTTTGGGGAGGTAACGCACTCAATGTGCTTCAGTGTTAAGCCTTTTGCAGAATTGCTTGAAAAAAGAATATCATCCGAAGAAGTTATTTATAAAATATATTTCATTCCATATTTTGATCATATCCTGTATTAACAAACCATGAGACTATTAGTCTTGCCTGGTTAGAGCCTCATAAAGATTCTTAAAAAAATTGCCTTTTGATGTTCCTTGAAAAAAATAACAGCATGCAGGTTTAGAACAGCAATGATAAATAAATAATGACTGAATTTAAATTCTTAACTACTGATATCTTTCTGACCTGTTCCTTTCAGCATCTTTAGAATATTCAATCTTATTTTCTCAAACAGAATACGGGTCTAAGACGCAGTATGAAATGCATCACATCCGATATAGAGACATGAGATCCAAAGATAAAGGCGCTTCTCTGCTCTGTGCTCATTAACTGCAGGCAGGATTCTATAACGCTGAGGCATGATGGCCACCTGCTCCTCTCCACTGTCACCACTCTGCAGATTTAATTATCTGAGTAATTGGATGACTTTCATATCACTTGGAAGAATTTAGAGGGGCCATTGGAAATGAAGCTACGAGTTTCATCCACATTTCCATTCAGCTTTCATCAACTAGTGGGGAAAGGGGATTTTCACAAATTACTATCGGCAGATTTAATGCAGGTTGGGTGTGAAAGGCTGACGAGCCATTTTATTGGAACAGGTTTGGTGGAACCAATCCTAAATCACCATATAGCTCTAAAATTACACTTCCTGAAGTTTAAAGGATTAGTCCACTTTCAAATAAAAATTTCCAGATAATTTACTCACCCCCATGTCATCCAAGATGTCTGTGTCCTTCTTTCTTCAGTCGAAAAGAAAGTAAGGTTTTTAATGAAAACATTCCAGGATTATTCTCCTTATAGTGGACTTCAATGGCCTCCAAATGGTTGGAGGTCAAGATTACAGTTTCAGTGCAGCTTCAAAGGGCTTTAAATGATACCAGACAAGGAATAAGGGTCTTATCTAGCGAAATGATCGGTCATTTTCTAAAAAAATAAATAAAAAAAGATGTAAATGCTTTAAACACAAATGATCACCTTGCACGTGCTTCCACTTTCCATATTCTTCAAAAAGCTTATGCTGTATGTCCTACGCCTTCCATATTCTACTTATGGAACGAACGCGGTGCTTGTTCCCTTTTTTTCCGTAAGTAGAATAAGGAAGGCGTAGGACATACAGCGTAAGCTTTTTGAAGAATATGTAAAGCGGAAGCACATGCAAGGTGATCATTTGTGTTTATAAAGCATATACAGTTGTATTTTTTTCCCGAAAATGACCATTTTTTTTAGAAAATGGCTGATTGTTTTGCTTGATAAGACCCTTATTCCTCGTCTGGTATTGTTTGAAGCCCTTTGAAGCTGCACTGAAACTAATTTTGACCTTCAACTGTCTGGAGGCCATTGAAGTCCGCTATAAGGAGAATAATCATGGAATGTTTTCATCAAAAACCTTAATTTCTTTTCGACTGAAGAAAGAAGGTCATGGACATCTTGGATGACATGGGGGTGAGTAAATTATCAGGAAAATTTTATTTGAAAGTGAACTAATCCTTTAACCAAGCTTATTTTAGATTAGTAACTGGCGTCAGGTAAGCTGTCAAGTGCAATATTGTTGACACTTCCCCATCCTTCAACAACAGTGTCTTTGCATCACATTGCAGCAGTCAAGTATTGGAATCGTAGGCCACACGGTTCAAAACCCAGGTGATTCCCAGATTAACTGCAAAGTTTAACCATTATAGAATGAACGTTTATCATTTGCATGTGTTTTAGGTCCTGTCAGTATAAACATTCAAGCGATTTTAAACAATTCAAGCACAAGAAGGATCTCGCTCACTGTTTTCTGTGTGTGCAAACAGCACCTGAACACTGAATTCTAGTCTCTTCGGCATCTTCGGCAAATGCCCATCTCGGTGTGTATCCTCGTAAACACAGTTGCTTATGGCCTATGTGAACATAAAACAATTGAGAAAGAAAACGGATGCGTATCATTATATTGGATCCGTGCATTCAGTCCTAAAGTGACAGCAGCCTTATATTCCTGCTGCTGTTTGCCATTAATGTTTATCAAACAACAAAATACAAAGACAAAAATTTTGTAGCTTTAAAATAGATTCATTATATTTAATTTATACAGTGGAAACTGTGTAGTGTTATTTACATTTGATTATTCAGTTTCTGAACCTGAGTACTGTTCTAGAATGATTAATTCATTCCAAATAGAGCTATTCAAGTCATTAGGTGAAACTGTATTCATGTCTAATATCACAGTAAAAAAAAAAAATATTGCAATGTCAGTTTTTTTTCCTGAAATGATCGAGGACCTTGCTAAAAATACATTTCATTCACTATTTCCTACCAGTGTGATCTCTCATGACATTGTGCTGTGTGACATCTTTGTTATTGTTTTTTTTTTATGCATGCAGGGCAGCTCAGGACTGTGACCAGGACCTGATATTGGCCACATAAAAAAAAAGGTGAACAGTTAAACAAAAATTGGACCTGAGCAGTACGTCTGAAATGAACACTATGGAAACGTAGTCAACCTCCTTTCCCCAGCATTATACTGGCTATTTTGTTTGTTTCTAGATTATACTGTCATGTATATAACATGTAGTGATCAGAAGCATGACGCAGAGTATATAACAAGGATACTTTTAATTAACAAGGAGAATATCCAGAAAAGAAAAAAATAGAAATACAACACTAACCACATTAATTTAAAACATGGACTGAACAGAACCAAGGATATAAATACACAGGAGCAAACGTGAACTAAACGAGGTGAACGTGATCTGTAATAAAGGAAACTAACAGGGAGTAATTAAGGTCACAAAAAAACACAACTTAAAAGATACCAAGACACATGCACAGAAACACAATGAAACTAGACATACTAGACAGGTGGATTTGGATGCTCCACTTCAGTAGAGGTGGAAAGACACTGGATGCCATTAGAGGCAGACGGTGTGTTTTGGATGCTCCACTTCAGTAGAGGTGGAAAGACACTAGGAAGCCGAGGGTTGCTGCTAGTGTAAATCACAAACCGAGGCTCTCTGACTCTTCTATTCAGATAGGGGTGCCCTATCTTATTTCTATATGTGTATGTATGTTTTTATTTCTGTGTATTTCTCTTCTGTAAAATACTTTGTAACACTATTTAAAAAGGTGCTAAATAAATGAAGCTTTACTTACTTGCTAACATAACCCTGACAGATATGTTTTAAGATAAGAGTAAATAAGCATATGGGGGGAAAAAAAAGTCAGTGTAAAATGTCATTTTGACCCAAGACCACCATCCTTTTGATAAAATCATTAACAAGCTAAACTCAAAGACAGTCTGTAAAAATAGGGCCCAAAGTACTGTTAATAAGAAGGAATATTTTTCACAGGTGTTTTACCTGTATTTTGAATTACGCACTGCAATGAATTGTGTTTTAGAGTTAAAGAAGGTATGTAGAATTCAGAAACCCTTGTTATTAGTGACACCGGTGGCCGTTAAGTGAACTGCAGCCAGCTATTACTAGTGCTGCGTTTGTGGACACGTAAAGTACAAGAGCCTGAACGTGATTCAAGGTCACGATATACTCATGGCGAAGCCTTTTTTTGTTCTTCACTTATAGGTAAAAAAAAATAAGTCAAATACCATTGGAGCCATATGCTGTTAACGAACATTCCAGTGCCGTCCCCGCTGCTCAGAGCGACATTTGGATGAATATATGATGTGCGCTTTACTCTCGATAACAAAATAAACGCAACAAAAATGACAGCGATGAGAAAACAGCAGTTAAGAAAGCATCTGATCATAGCGATGTGGATATGTTTGCACCAGCTCTGCAATTCACCGGCATCATGTCGACAGATGAGGTAATTAACATTACGCTGTTATGATAGTTTGATTATAAAGTATATTTGAGACTATAGACTATAAAGATTTGGCTATTTGAGACTATAGTTTAAATTAATCCCTTTTCTTTGCATGGCACATTGACATTACAGTACAGAAAAGCTCTTTCGCCATTATCCTGAACATTGTAAGCCTGTCTAAAGGCTTTCGTAGGTAACCTAGGAAGTTGGGGAAGGTCTCGTTTTTAAGTTTTGTTACAAGCTGTTCACACATTTGCAATAAAAAAAAGCGATTAAAACATGCATATTGTATAGCCTCTTTAAAGGAAATGTCCGTAAACTTAGTGGATATCTAAACAGGGAAGGCCTATTCTATTACATTTTTAAGTATGAATAAGGTGAGTAGTGCGTTCACGTGGAAAATTCCAAAAAGTAAAAGTGAAAAGTAAAACTAAATTAACAGAAAAAAACAAAGTGTGGAATGTTGGACACTTTATGCACTCAGCTGGCTTTAATTACATTGTGGAGGGGGAGGGGCTATTAGACTTTGATGCTGAATGACAAAATAACCTTATAACATTCATACACTACATGGATGAGTTCATAGTGTATAGTGTGTCAATTGGAACTTCAGTATTGCAAGGTTTCATTGACTTAAAGGTGATAGAGAGGATTTTTTTGTCGACTGAGAAACCAAAGACTGTTACTGAGTTTTTGAAATGAGCACATGCGTAAGAACAACCCCCCTCCTTCGAAGGAACGCCTCCCAAAACTCGTAAACACTCGTATTGGAACACAAGTGTTTACCACCGGCATTCGCTGTATCGTGTTAGTGGATTCATTATGTCGGACTCACCGCAGGTAACTCATAATCTGCAGTTGTTACTCCTGTCTCCGGACAAAAACATTGCATGCAGCGCCTGTGGAGTGTGGAAAGTTACTGGAGCGTACAGCCGCGCACGTCTCGCACAAGGAACGTCACGGCAGTGATTGACAAGCCAGAGGGCCAATCGTTTACGTGATGATCGCATAAACGATTGGCTGCTGTTTTTAAGGCCCTACCTTGTGCACAGATGATGTATATTAATATTATTACTTTCAGTGCACCTAATAAATAGTCTTTTATCAGTTAGTAAAGACAGTTTCAAGTAATATTGCAAAAATGTATAAAGCAAAACATCCTCTTTAGCACCTTTTAAAACAAATGAAGTAGGGTGCAATGGGGCTAAAGGCACACCTTAAGAAAAATTAACTTTTCACTACTCTCAAAATGTATGATTGCAGAAAATATATATATATATATGCTTGTATTGAACATTGATGGAAAAACAGATTTTGTGTGAAAATAATTCGTAAAAGTGGTTTATTTTGTTTAAAAATCTTATAAATGTATGAGGTGGCGAGGGGGCCTTTTACCCCAAACATGGGGTAAAAGGCACACAGTATCGAAACTTTAGCTAAAATATTATGTCTTTAATAATGTATAGGTTAATACTTGTTCAAAAGAATCACTTTATCCGTTTATTTTTATAAATAAAATAATTACTTTTCGTTCAATAAATATAGGCTACTGTCATTAAAATATGTTAATATAAAAAATATTTTAAAAATACAGAAACAAAATTATTTTAAAAAGTAAAGATTCTGAAAACATTGAAGGAGATCCCATAATATTTACTAATTTAGATTTACAGTAGTAACAATAAGTGATATTTTATTATCATATGATTAATATCATATTTCTAAATATGATTCCTTTGTTATAAATATGGGTATTATCTCTAAGGTGGATACACAATTTGATAAAATATTTACCATCTGAATCTAACCATATCATGTCAACAAATGGAATAGTCAGCCAACTGTTCATTATCATGTTAATTATTGTGCCTTTCGCCCCAACAGCAGATGTGCTTTTTACCCCAAATACCATACTTTTACATATCCTTCTGTTATTGAAAAACTGTTGCTTTAATTACCTTGAACAAAACTGAAAATCATTAAGAAGACCTTTGTCTGAAAATATAAACATTAATTTAATAGATTCTCATTTGCTACTTAAATCAACAACATTTTTAAAAACATCAAATATTAGATCACACTACCTCAGAATCAGACAAATTTACACGTGCATTTTGAAAAGCGGATATTTAGGAAAGTGCTACAGCAAGTTTTTGTGCCACCTAGTGGTTTAGAGGAAAATAAAATCAAAGGCACCTTTAGCCCCATTGTACCCTATACTGATTTCACCTCTTGGGACTTCAGACCCATAATCACCAAAATAAAATACTATTGGGACACTTTAGCTCTGAGACTAGAAGAGTGTATTTTAGGACAAGGACCCAGGCGGGTTCTGTGGTGCTTCCATATGAAGTGTTCCCCAGAGACTGGCTGCAGTTGGATTTTGAGCAGGAAGCTGAGAGAAGGCTAACTGCACTCACATCATGGCTGCTACAGACATACATTACAAACCGAGCTAAAGATCCCCTTGGGTACAAGAGCTGTTTTAATAAAATCATTTATATGAAGAGGGAACAACCTTGGAGATACAATGCAAACACATTATGGATAAATTATGTTGACATAATTCCACATGAGTTGATGTATGTTCACAGATGTGCTGATGCTGTGACTTGAGTGTGAATGCTCATGTTAACATTCTGATCCAGCTCATTTACATATTCAAATAAGAGGAGAATCCAAACCCTCCAAACACCTTGGAACAGCATGTTTTCTGTTCTTATATCTTAAATTTAATGTTTTAAGATGATTAGATGACTTTTGAAACTCGACCAAAAGTACACATTTTAGAAACATTTTCTTTGTTGAAAGCAAGGAATTGCTTAATAAACTATTCAATATGTTCAGTTCTGTTTAAGTTGTCTGGTGTCGTCAGTTCTTGTATGTGTTGTATGCTTCTCTGTTTTTGTGTATTATCCTGTGAAGTATTACTGTGACAGTTAAATAATAATATATATATTTTTTAAAATGATTAATTTAAGTTTTACTTTTAGTTATGGGCCTATAGCTCATCAAGTTAAACTAAATGACAAGGAGAATGTTTCTTTTTTCTCATTCACATTTTTTTAAAATGTTTTATTTCAGTTAAATTTTACTTAATTTCATTTTATTTCAACTTAAGTAACAAACATTTTTATTATGGTTTTAGTCTAGTGCAAATGCTAGGCTACAATCCACCGTAGGCTAGACCGTCCCATTTAACAACGCTCGTTCCGACCTTCGTGGCCTTTGAAGTCTGCGTCCTTCGAAAAATGCAGCCTCTGAATTGGGACACAGCTAACGTCATGAATGAACTCTGATATTATGCTGCACTTTTCCCTCCACTCCAAATCGAACTCTGTCAAACACAACTCTCTGCTCCTTACCTTCATCCAGAGACTGCGAAGAGCACGACGGCAGCGTAGGCAACCCTCAGCGGCATATCTATGTTTCTGCTCATCATAGTGCAGAATAATATCACCAGTAACACACCTACTGTATGTGAGTTCATCATTTGTGCTATGTGTGAAGAATGGCGGTAAACATAACCACACTTAGCAAATAATCATAATGAAAATTGCATAAACAGGAGTAAAAATCTTTTTGCTCTTTACTCAGATTATTGTAAATAATCACATTATTGGTGCACATGTGAACATAGGGCTAGTCAAATGTTGATCATTTTTAAGACAGTATTACGGTGGCCCAGTAAGTGCACAACACAATGAAATAAAAAAAGCAAACATAAGTTCACAACACAATGGAATCGAGCGACAACACAACGGAATCGAGCGACAACACAATGGAATAAAGCCACAACAAAACGAAATCGAGCCCCAACACAACGGAATAAAGCCACAACACAACGAAATTGAGCCACAACACAACGGAATAAAGCCACAACACAACGAAATCGAGCCACAACACACTGGAATAAAGCCACAACACAACGAAATCGAGCCACAACACAACGAAATCGAGCCACAACACAACGGAATAAAGCCACAACGAAATCGAGCCACAACACAACGGAATAAAGCCACAACACAACGGAATAAAGCCACAACACAACGAAATCGAGCCACAACACAACAGAATAAAGCCACAACACAACGAAATCGAGCCACAACACAACGAAATCGAGCCACAACACAACGGAATAAAGCCACAACACAAAGGAATAAAGCCACAACACAACGAAATCGAGCCACAACACAACAGAATAAAGCCACAACACAACGAAATCGAGCCACAACACAACGGAAAAAAAGCCACAAAACAAAGAAATCGAGCCACAACACAACGAAATCGTGCCACAACACAACGAAATCGAGCCACAACACCACGGAATCAAGCCACAACACAACAGAATAAAGCCACAACACAACAGAATAAAGCCACAACACAATGGAATAAAGCCACAACACAACGAAATCGAGCCACAACGCAACGAAATTGAGCTACAACGCAACGAAATTGAGCCACAACGCAACGAAATCGTGCCACAACACAACGAAATCGAGCCACAACACCACGTAATCAAGCCACAACACAACAGAATAAAGCCACAACACAATGGAATAAAGCCACAACACAACGAAATCGAGCCACAACGCAACGAAATTGAGCCACAACGCAACGAAATTGAGCCACAACACAACGAAATCGAGCCACAACACAACGAAATCGAGCCACAACACCACAGAATCAAGCCACAACACAACAGAATAAAGCCACAACACAACAGAATAAAGCCACAACACAATGGAATAAAGCCACAACACAACGAAATCGAGCCGCAACGAAATTGAGCCACAACACAACGAAATCGAGCCACAACACAATGGAATAAAGCCACAACACAACGAAATCGAGCCACAACGCAACGAAATTGAGCCACAACGCAACGGAATAAAGCCACAACACAAAGAAATCAAGCAACAACACAACGAAATGGAGCCACAACACAAAGGAATAAAGCCACAACACAACAAAATCGAGCCACAACACAACAGAATAAAGCCACAACACAACGAAATCGAGCCACAACACAACAAAATTGAGCCACAACACAACGGCTATCATTATTAACAATTAATAACAATCGCTACCACGGCGAATGATGAAGGGAACATCTGACGATTCCACCAAGTGGTTAAAATGTATAATTTGTATTCATTACAATGACTTTGTTTAACATTTAAAAACAGACATGTTCAAATTACAAAACCTGTCTGTCTTACCAACAGGAAGTAACAAGCTTTGGAATGTGAACATGTCTGTTTTTAAATGTTAAACAAAGTCATTGTAATGAATACAAATTATACGTTTTAACCACTTGGTGGAATTGTCAGTCGTTCCCTTCATCCGTGGTAGCACGTCAAATCATTCACAGGTATAAATATGAAGCTACTGTGCACTCAAGTGATTTTGAATTAATATTTCATGTCGATATACAACGTTTACATACTTAAAACTAATCATGGTATTGATATCTTTGTAAGACTGTCGACTTTATAGAACATTGGCAATACTAATATTAATGGAATACTAATATTAACAAGCTCTGAGAGCCCCCTAGTGGTCGGGAGCATTTCCGTTATGTTCTGGCTTTATTTCGTTGTGTTGTGGCTTTATTTCGTTGTGTTGTGAACTTATGTTTGCTTTTTTAATTTCGTTGTGTTGTGCACTACTGGGCCACCGTACAATATACTGTACACACAGATTTCACAGTAATTTCTTACAGTGATACATTTTAATCAAAATTGAATACAGACTAGGTAATTTTTGGTCATCACACAACAAAATACTGCACATAACAAAAACATTCTGCTGCACTGCAGGTTAATAATAATTATTATATAGAAAATAACTGCTGGGATCTTAGACCTTATTCACTTTTAATGAATTCTGTTTAAATTGCATTTGTGGCGAGTTGTTCAGAACTTTCAGTATGAGTTGTCAACCAGATCAACACTCAGCATACAAAACTCAACTAAAATAAATAAAAAAAAACAGTGAAATAAACTAGCGGATAAAAATGTGCATAATTTATTCATGCCATAGTGCACAAAGGTATTTAGGATTCTGTACCCAAACAAAAACACTTAAAAAAAAAAAAAGCCATTTCAACAGGCAACTCTGAAGATATTTTTATGATTTATGTCAATATGCCTTATGCTATGTCATATATGCTGTTCTTTGTATTAAACTGGCAGAAATCATACCAATCTTTTCCATTGCTGTAGGTCCAAGAAGACTTTTTACATTTTCCTGAAATTTGCTAGCATAAGCAGTTTTCTGACATTTGAAATGTTCTTTTAAACTCTGAAACTGCTGTTTTATTAATGTGAAAGTAGACCTCACTGTTGCAACTGCCTAAACTCTGTGTTCCATACTTTATAAGTTTGGGAAAAAAGAACAAACTTAACACAAGAATACATTTATCTTCTCCTCGACAGTTCTCCTTTAAAAACAACAAAAAAGTAATGTGTGATTTGTAGATTCTGATTTCGAAACCAATCTAATAATTTCTCCATACTTTCTAAACCAGCTCACTATGCCCCGCTCTCACACTGCGGCCTCTCCCTTTGAAATAGGGAAGTGTTATTGTCTTTAACTCTGGGATTTATCATCATGTGCGAAATGCTCTTGGATGGTTTGAGATTGTCCTGTCCAACCAGGAAATGAAAAATGTGTGCAGAGGGTCAGATGAGATGAAACAGTCATTATAAATGGCTCGCTGTGAATTCTGTCAATGGTACTTCCTCTGGATCGCAAGATCGAGGACAAGGGGGAGGGAGAAAAATCGCTGTTATTGACTGCAGTGGCAGACATAATGAATTGTTATGTAGTTGAGACAAATGCTTGTGGACTCAAGATTTAGGTCTGGTCTCAATTGTCTTTGTGGCATCCAAATAGAGTGTATTCCCATGAGCTGTTTTGTTGAGCTATAGCGCCAGAGGTAAACGCGCCTTGTTTTGTGTCTAGGTTCGGGTGACTAATAGCGTTTGTCCACTGTTTTCTCCAGGTATCAGATCTGCTTTGGATGTTAGACAACGCTTTTGAGCTGGTGGTGCATGTGTGCTGAGTAGTGAACAGCCTCAGTCTCTTATAATTCCAGGTGGATCTGGCAGGAGGATTTTAGTCATTTCACACCTAGTCGCTTTTAATAAGATCTGTACAATCCCTGTCCGAAGTGCTGAAACATCAATGCCGTTACATGTTTGGGTGAAATGGTTTCACATTAAAAATACAGTCATGATGTACATGCGTCAGTCATGTTTCAGCTTTGTGTACACACACACATAGAAGGATTTTCCTGTGGGGAAACAACGAAATCGAGCATTTCAATTCAGTTTGTAGGTCACTTGTAGGTCAATGGAAAAATCCATTCCAGCATGTATGTTTTTTGTTTAGAATTTCACAGCTTATATTACAGCCAAAAGGAGGAAAAATCAAGCAAGTCCATAATTTAGCAGTGCATCATAATCAATATTTACAATTGTCTTTGGAACATGTTTTGACGACACAATATCTTCAGTTCCAGCAATTCTCTGTTAATACTCTTAGTTATGGTGCAATTGCATTGTGTATCATGACTAAAATCTATCAAAAGAACAGCAAACTCAAACCAGCGAACATTTTCACTTGAGACTACAACACTATTAAGACCAGAAAGGGTTAAGCCTTCCATTTAAATTTCCCAGACCCTGCCTACCCTTTTTTTTCTGTTGCCGTTTATGGAGTGAATACTTCCATTAAATTGGATTTTGGGCCTCAAGGGACTGACAGCCACTAAGGTATCTGTTGTGAGACGTGAATTTCACCAGACAAGCAAAAAGCATTTCATTTTTAATAACTTGGCCATTTGGTCTGCTTAAGCTTCATTGCTTCTGCAGCCAATCATGCCTCCTTTTTTTTAGCCACAGCAAATAGGTTGATGACCCCATATCAAACATTGCAGTGTTTAGACAATCTTTAACAAAACATATGGAAATGTTTGTGCTCAATCGATTCCCCAATGTAATTAATGAGTCCCAGAGCATCAATCATTTTGAAATATATATTTGTGTGAATATTGTTTGACAGATCTGTCATCAAATGACTATTGCTGCACTGTCATAGAGTTGCAGTTGTACAGTGCTGATAAATTGTAAAAGAAAACATGAAAACTACCCATCACACTAAAATGGGACATTACACAAAACATTTCAGTTACCCAAAAAAAACAATTTACAGTTTAATGTGAAATTTTATTTTCATTTTTTCACTTGCTTGTGCAAAACTTGCCACCATGATGCTAGGTGGTATTGCTATGTGGTTGCTAAGGTGTCCAAAAGAGGCCAAGTCTCAAAAATGTGGTCCCTAGAAACTGTATGTATAAGCTCATTTTTCATGTGTTCTTAATGATTTTTTGAGGGCCATTTACACAACACCACTTTCAACAAAATAAACTTTGCATTTTGACTATTCATTTTCAATAACGTCCTTTGTAGTTGTTTTTTTTTTTCGTTGAGTTGAAGAATGTTCAACTTTGAGTAAAATGCTGTGTTCCTCACTCACTTTTTTGCCAGCCATCCAATCAAAGTGGAGGAGGGGAAGGACAAATACAACACCGACCAATTGTCACAACATTCTTGCTGTACGACATCAACGAGCAAAGAACGGAACAAAATGGATGAGAAAATAATATTGCTGGTCTCCGAACATACATAGCTATGAAAGAGGATTAGGGCCAAGCAATAATAAAAAAATAAAACCATCTCGAGATTAAAGTTGTTAAATTGAGAAAAAAGTTGAAATAAAATGTTGAGAATAAACTCATTTAATTACGAGAAAAAACTCGTTACATTTCCAGAAAAAAGTCGAGATAAAATGTTGAGAATAAAGTCGTTAAATTACGAAAAAAAAGTCAAGATAAAATGTTGAGAATAAAGTCGTTAAATTACGAAAAAAAAGTCAAGATAAAATGTTGAGAATAAAGTCGTTAAATTACGAGAAAAAAACTCATTAAATTTCGAGAAAAAAGTCGAGGTAAAATGTTGAGAATAAAGTCATTAAATTACGAGAAAAAAGACGTTAAATTACGAGAACAAATTCGTTAAATTATGAGAAAAACTTGTTAAATTTTGAGAAAAAACTCGTTAAATTTTGAGAAAAAAGTCAAGATAAAATGTTGAGAATAAACTCATTAAATTATGACTTTATTTTCAACATTTTATCTCGACTTTTTTCTCGAAATGTAACGTTTTTTCTCATAATTTAACGAATTTGTTTTCGTGATTTAACAAAAAGTTTTTTCTCGTAATTTAATGACTTTATTCTCAAGTCGAGATAAAATGTTGAGAATAAGGTTAAATTACAAAAAAAATTCAACATAAAATGTTGAGAATAAACTCATTAAATTACGAGAAAAAACTTGTTTAATTTTGAGAAAAAAGTCAAGATAAAATGTTTTTTTCTCGAAATTTTTTTTTCTCGAAATTTAACAACTTTAATCTCGAGATGGTTTTAATTTTTTATTATTGCTTGGCCCTAATCCTCTTCCGTACATAGCATGTACTCAACATTGTGTTGACATATTTAATCTGAAACAAATTATCTGTGAAATCAGTTACAAGTAACAGTGCCGCGGATATTCTGTATCATAGCAACAAAGCGTCTCGACTGAAAAAAAAACCCCACTGTGCTGCAGAAGCGCTCACAGCTAGGCCTTTTCAGCAGGCTAAAAACGCTTTGGTGGACATGGGGTCTTAATCTACTATACTGTTCACTAGATGAAAACCAGCTTGAATATAGTAAATCAAATCATATGTAATTTTTAACAAAATTATTTGCCACCCTTCTCCATTTCCAGCATGGGTCAGTTATTATCAACACATATACCTACATATCTGTTGGCAAAAACATGTTTAGTGATTCATGAGATTAATAACTTTTTCCCCGCCATTGATGGACATTTCCAGCAATCCAGGTTTTAACAGTTGTACGGTAGGGGGCACTATTACGCAACTCCTGAAAGAGAAATGAATCTCCAGGTCCAAAAACATGCGAAGAAGCAGAAACAAGTGATTGAAGCATTGCTTATGTGTAATCTAGCATGATCATAAAACATAAAGCAGCATATAAATCAAAACTGCCTAGTGTTACCAAATGAAATGTCAAGAGGTACAGGACTGTGAGGCTTTGGGGGTGTCGATGGGCTGGATCTACTCCATCTATGTTTTTTATCATCGTTCTGAATTCATTCTGGACATAGTCTTTGACAAAAACATGAGTTTTCAGCTTTTTGCTTTTTTATATATATATATAACACCCATGTTCAAGTGTTGATAAAAAGAGAATGCATTAAGCTAGAATATATATATATATATAATATTCTACATTGTTACATTGTTTAAAAGCAGATTCTCTGTCCTTTCTTTTGAAATATTGTATGTTCAGATATTCAAAATTTTCTAGGGGAACATGAAAATTTTGTATAAAATGATCAAAAATGCTGGCGCTGCCTGGCAACTTAAAAAAAAAAAAAAATGCTGGTGGGAAAATGAGTTTTACATTCTGTAGTTTTATAAGAGTAGTTAGTCCAAAAATAGAAATTTTATCACTTGAAAAGTTATCTTTGTGTATTATAAGGACAAAAGTTGACAGACTTGTCATTTTGAAGGTAACTATTCCTTTATCATTAATTAAAAAGTAATAGTTTAACAAACATCAATGGCTAAGTTCACACTGTCATATTTTGGGATTGAAAACCACATTTAATTACCGGTGTGAGTCTCGAAATGAACCATTCATACAGCAATTTACAGTTGTGTTTTAAATACTGTCTGTATGAATGTGCAACTGGAGTCAAGCCTGTATTCTTTTACAAGTAACCACAGCGACAGTGACCAACATTATAGCAAAGATGGCGACATCCATAAAACTGAAAATCTTATAACTTTTGACACAACAAGAGTCCAATTGAGCTGCGAGTTCATCCATCAAACCTTCATTAACTGACAGTACCGTTTATATCTGGGTTGAGAGTAAAGCATTTCAGTCGCATTTAAAAAACAAAACTGACAGGAGCCAATCCGGTGGAGAACAGTGACTGTTTATAAAACCTTCAGATGACACACAGCTCATATCTCTGTCGCTGTAAGTTAAAGAAACAACACACGGAAACAGACACGTGCTTGTGCAGCACAGAGCAGCTCTCTTGCACCGCGGGTTTTCCAAGATTGTGGTTGTTAGTCCTGAAAATTTACAGGTGCGAGTAAATAACTGAACTGTGTGTGAATGTAACCATATTAAAGGATTAGTTCACTTTTAAATGAAAATTAGCCCAAGCTTTACTCACCCTCAAGCACTCTTGGACATATTTTAATAAATATCCTGACGCATTATGGCAGTGAACGGGACCCACGATTATGAGCTGAAGAAAGTGCTTTCATTCATATCCATCCATCATAAACATGTACTCACACGGCTCGGGGGGTTAATAAAGGCCTTCTGAAGCGAAGCAATGCGTTTGTGTAAAAAAAAATCCATATTTAACAAGTTATAAAGTAAAATATCTAGCTTCTGCTAGACTGCCTTCCATATTCGAGTTACGAAGAAAGTGTAAACTGGCATCACGTCAGTTGAATAGGGAAGGTATAGGATTTAGTATAAGCTTTTCGAACTGTGAGAGTTTTACACTTTCTACATAAATAAAATACGGAAGGCAGTCTGGCGGAAGCTAGATATTTTACTTCATAACTTGTTAAATATGGATATTTTTGTTACACGAATGCATCGCTTTGCTTCAGAAGGCCTTTATTAACCCCCTGAAGCCATGTGGAATATGTTTATGATGGATGGATGTGGATGAAGACACTTTCTTCAGCTCTTTGTTATCGCTGACTGCCATTATAACGCTCGGATGTGTCACGATATTTATTCATATTTCTCTGACTGTGTTCATCAGAAAGAAAAAAGTCACCTAGTATGGCTTGAGGGTGAGTAAAGCTGGAGGTCATTTTAATTTGAAAGTAAAATAATACTTTAAGGACTCAAATACAGGACTGACAACCGTATTCTTCTGCTTTGTGAACATGGCCATTGTTACCAGAGACTTTGTTCTCTTGCTCTTTTCTATCTTTGACAGGTTGACAAAATACTGGTGATAACAATTACATCAACACTTTCTTCATCTCAGGTAACTTTTGTGCACATAATTGATAACTGGTACTGCTGGCTTTGTCTGCTTGTTAAAATTACCTTTGTTTCATATTCAGTGGAACAATTTCAGTCCCAAGTGAACAAATATTAACATGTTTTCACATGCACTCATTTTCTCATTTTGAATTGTAAACCTTGCGAACCTGTGATATGGTTAACAAAACACTAAGCCATTTATTCTGGCTTATTTAAACAAATTCCTCTCGCCAACACTATGGGCTTCATAAACTTGATGTGATTAATTAAGTCATGAAACTCTGTAGGAATTGTGAGGTGAACATAAAACTGGAGGACAATGCATTAGAGATAATACTAATTTGGTGTTATTATGATGTATGAGGGAAATGCTCATGGTTAGGAATTAAATGTGGAAAAAAAAAACAAAAAAACAAAAAACGGGACACTATGTCTTCAATGTTTCTTTCACTTCCATGAGCTGAGGGTGAAGAGTCTCCCTATAGTCCCCAATTAATTTCACCAGATAGTGGGCTACATGCTTTCCCTGTCCAAAATTTTCATTCTGAGTAAAATCCAGTAAGCATTTGACAGCTTGTGAAAAGTCACCGAAGATCATTCATACTGCAGATTCGTGGCCTGCTCCTTCTGAGCAGAAGTGACAGTGATTCAGTTAATTAACTGTCTTCTTCTTGAACAAATTAAGTTAATGCCAGTAGTGGCAGCTAGAGGCAAATATGCATCAATAGTTACTTTTTATCCAATTTAACTGCTCACTTTGGCCTTGTAGTGATTACGTTAGTTGATGTTCTGGTTTTAATTTAAAGTTCTCTGTGTGGGTATTCAACAAAAATGTCCAAACTTGGAACATTTCTGAAAAGTTACATGACTACAACGGCTTTTGGAATCCCAGTGAGAGAGAGAAAGAGAGTTCAGTCTGGTTTAAATGATAATACTCAAAAATTAAATCTCATTTGCTCACTCTCTTGTTATCACATAATCGCATTACTTTTTTTCCTTCCAGTCCCCACACAGTTTCATTACATGGAAAAGTAATTTTTTTCAAATAACATGGATCTGGAAATACATGAGAGTGAGTAAATGATCGTCATAATCATAATACATTTATTTATTTTATTTCAAAGCATCTCTACAGAAAATGCATGTTTCTACATTACAGTTTAGAGTAATTTGTTATCAGAAGTGACTGATATGTAGTAATGTCCATATGTCCAGAAATGTACAATTCTAAGATAGTACAAATCATGGTGTTAGTGTAGTCATTTTGGCAGAAACAATGATCTCATTAAAGCAATTATTATTATAAATTGTGATCATAATGATTATAATACATAGCAAATCTGGCGCTTGTGTATGTTGATTCAGACTTGGAATCATCTGAAATCCTCACAGGGGTTGGTGTCATCTCTTCTAGTTTTAGGGTCATTTGATATCTTTGTAAGAGGTTCGGTCCAAACTGGAGAATCCCAAGTTAGAAACAGAAAAGTGAATGGAAAATAATTAGCATAGCTACTGTTCATAACATTTCAAGCAAAAGATATCCATGTGCATTTCATCTGATATAACTGGAGTACAAGGTTATAAAATGTATTATGTGATTTCTTGGCTAAAGAGATGTGTCTTTGGCAGAGTGGCAGAGTGTGTCTGAGCCCTGAACATTATGAGGAAGGCTGTTCCAGAGTTTAGGAGCCTTCTGCTTAGGAGTTCTTCTGCTACAGGTAACAACTCTTTCAGTAATTTAGTGGGTATTGGATCTACTGTAGTAAGAATGTTGTTGATTGATTTAAAGGGGATTAAAGATATAGAATGTACTGAATGTTGCTTATTGTGCCCAAGACCATGACTATTTAAGTCAACATGTCATTTTAACAAGAAACTATGCTGTAGTTGTAGTCGAGAGCTGTAGTTCCAACCACGCAAAGGTATGTAAAGGTCATTGCAGTATTTTATTTGCTAAGACAGGATTAAAGCATTTCTTACCTTGAAAGACAGCACACAGCCTGTTCCTATAGACAGCGACAGCTTACATCTTACTCTTATGACCATAATGATGTCTAGCCTTCTGTTACAGTAGAAGAATTGTCAGATTGATAGACAGACAGACAGACAGACAAAAAGATCCAATAGCAGCCCAGAAAAAAAAAAAAAAAAGATCCATAACTGTTGGTCTTCCCTAACCCAGAATTTGATAGAGCAAGAGTCATGACTAGGATATAAGCATGTCTTTCAGGTAATGTTAAAGGTAGGGTAGGCAATTTCAGAGTGTCTAGCAATAGCAAGCTGGCTTTTAAAATATAAGATCCCACCCTCCCTTCAGAGCACTCTCCAAAACCACGTCTCCTCCAAAACACATGGCAATACTTTCAGAGAGATGGCGCTAAATTACCTCATGTCTCAGAGCGCATAACATTATAGAAATAATGAACGTAAACAACTGACTGCTGCAGACTCATTTTGTCATTGACAGTTTTGCCATTGAAACACAATTCTGAACAGCTCCAAATAGAATGTCACGGGTTGCCATTTCTTAATTCGGTAATTACAACATGGTGTAATGCAGCATTAACTCGTTGTTTTGGTTCAGGAAGAACTGTATAATGTGGCTGCTGTTTGTTTGCGGAGCTCAGTGACTGTCTGTACAACTCTGAATAGCCTCATGGAACACGCTGATGATGTGTGATGTTTGCGCAAGCAGGGTGTGCGGAGGTATGGAAATGCATAAGTTGACAGGTAGGTAAGACATCCTAAGACTTCCACAGAAGATATGTACTATAATATACATATACATCACATCATCAGCGTGTTCCATGAGGCTATTCAGAGTTGTACAGACAGTCACTGAGCTCCGCAAACAAATTATATATATATATATATATATATATATATATATATATATATATAATATACAGTGGGTACAGAAAGTATTCAGACCTTAAATTTTTCGCTCTTTGTTATATTGCAGCCATTTGCTAAAATCATTTAAGTTAATTTTTTTCCCTCATTAATGTACACAAACACCCCATATTGACAGAAAAACACAGAATTGTTGACATTTTTGCAGATTTATTAAAAAAGAAAAACTGAAATATCACATGGTCCTTAGTATTCAGACCCTTTGCTCAGTATTTAGTAGAAGCTCCCTTTTGATCTAATACAGCCAAGAGTCTTTTTGGGAAAGATGCAACAAGTTTTTCACACCTGGATTTGGGGATCCTCTGCCATTCCTCCTTGCAGATCCTCTCCAGTTCTGTCAGGTTGGATGGTAAACGTTGGTGGACAGCCATTTTTAGGTCTCTCCAGAGATGCTAAATTGGGTTTAAGTCAGGGCTCTGGCTGGGCCATTCAAGAACAGTCACAGAGCTGTTGTGAAGCCACTCCTTCGTTATTTTAGCTGTGTGCTTAGGGTCATTGTCTTGTTGGAAGGTAAACCTTCGGCCCAGTCTGAGGTCTCTGGAGAAGGTTTTCATCCAGGATATCCTGTAATTGGCCGCATTCATCTTTCCCTCGATTGCAACCAGTCGTCCTGTCCCTGCAGCTGAAAAATGGTGCCACCACCATGCTTCACTGTTGGGACTGTATTGGACAGGTGATGAGCAGTGCCTGGTTTTCTCCACACATACCGCTTAGAATTAAGGCCAAAAAGTTCTATCTTGGTCTCATCAGATCAGAGAATCTTATTTCTCACCATCTTGGCAAACTTAAACTCCACTCAAACTTTTCTCCTCAGTGTTGCATTAAGACAATCTAGACACACATCCTCTTCCAGGCAAATTTGTAACATGTTTAGTTGATTGGAACTTCTAAAGTATTGCCCTGATAGTGGAAATGGGGATTTTCAATGTTTTAGGTATTTTCTTACAGCCACTTTCTATTTTGTGAAGCCCAACAATCTTTTGCTGCACATCAGAACTATATTCTTTGGTTTTACTCATTGTGATGAATGATTTGGCCTTTATGTTTCCGGCTGGAGCTGAGGGCTCGTAGGCGGCGGAGACTGGAGAACTTTGCTCGGCGGCGGAGACTGGAGGACTGGAGCTGAGGGCCAGTTCATTCCCTCAAATACAATTAAGATCCCCACAGGCACTGGAGCGGGCTCTGGAGGCACTGGAGCGGGCTCTGGAGGCACTGGAGCGGGCTCTGGAGGCACTGGAGCGGGCTCTGGAGCGGGCTCTGGAGGCACTGGAGCGGGCTCTGGAGGCACTGGAGCGGGCTCTGGAGCGGGCTCTGGAGGCACTGGAGCGGGCTCTGGAGCGGGCTCTGGAGGCACTGGAGCGGGCTCTGGAGCGGGCACTGGAGCGGGCTCTGGAGCGGGCTCTGGAGCGGGCTCTGGAGCGGGCTCTGGAGCGGGCTCTGGAGCGGGCTCTGGAGCGGGCTCTGGAGCGGGCTCTGGAGCGGGCTCTGGAGCGGGCTCTGGAGCGGGCTCTGGAGCGGGCTCTGGAGGCACTGGAGCGGGCTCTGGAGCGGGCTCTGGAGCGGGCTCTGGAGCGGGCTCTGGAGCGGGCTCTGGAGGCACTGGAGCGGGCTCTGGAGCGGGCTCTGGAGGCGGTGGAGCGGGCTCTGGAGCGGGCTCTGGAGGCACTGGAGCGGGCTCTGGAGCGGGCTCTGGAGCGGGCACTGGAGCGGGCTCTGGTGCGGGCTCTGGAGGCACTGGAGCGGGCACTGGAGCGGGCTCTGGAGGCACTGGAGCGGGCTCTGGAGGCACTGGAGCGGGCTCTGGAGGCACTGGAGCGGTCTCTGGAGCGGGCTCTGGAGGCACTGGAGCGGGCACTGGAGCGGGCTCTGGAGGCACTGGAGCGGGCTCTGGAGGCACTGGAGCGGGCTCTGGAGGGACTGGAGCGGGCTCTGGAGGGACTGGAGCGGGCTCTGGAGGGACTGGAGCGGGCTCTGGAGGGACTGGAGCGGGCTCTGGAGGGACTGGAGCGGGCTCTGGAGGGACTGGAGCGGGCTCTGGAGGGACTGGAGCGGGCTCTGGAGGGACTGGAGCGGGCTCTGGAGGGACTGGAGCGGGGCTCTGGAGGGACTGGAGCGGGGCACTGGAGAGACTGGAGCGGGCTCTGGAGAGACTGGAGCGGGCTCTGGAGAAGGTTTTTTCCTCCTCTTCCGTTTTCCGGACCCAGCAGGAGAGTCTGGGTCCAACGTGGGGCAGGAAGGACGTTCACTGGAGGGGTAAGCGGAGGAATACGGAGGCTGACTAACTGGCCCAGCCGACCGTGTTTCTGGACGGACTGGAGACCAACACTCATCCACATAGAATTTGGAATTATTCAAAAACAAAATAAAATTGATAGTTTCACTTAAGGAGAGACGATAATCAGGTTCATGGAGACGGAGAGTGTTGTCATCCAGACCGTCCAAAAACAGGGCGATTAAATTAGCATCGGGCCAGTCAGTCAGATAAGCCAGCTCAACGAATTCCTCCACATACCTCTCCAGTGAACGACCAACCTGAAGAAGCCCGATGAGGCGATCGCCAGCAGAAAGGTGAGTGAGAGGCGTTGGAGGAGCGGTAGCCAGGGAGCCGGGGAGTGTCTCCATATTTCTAGACTGTGGAAATCCGGTCGGTTTGGGTCCGTTCTTCTGTTACGGTATGCTGGTTGAGAGATGAGGCAGATGCGGATTTCCACAATCAAAGACAATACTTTAATGAAACAAAGGCCAGGAAAGCCAACATACACATCAAACAACATTCAGAACGGACAAGGAGTGCAGGGAGTGAGTGCATTATAAAGGGTGTGCTAATGAGAGAGTCCAGGTGCAGGTGATCTGTGAAGATGGGGAGATGACGAGGAAGTGGGTGCAGGTGTGGAGAACAGGAGGATCATGGGAAATGGAGTCCAGGGGAACAAGGGATCTGTAACAGTATATATATATATATATATATATATATATATAGACCACTTCTATTATTGATTACTATTGGGATGTGAAGAGAGTTTCAACTAGTATAACAAAAAGTGTTTATGAAAAACATTGCCTACCCTACCTTTATCTCAGGGAAACATCCTCTCAACCAGACTCTAAACTTTTAAGTAAACGGATCATATAAGTTGAGATGTGAAATCATCCCTGACCTTTCTTCTGAAGAAGGCAATCAAACTTGTAGTGCACTCACTCCTTTAAACGGGTTGACTTCTATTTCCAAGTGCATCGCTGTAAACATGATTTGTGCTTGTTTTAACAAACTGAGGGATAAGTCTTTTTTTCTTTTGTAATCGATAGCATGTCACAGATGTGGTCCACAGAGCTTAACTTGTATGAAACACCGTCACATTACTGTAGGATGAGCCAGATTCTGTAGGATTTTCTGAAGATGTATAAGGGAGTGAAGATGTGACCACTAACACTGTGTCCTGACAATAATTATCATGTTAATAACATTAAGTTTTTTTCCTAACAAGCCAAAAAGAACATGCAAACTGTTTATGTTAAAAAGGTTCAAAGATCATTTTGCATGACCTTTAAACAGTAACCAATACTAAAAGCGACAATGGATATTTGACCTCAGATCTTGAAAATTAATTAAAGGAAACAAGATTGCTCAAACTATGAACTCTATATCTGAACAAACAAGTCAATTCTATGACAAAGATCAGTCAATCATAATTTTATTAATTTTAAAATAATTCAATATTTGTTAGATTATGTACTGTGAAATGTTCGAGTGAAAGCTGCCCACATGCTTTTTTGATTGGCTTTGATTTATTTTTATTTTTTATTGGATTTTGTCACATCTGGTGAGGACAGGCAAATTTGCTTATTGCATCGTGCCTTATTAGAACATGACCACTCAATAATGTAGCTGAAATAATTATGTACAGTGCTTTTGATTTAAAACAATTAGTTCAGATTCACCTTTGATGAAATATAGGCTTTTAGTGGACCTCTTCTCAAGAAACAATATTCCAAAATTTCTGAGTATGACTAAAATTTGGCAAAAATTTGGTAAGTCAACACCTCATCACATGCTTGAGAAGTTATGGCTACATGTGGCCTTAGATACTGTATTGACAGTGGGGGAAGATTAATGTGTCCCATCCTTACTTTAGAGATGGATGACCTTCACCACCATATTATTATGTCTTTCTTTCTTTTCTTTTTTTTTTAAAATCTTTATCACAACACAAGAAGGTAACAGAACAGAGTGTCCTGGATAGAGAAAACCAGGGGAACAGTAAAAATGAATCAGCAAGATAAGTGCCTCTAAACAGCAAACATAAAAGAAAGCCATTTAGTGAAATAGCCATTTCTGTAAATTGCACCACTATTCCAAGGGGACATATTTGAGTTAAGCTTCCCAGAATACATGTAGCCAAGAGCGCTGATACTTGCCTTACAATTACACCAAGGATTGTATTTAGATTTATTTGTTGTGGCTGAATGAAATTGAAGTACCATGTTGACAGTGCAAAATCAGCACAAAATATGCATATGGTAGCATTCCATTCCAAATGTTTTACAAAAGGCCAGATACAAAGGCACTTTGGGAAGAAATCAGGAGAACGCGGCATGTTTGATATTCACCATTTGTAAAGCTGCATCTAATTACACAGCTCCAGCCTGTCACTTCCAAAATGGGCAAATCTCGAAGGAAGGAGGTGTGAAGCTCAAATTAATTCATTATTCAATAGACAATTCTCCAATGTACTGGATCTTCGACTTCTGTTTCCGCTCCTGGCAAATATGGACCATCTGCTGTAATTTCTAGAGTAATTAAAATAACACCATCCTAATGGAAAGATATGTCTTGCTCCATCCCATTGATGATGCACAGCATGGGTCATTTGGAGAGGCACAAAACAGTCCTTATTGGTGACAGAGCAAAACAGAAAGTCCTATTTGCAATTTTCAGAGATAATCTTGTGACAGGGACAAATGAGGCCTTAGATTCTTTTAAAAAAGCCTTCCACAGAAGCAATTCCGGGATCACCTTTGAAAAGTTTTAACTTTTAGCGTCGCTAAGTTCCATTTCCCATGCAGTGAGGAATGGTGTATGTTTGCAGGGGGTCTCAGTATGCTCTCATCAGAAGCAGATCTCTGCTGGCTGGCTTCTTTTGACTAAAGTTCTCCTTCTCTCTCCAGCAGTGATGCATGGAGGTGTAGGCACAGTTCACATCTAATGGTTCCCTCGCTATTGCTGCAATAATCTACTGTTGCAGAACCTTCTCCAAAGATAAAGCGCATTAGAGATTTTTTATTCCCTTAAAATAATGTTTCTAGCCGTTTGTGATTTTAAATACAATTTCCACTGAATCATTTGGTTAGCTAACATTTACCTACAGTATGATTACATTTGCTTGTCCAATCATAGTCAATCCATAGCCAGTCAGTCCATTTTAGATCACAGGAGAAATATGATTGCTGAAGCTCTCATGGTGGGATTGTTACATAATCTCATGACAGACTCTGAATAATGTTTTCTCTGTGGTTTCATTCATGTATATCAATGTGTTTGCCTCACTTATCAGCATGTGCTAACTGCCATATTTATTGGGTTATTTGTAAAACAGAACTGATAAATACATCAAAGTAAGATATATTATCCTGTGTTGTTTTTCCCCCAGTATTTTTGTTCCAGAGGCAAGCTGGGTTTTGCGACACCTTTGGGTTTTGTTCTCTGCTATCATATCTTCCCAAGCAGGAAGTTTAGGGAAATGTCTGCTGCAACAGATGTCTGCATGTTAAATAGATGAAAGACAAAATGAAATTCTGGAGATTCTTAAAATGTCAAAGGACCAAATTTTTGCTAAGGTAAGTATCACTTTTACTATTACTAATTCTAGGGCTAGGGATTTCAATGAACTCCAAACACTAAACATTAAAGGTGCCCTAGATTCAAAAATTGTATTTACCTCGGCATAGTTGAATAACAAGAGTTTAGTACATGGAAAAGACATACAGTGAGTCTCAAACTCCATTGTTTCCTCCTCCTTATATAAATCTCATTTGTTTAAATGACCTCCGAGGAACAGGCGAATCTCAACGTAACACACACTGTTACGTAACAGTCGGGGTGTACGCCCCCAATATTTGCATATGCCAGCCCATGTTCAATGCATTACACAAGGGCACGTCTGGATATGTGCTCAGCTGAATCAACAGACTAGGTAAGCAAGCAAGGACAATAGCGAAAAATAGCAGATGGAGCAATAATAACTGACATGATCATTGATATCATGATATTTTTAGTGATGTAAATTGTCTTTCTTAATGTTTCGTTAGTATGTTGCTAATGTACTGTGAAATGTGGTTAAAGTTACCATCGTTTCTTACTGTATTCACAGAGACAAGACTCGTTATTTTCATTTTTTTAAACACTTGCAGTCTGTATAATGCATAAACACAACTTCATTCTTTATAAATCGCTCCAACAGTGTGTAATGTTAGCTTTAGCCATGGAGCATAGCCTCAAACTCATTCAGAATCAAATGTGAACATCCAAATAAATACTATACTTACGCGATTAGACATGCTGCATGATCTTTGTAAAGATCCATTTTGAGGGTTATATTAGCTGTGTGAACTTTGTTTATGGTGTTTAAGGCAAGCGCGAGCTCTTGGGGTGTGGAGCATGAGATTTAAAGGGGCCGCGTACCCTGAATCGGCTCATTTATAATGATAGGCAGTTAACAAAAAATATTTTAAAAAAATCTATGAGGTATTTTGAGCTGAAACTTCACAGACACATTCAGGGAACACTTAAGACTTATATTACATCTTTTGAAAACATTTTCTTCGGCACCTTTAAACACTGGAACTAGTTCTGTGTTGCAAACATGAATGATACCCCAAATTGTGCAACCCCAAAAGTGCAACTTATTGAGGAGAAGTGTTCTTAGTGGTTTTCTAAGTGATCATAAAAGAAAAATGGTTGAAAAAAATCCATTGACTCACAGTAGTAGGTATGCTTACATGGACAAATTTTCATCAGTCGGAATGAATCCAATTCGATTTCTGATTCTGAAAGTGCTCTTTACATGAACCCTAAACATTGCAATCTGAATGACATATTAGTTTACATGTGCATTACATGTATTCTAAAAAAAACCCAAGTGCAGCGTATGGAGCTACCACATTTTTTTCCTTCATGATTTATGTCAGAAGAGCTTTTTTTAAGTAAATATTTAGTAGACATTTAGTCTCATCTACTGACAAATTTGTAAGACATGAGACATGAACATATGTTCATATGATGTAAACATACACATAACGGCACTGCTGATCTGATTGAGAACATATGGTCAATTTTAATTGTTTAAATGCTTAATTTTTTCCTGTTGATTAGATTATTTCAGGTCTTCACCACCTCTTTCAATTCGGCCAAAATTTCACTTGGATTGAGCTCAGTCATAACCCAGGTGAAAAAAAAAACAACACTTCTATTATGTACTTAAAGTACTCTATTTTAGTGCACTAATTTTGTACTAAATATACTAAAAATTCTTCTTTAGTACTTCTTAAGATAATATTAAGAACATCTAAGTGTACTCAACTGTGCTATTTTGAGACACCATGAAATATGAACTAAAATGTTAAATACAGAAATAGTATATTGAAAGCACATTTTAGTTCATATTTCATGGTGTCTCAAAATAGCACTGTTGAGTACACTTAGATGTTTTAAGAGTATCTTAAAATACTAAAATTCTTCTTTAGTACTTCTTAAGTACGAAATTAGAGTGCAAAAATAGAGCACTTTGAATACATTATAGAAGTGTACTTTTTTCACCTGGAAAAAGCTTTTCAGTCTGATTGAGCCATCAATCTGAATACAAATGGATTATTTGGGTGTAAGCTAATTCAGCTATTGAAGTGGGACTCAAGCCATATCTGACCCTGGACCACAAAACCAGTGATAAGGGTCAAATTTTCATCTGAAAGCTGAATAAATAATCTGAAAGCTGAATAAATAAGCGTTCCATTGATGTATGGTTTGTTAGGAGAGGACAATATTTGGCCGAGATACAACTATTGAAAATCTGGAATCTGAGGGTGCAAAAAAATCTATGAAAAAAAGCAATGCATATTCTCTTACAAAAATAATGTTTTGATATATTTACAGTAGGAAATTTACAAAATATTTTCATGGAACATGATCTTTCCTTAATATCCTAAAGATTTTTGGCATAAAAGAAAAATCGATCATTTTGACTAATACAATGTATTGTTGGCTATTGCTACAAATATACCCGTGCTACTTATGACTGCTTTTGTGGTCCAGGGTCACATATATAGATACCAGAAAATCAGTTAAACTTGGAGGTGTCTTGTAAGCAACCACACAGAAACAATATCATTCTAGCAACTGCATAACAATGTGTTAAAACACAAGACATTAAGTAAAAGGTCGACTTTTATTCAAGACAAGACTGGCTTTTTTGACTTAAGTTCTCCATCTCTCTCCAGCAGTGATGCATGGGAGTGCAACTAATTGTGCCCCTGCTATTCCTGCAATAATCTGCAGCTGCAGAACACCCCACATTGCAAAATTAATGGTTTTGGCACTTGTGAATATATCAGTCTGTGACTAAATGGGGAGCAGGGCATCTGCTTTCAGTTGCAGACATAGTCCATGCTTCACTCTGATGTTCACATTGACAATCACCTTTTTTAATTCTGTAGTTTTTCCATGTTGGTCCCTACCCGGTACTTAAGATCCAAGAGCCGTGTTTACGACAGACACTTGCAGGGTGCAGGGCTTCTCTACTTCAATTAACACACCCTGTTACCCTACCCCTCTCCACACTTCTTGGAGTATGTCTGAAGTGCTGGCAACACACTCCAGTTTGATTGCTTGTTAAAGGGAAGAACGTCATGACACTGTCACATCTTGTTTTAAAACAAGGATTTCTCACCATCATTGAAACCACTTGCTCTTCACTCAAATTGTATTCATCACTGATTTATCTCTAAGAGAGGGTACAAGCAGTTTGTGTTTTTTTTTTTTTTTTTACAAAGTTTCTAGCCAGACATCAATAGGAACTTCAATGAGATGTCAAAGTCCTTTGTTACAAGCTCTTTCATGGTTATTGCCAATCTCCAAATTGTATCTGAAAAGCCATGACGGCAGCAGAGTTTATTAAACGATTCTGGCGGCCTAGGCAATTCTAACTGGCTTTCCCAAACTTACGGGACTGCTCCTGCCAAAATACTATTCAGCAAGGAACAGCTAAATTAATTAACCTGAAAGAAGAAAGGTGTTTTATAAGCACAATAAAACATATCCATTCACATAAACCCTGGAATGAGGATGTTCCCAGACTGACTGAAAAAGGGCTGACGACGAGCTATCAGAAAGAGCAGTGTCAGCACACAACTTTACAAGCCCTCATTGCTTCAGTGTTATAAACCCTGTTTTTTTCCCAGAAATGCCTCTGCTGTCATTTGGAGGGGACTTGAACCACTTCTGTACATTTGAAAATTGTATGATTTTAGATTGTTTAGATGGAATTAATTTTCTTTTTGGATTCTTTTTGGAAAATTTGGATTACAGTTAGTATGTCTTTTGTGTCATATACTAATTTAATTGTGTTTCTGAAATGTGATTATGTAATTTTACGTGGCCTACCACTTCATGGCGGAGTTGCTGTTGTTCCCAATTGCTTCCACTTTATGATACCACTAACAGTTGACCGTGGAATATCTAGTAGTGAGGAAATTTCACGAATGCACTTATTGCACAGGTGGCAACATCACGGTACAAGCAAGATACTGTAGGGTCTGCACAGTCTCAAGGATGAGCAGGTCCCACCATAAATTGTGTTTAAGCCTCAATTCACGGAACTTTGGTTTGTAAATCTTACATCGATTCCGGCCCGGCAGACACTAATGGACCACGAGACCTTCTTTTTATGACTATTTCGATAAGTCCCAAACCTCTCCTCTGTGACTTCAAAGGAGATGCGAACGCCACGGATCGGGTTTCGAAAGACAGGCCCGAATTCCAAACGGTCATAAAAAGAGAAAATACACGCACGCACCCACAGACACACACTCACATACAAAGACTGTATACACAAATATTATACCTGCAAATATGAATGTACCTGCCATTGTAGTGCTCGCTGCATGTATGTGTTACTAGTATAGAATCGTAGAATTGACTGTAGTAGGTTAGTTTTCATGTTAAACGATAGTAATAGAGTGTAAAGTGTATCTTCTTTATATGACGAGCGACACCTGTCGAGTTTGATCTCTCCGTAAAGCTGTGAATCCGAGCTATTCACTCATGTACGTTACATTTCTGCCAAATGCATCGTTCAATGTTTAATAATACTATGAAGGAAATGCACTGATTCAACATACCATAAATTTATTCGGGAGACAGGACAAAGGAATGTGGAAACCCGCCAAATTGCAACGCTATCATTGGAGGACGTTATCAGTAAGGCGTTCTGGTCTGTTGTCTTTAAAATACCACAACACGCGTCTTTTGGAGGCACAAGTTTTCTGCACGAGTTCCTGCCGTCAAGACGGACTCTCTTCTTTATTTTCCGGTCATATTACAACAGTTAAACCTTCGTTTGAAACTTCGCCGAAACAACCTCCGGAAGAAGAAGCAACTATCAAACCGAGCGCTCCAAAACTCCAAGCACCCTGACTAACCTATGCAAGTATAACGTTTTTACGATCTTAAATACTGAGGTTCCTTGCTGGCTCTTAAAGGTGAACTGTTGCAATTTGACCTGCTTTGATCATCTCTTTCGTTTCTGCCTTTCCCTCTACTTTGTATGTATTTGTATTTACTTGTGTCCATTTAGCCGTATAACCTGTGTATTACCCGTTTCGTATATTAAACTCATTTTATCCATGCTTTTTGTTCACTTGCTCATTTTAGCAACAACCGAGTCACTTTAACGTTCTGATTCTAATATCCTTGCTCTATATTTGAAGGCTATGATAGAAAGTTAGTCTCCCGGCCCGAGAATAACATTTCTGTCATGATAATCTGTGGATAATTGTCCGTTTCGGTGGACGAACTGATAGTTTTCCACATAATTATTCAACCAGAACTAATCATATATGTGATTGATTATAATTCGTTGTAGTTAATTCACCATATATGTTTAATTCCCCGTTGGGTCGATATATGAACGTCATAAAGCTTTCTGAATTATGATATTCATATTTCATCCATAAATTGATTAATAACTGTACATCGCTACATTTATTTGGTGGAGTATTCGCGAGCAGCGTTTTAAACTTGGTTGTTGAAAAAAAAAGCAAGGTAGAATAATTGGTGTGTGATTTAATGTTCATGCGCGCTTTATTCAGTGAGAAGACGCACGAGTCCTCACACTACTCACCGTTAACAAGCTGCTTTTGTGTCTAAAAACACGGTAGTAAATTGTTGAACGTGAAATACACTGCAGTCCATTAATATGTCAAGCTCTTATCTGTGAAGGACGACAATCTTTGCAGTAAGTTACAGTTTTGAATATTAATTTCCGCTTGAATAAACGAATTGATCGTCATTAAGCGTGTTCTGAAACGAGATTTTGTAGCGAGTTTCCTATTTAATCTCTGCAAAGGCCTTATCTGCCGCTATTTTAATTGAATTATTTGTGTCGTCCAATTATTCAAAAATAGCGTCTCGCTCCCTTGGTAACTAATTGGACTAGCTACCCAAAAGACGTTACCAAATACAAGTCTAATCGGAAAACAGTTCCTGCTTTATCCGATTTGACTTGTAAAGTTAGGCCAGTCGAAAAAACGCCCTGATCCAGCGTGACTAATAACAGCAGTGAATTATCCTGCAGTTACATATTTGTGCACTAAAATTTGTGCAAAAACGGGGTCACTAAACCCCGAGGTTCCAAAGTTTTATACTTAGGATAAAAGGTTGCACCAGTCAGTGAACTGGCACAGAAGAATCCGCCGAGATTCTAAAAAGAGTTTGTATGTGATATGTGCAGTTAGATCAGCTGAAACGCTAATTTAAAAATATCACAGAGGTGGATGCAGTAACGCTGACCAGACGCCAGAGGGCAGTCTGTCCAGGTGGGGCACCCCCCTACTTCACTGTTGTGTGGACTCAGTAACGCCACCGTGTGGACGTTCTGAGTCAAAGCTGCTCTCCGTACTTTGAACTGAATTGTCTCCAAATTCGCCCGTGACTACTTCAACGTTGCTGTTATAACTGTTTGTTGATGGTTATGCTTTCCAATCGTTTTTGGAAGGTGGTTTACTTATTTAAATTTGGTTTAAACACGTTTTAAATTTTTAATTTAGTTTAAGTTGCCCTTCCAACCAGAGAATTCACTTCCTGGAAGTGCTCCCCCGTGTGGACGGATCCGGAAGTCAATTCCCTGCCATCTGTGTGTCCTTTCCTCTCCTTGGTTCCTTTGGTCACAGACTTATTCTATTCTATTCTATTCTATTTTTATTTTATGTTACTCCATTCTACTCCTTTGGTTTAACTCAGTTTTGTTGGTTCTTCTCCCTCTCTTTCTCTTGAGTTATTATTTTATTTTATTTTATTTTATTTTATGTTATTTTATTAGTAATTGTTTTTTTGTTTGTTTGTTTATTTATTTTGCTTTATTTACTTCGGAAATTCTTTCCCTTGTATTACTTAATGCTGTATTCTATTCACTCTTAGTCCTGTGTCCTGTATGTTATTGGCTGGCAATAACATACACACACACACCCAAGCCTCCCTTATTTCATACACTTATTTTTAAATTTAATTGAACAACATTCAATTGTAATTTAAGATTAAGTAGTGTCAATCAGTTGGCATTCTGCTTACCAAGAAGCACTCCTCTTTAGGGAATTCACAAATAGGGAAGGCTTTCTCCTCTCTTTGCCCCACGCTGTTCTTCTGTGCATTTATTTCAATTTAATTGAGCAAGAGTTCAATTCAAGTTTGAATCAAGTGCCTCTGAATTGTGTTTTTCTTTTCTCTCTCCTTTCCCATTCTATTTCTATGCACTGGTTTAAATTTAATTGAACAGGCTTTAATTCAAATTTGAATCAAATGCATCTGAATTGTTTTGTTTTATTTTGCCTTTTGTCCGGCTTCCAGCTCAGTTAAGATCCCTATCCTGTCATCCTACACACTTGATTATTTAAATTTGGTTTAAACAAGATTTAAATTGAGATTT
Source organism: Chanodichthys erythropterus (assembly GCF_024489055.1). Lineage (NCBI taxonomy): Eukaryota > Metazoa > Chordata > Actinopteri > Cypriniformes > Xenocyprididae > Chanodichthys > Chanodichthys erythropterus. Next base: position 27,649,080 of record NC_090238.1, read on the forward strand.
GAATGTACAATTAAGTTGTGTTTACTTGACTGTTTGTGTACTTGCAGACAAGGCCCTCTAGCACCCGGTGGTGAGTTGACGGTTGTTCCAGTGGGTTCCAGTGAAGTGGAGTTGCCTGGCCTGGCGAATCTGACACGTGCCTGTGTGTGAATCGCAGGACGTTTCTGGCCTCACACCACGGGCAGCACGCAGAGACATTAGCAGGTTGGGTGTGTCAGGTGCAGGGAGGCGACGAGTCCAGTTGGAACCCAAGGCAATTTTGTTTAATTTCCCTGTTTCTGCTCGACAGAACCGCCCTTTGAGTAACTGCCTGCGGGGTCAGACTCAGGGGTTGGGAAAAATTCAATTTTGACCTGCCAATCTGGCCGTCGGCGTTAATACCTCGCCTGAAAACGCAATTGTGCTGAAGGTCACTGTTTGAGAGGCTGCGTCGTGGTGCAAGAAGGACAGGACGTCCGCGGACACCGCAGTCGGGTGTGGGAACGTCTAGGAGAGGCTGCCCCGTCACTGAGTTCTCATCTGGGCACTCGCAATTCACCCCAGGCCTAGAGTAACAACGTACAGTCCCTTCCCTTAGTGAAAACTACAAGATATTACATATCTTTCATTCCTTTAGGTTCTGGCCAACGCTGTTACTTTTAAGCCATACCCTCCCTCTCAGTTTTATGACTCAACGGCGCCCTCGCCTGGCCCCGTCATAATCCCAGAGGCGATAGGAAGTTTAAGCTCAATTTCTCCCCTTTAGCCCTTCACATTTTGTTTTATTGCTATTCTACGTCTATTCCTTTCTATTTTGTTTACTGTTCTATTTCTCATTTAATTGCATCCACTCTGTTCTGTTTTCTTTTCTGCTGTGTTTGTTTCTTTCAGTTCACGTAGAAGCAGAACCTGTGAGAGCCACCACGGAAAACTGAGTAATAGATAGACGACCGAGCAGCGAGAGTCACCAAAGGACTCTTAGAACTACCGCCTGTCAAAATCTATAGTTAAATCCGGCACTCACTCACACAAATTGACCTACGTGGTCCTTCTTGGTTTGACAATTAAGTGTCAAACCTACCTTCCCACTAACTGTCTGCACCAGTTAATTGGAACCACACAAAAGAATTATCTAATTACGTATTACGTAACCGCTAATCCCTGCACAAGCTTGCATTGGTTCTTGTCTTTGTTGTGCTGTCTTTCTCTCGTCAACAGTAGAAGCCACTATGTCACGAGCATCCAGCCCTGACACCCACTGGGACCATCTCGAGACCTGGCTGGGCGTCATGACCAACCCGTTCCTGCCCAATGCCGCCGGCGACCTCCAGCATCTGAGCCGCGAGCAGCTGGACGGGGACTTGAATCGACTGATGGCCCACGATCCGATGCAGAGCTACAGTCACAAAGAATGGGCAAGACTCATCGGAGGCCTCGCCCACAACCTCATCGCCCAGGCAAGGCTCAATGAAAGGAGCAACGCACTTCTGGAGCAGGAAGTCGCGGCGCTCAAGCTCCAGGCTGAGGAAGCCCGGAGGAACCAGGCTCAGACCCAACATCGTCTTGATCAGCTACTCCTCGAAACCCCAGATCAGCGTAGGACAGCGGAGGAATCTGATCCTGAGCTACAGGAGGAAGTCGAGAGACTCCAAAAGGCCCTCGAAGAGCTCCACTTGGAGACGGGGCGCAGAGAGCAGATGGAAAAGCAATCCATAGAGGAACTAACTGGAAAACTCCAGCAAGGTGAAGCTCTCTAGCAAGAGCAGAGATTGAACTGAAAGAAAGAGATGCTAAAGCCCGGGCCTGTGAAAATCACCTTAAACTGGCCCGAAGTGAGATCACTGCTCTGAAACAGCAAAGAGACTATCTTAGAGATGAATTGGACACTGTGCACCGAGAACTAAAGCATTCCTATAAACTGCAAAGCGAATTGGGAGGAGACTTGCATGCCATGCAGCTCCCTCTAGCCACTGGACCTAAGTGCCCCAGTCAAGGAGTCCCTAGTTCGCGAGGGGGGGTGAAAGCCCACTGCCAAAAACATCCAGCCTCCAAGAACCATGGTCAGGAGCAAAGGGATGGGAGCCACCCCAGAAAAGCCGCGCTGCGAGCTATGGCGTGATTCCCAAAGAGCTGGACAAGCTAGCAAAGAATATCCCCACTTTCACTCCAAACCCAGCAGGGGGTGTCGACGTGCACGCGTATTTGCAAGACATTGACTTCCTGTTGCAAAATGTGGCCAACGTGAGTGCATGGGACAAGTTGTATCTACTCCGCATCACGTCCAGCCGTGACGTGCGCAGCTTCCTGGATCGGCAGCCAGAAGCTGTCAAAGCAGACTACCAGCTGCTGCGACAGGCTCTGATCAAAGAGTTTTCTGACCCTGAATCGGACCAAGGGCTCCTCGCGGCCATGGATCTTAAACAGGGCCGACTGGAAACTCCACAAGCATATTACAACCGTATACGAAAGGCCTACTTCGGAGCACGCAACGAACCAGGAATGGAGGAAGATTTCAACTTTAAGACTTTGTTTCTTAGAAACCTGCACACTGCAGTAAGTCATCATCTGGGAGTCCTGGCCTGCCCACGAAGTATGTCTATTCAACAGCTGCGAGATTTAGCCTACAAAGCTTATTCCAAGCAAAGGGCCATATCTGAAAAGACTGTTAAAAATCCAACCATCTACCCGGTCTCTGATCACTGCCCCGAACTGGCCCTAGAGGGCGCACACACACACCACAGTGACAGACCGTTCAACCGAGAGGCAAGACAGTTCCCAGCCAGCAGAGGGCAGCCTCACCACGAGGGCGCCCGTCCCAAGCACCAGAGCGGACACTCTGAAAGATTCTGGGACAGGCCACATCCAGCCAGCAACCAAAGGGCGGGGCCGCATGGGAGACCAGCCGGCGACCCAGAAATGGCAGGCCTTCATCGGATAGAGCCTCAAGCCCCAATCGCCAAAGACAGAAGGCCTCGCGACGTGCATCAAACAAGTCCAAGTCCGAGCCCTCACAGGAGTCGAGCAACGCAGTTATGTCTGAGTCTGCGGAGATTCTGAAAGTCCTGAAAGAGCTGATCCAGGAAAAGCCCAAAAAGGAGGACAAGAAGGACAAGTCAGACTCCTTATGACTAGAAGCAAGGTCTGCCCCTAACGTCTGCCCTGACAGCCCTTTAACACAACCTCACACCCAACTCACAGTTGACCAGAGACTTACCACACAGTCAGTTAGTACATCACAGAGTGACCTCATCACACAGTCACCTCAGCCAACAACCGCACACTCCGAGCAAACCAGCTCACATCAACCCACCGACGACCAGGACGCCACGGTACCAGAAAGTGCCGTTTTGGTTGTCTGCCTCCCAAACGAATCACATAACACCAGCCCCACTTGCTTATCGGTCAGCACCCAAGCCCCGGTACCAAGACTCCTGGGAAACCTTATCGAAAAGGGGTGGCCCGAAAGCTGTACATAGCCATCACTGTGGAAAATGATGTGAGGATTGAGGCCCTTGTAGACACGGGAGCAGACCTAACTTTGATGTCAACTAACCTTTTTGAAAGACTCAGACATGAAGCAAAGAAACAAAATCGAACTCTTAAATCACAAAAATGTGAGCTAAATGTGCAGTCATACAGCCAAACTGAGATCCAACTTGAACAAATAGCTCCCATTCATCTAACCATCGGTCCAATGAGTTTGGTACACCCCGTATACATCTCACCGATGGACACGTTTCCCCTGCTCATTGGCAAAGATTTGCTAGATCGCTTTGAGCCCCTATTGGACTTCAGACAGCTGAAAATTTGGGCTCAAGTACGAGAACCGCGGCCTTTCCAGTCACCCAGGTCATCTGAGCCAGACTGTCAGGTCACAGAGGTCACGGGAAACCCCACAGCTAGCTGCGGGAACCCCGTCTCAGCACCAGGGCAAAGTTCAAGTTCGCTCCTCTGCACCTTTCAGCTCACCACAGACTCTGACTCCTTCTGCCCCAAGGTCACACCAGACCTGCAGCTGAATGGCTTAACAACCACAGACATTATTCCCACACTGTGGGCAGACAACTCAGCCTTCAGCCACACGCTGTTAAGTGCTCTCAGTGAAGGAACACCGGACCTCCCATTTGTCAACAAGCAAACACACTTTCCACTAGACTTTCGTCTGCCAACCATGATGACTGTCAAGGACATCTGCGTTTTGAACTGCAAATGGAACAACCGGCATTTAACCCATCCCTTCCTGGTCCTTCCAGACCTCCTGATGCACTCTAATGCTCACACGGACAGTGCAAATGAGTTGTCGTGGGCCCCAATGACTGTACAGCTTCCTGTTGTCCCTGTCAACACTGCCAACTTCCTGTCAGGCCAGACCACCCAAGAGGTCTGCATCCTGATCCACATACAGGAAACTGTAGTACCACCTTACACCAAAGGGGGTGCTGTTTGGCTCCACACACAGGAAACTGTAGTACCACCTTACACCAAAGGGGGTGCTGTTTGGCTCCACACACAGGAAACGGTAGTACCACCTTACACCAAAGGGGGTGCTGTTTGGCTCCACACACAGGAAACTGTAGTACCACCTTACACCAAAGGGGGTGCTGTTTGGCTCAACAGGCAATGTGGTCAAACCTTAAGCCACATGCTGGGCTCCTTCACACTTTCACCTGAAGGCGTGGAACTTAGACTCACTCTAAAAAGCCACACCCTTAACTGAAGTGTCATCTTATGTAGTCCACAGTTGGCTCAACGAATGCATGGTCACAGACATCAGCATTCCCAAAGCCTATCATCTAGAATGGATAATGGACCACAGCCCCTATGACTTTGAACTCAGGTTAACAGTCATTAACTTAATACCAGCTGCCATGGCCCCAGAAGGAAGCTTAAGCAACACAAGTTTCACAGCATCCTTCAAGAGCATCTCCATCACCCCCATCAAACTGGTACCCACAGAACAGGTGCACAGAACGGAGCTGATGGAGGACAAACACCTTGCAGTACCCACAGTCTCTGACCAGCCTGCCTGCGAAACTCAAAAAGGCGCTGCACCACTGACAGCCAACCTGACAACTAACCCCACAACAGAGGAGCCATTCCCAAGGTTTGAGCCTAAAGGCCAACAGATCCAGAAAAATGCAAATGTCCCAAAGAATGATGCAGACTGTCAAAAACTTCAACAGTTCCTGAACAAATCCAGAGTGTCATTTGCCAAAGACTCTTTAGACTGTGGCCTCACTAACTTTCATACAATGGGTGTTTCCACACACCCAAACACTCCTCCCACCTGCATCAAACAGTACAATGGTCCTATTGCCTCACATGAACCAGTGCAGGAAACTAGTCGTTTCATGGAAGAAAAGGTGTCACCTGCCCATGCAACAGCACCTATTCAGTCCCTACCTGGTCCATTGTCAAACCAGACAGCAAGTGGCGACCCACCAGCGACTTCAGGAAGCTGAACCAGCAAGTGCCACTGCCACGACGTGCCAGAAAGCACAAGTCTGCACGGAGCGGAGATTCAGCTGCCTGCCAAAACGGCTATAACAGCACACCAGCATTGACACTTGAGATAATGGTACCCCAACAACAGCAACCAACCTGTCACAGGTACCTCAAAGAGAATGCGTGCCAAGGAATGCCCACGGCCTACGTCGATGGACGTTCCTACAGCCATGAGGGCATCCTACAGGCAAGTGCAGGGGTACGATGGTTAAACAACCAACCCTGCCAACCACAGAACGGCAGGTGGGGTCCCCAGTCACGTCAGTATGGTGAAGCAGCAGCTACCCTCATAACCCTTCAAGTCTCCTCTGTCCATAACATCAGAGGACTCATGTGCACAGACGCACACTATGCTAGATCTTGTTTCACATACCATCTTCTGGGCTGGAAACAAACTGGTTTCAAGACTAAATGCAACAAGCAGGTGAAACGTCAACACATGTTCCAAACACGTGATGACATCACCCAAACACACGACACGATCACTTACGGGGAAAAGGTGAAAAGATGCTTAAAGCAACCAGGGCGTGACAAAGGCCAAACTAATGCCCTTGCCAAGGCTGGCACACTGCATAACAAGCTATGGTCACACCCACCCCATTCACCCACCCTCAGTGTGGCAACAACAACCCGCAGCCAGCGGACTGTTCCTGCAACATTTCCCGCCTTACTGCCACTGCCACTGACAACCAAACTTGCCAACACTTCCATGCGAAATGTTTTGCGCCACCACTCAGACCCCTCCAACCTCCCGTTCACGGCATATGGTCCCACGACGGCCCCTGGCCACAAACGACTACATGAGTCCAACCACATGCTGCGTGTGGGAGTGAACTTTCTAAAATATGTCCCTGATGTCCTCACTGCGCCAAAGCTTGTACTGCCACAGGGCCAAAAGGGGGGTGAACTGATGTACGCCCACAACACACCATGTGCCAAACACCATGGCACCAGAATCACTCATGAGACATTAAAACAAGTGGCGTACTGGCCCAGCATGCAGCAAGATGTGGCAGAGCACGCCAGAGGATGTCAAGTTTGCCGTCACGTCCAGACTGCAAACGCAAAGCACCGAGCTCCACTGCAAAACCGAGGAGTCACGTTTCCACGGTCAGTCGACCAGAAAGACTGGACTGTAAAACCTCCTCTGATGCTCATGGCCATCACAGACACCATACAGGAGTCAACTCAGGTGTTCCCCACGGAACTACTGATGGCACGGCAGGTGCCACTGCCGTTGCACCTGTACCAACCGGGAGACTTGAGTCTCATCACAGCCTGCTCCCCTCATCAGCATCGCAACAAGCTCCGCCTACCACTGAGAAAACAACTCGCAACACAGAGCCAAACACTACGAACCACCTGCAAATCCCGGAAAGGTATTGTGGTGGTTCTCTATACTCACAGTTTCCTGCTGATCCAAACGGTGAACTCAAGGAAGCAACTGTTTACTGTCTTCCAAAATGACTTCGCCCAAACTCAGCTCGTCACTGCTCTAATGACGGACATGCTGCGGGAAGTGAGCTCCTCCATGGACAACCTGGCCATGGGAAGGATTCCCCCATACCTCGTACCCCTGAGCCTCGTACAAACTGTGCTGGCCTCTGCTGCCGTCAGACCCACGGACCCTATCCAAACCCACCTTGCCTACTCCCTGGGTAGTGCCATCCTACTGCATGTCGACCCCGAACAAGGGAGTTGGCCTTCCTCCTAAACCTACCTATCATCGAACCAGATAACATCTACCGACTCAAAGACATTGTCAATGTCGGGTTTTGGAAGGGTAACACCCACATCAAGATACACACTCCAGCTGTGGTAGCATACCACGACAGCAACCCCCAACTGTACCTGGCTCCCAATTTACGCATGTGTGTTTTGACCAAAGACATTCATTACCTCTGCCCTAGCAAACCTTTCCTCAGAGACAATACTGAAGGAATCTGCGGGTTACAGCCCATGATCAGCGACACACGCTGCCCTGCCGAGCCAAGCCTCGCACCCAAATCGTCGGAACACAAGCTGAGATTGTGGGCAATCGATGGCTTGTTAACACTCCCACTCGCACCGCCACCCTGACTTACGATCAGCACGACACTGCCACTCGGGTCAGCCTGCCCAGTCAAAGCATGTGGATCCAGGTACCCCTGGGTGCCATCCTCCACCTCGATGACCTGGCCTTGTACCACATCTCAAGTGAGGAGTACCAGTCAGAACTGGAGATCCCACCCTTTTCATGAACCACAACCTCACTTTGGCCCCCGAGCTGGAACTGAGGATTGAGAAAGGGGGGGTCCCAGTTAATTGACATTGCTCCTGTCGACGCCGCCCTCCAAGCACTCTCCCGACTGCCCATTCTGACCAGCTCACCTATAGCCCAAGCTTGGACTGCCGCCGACACAGCCCTTTGCCTCTCCATGGCAATCGGATACATACTGACCTAGGCCTAGCCTTCATCCTTTTCAAGAGGATGAAGGGGATGCAAACGTCCATGGACAAGTGCCTGCCTGCCCTTCCCCGGGGTTTCAGAGGAAACCAAGGAGAGGAGGCACCAACATGGAGAACGTACCAAATCTCATCGAAATGGACTCTCCCTTCGACGACCCAAAGACCGAGGACCAGTAGGGACCAACTGCTGTCGGTCATCTGTGCCATCCGACCTCGCTAACGTCCTGTGAGATCCGCACGGGGATCTCACTGGCCGAAAGGGAAACTGTAGGGTCTGCACAGTCTCAAGGATGAGCAGGTCCCACCATAAATTGTGTTTAAGCCTCAATTCACGGAACTTTGGTTTGTAAATCTTACATCGATTCCGGCCCGGCAGACACTAATGGACCACGAGACCTTCTTTTTATGACTATTTCGATAAGTCCCAAACCTCTCCTCTGTGACTTCAAAGGAGATGCGAACGCCACGGATCGGGTTTCGAAAGACAGGCCCGAATTCCAAACGGTCATAAAAAGAGAAAATACACGCACGCACCCACAGACACACACTCACATACAAAGACTGTATACACAAATATTATACCTGCAAATATGAATGTACCTGCCATTGTAGTGCTCGCTGCATGTATGTGTTACTAGTATAGAATCGTAGAATTGACTGTAGTAGGTTAGTTTTCATGTTAAACGATAGTAATAGAGTGTAAAGTGTATCTTCTTTATATGACGAGCGACACCTGTCGAGTTTGATCTCTCCGTAAAGCTGTGAATCCGAGCTACTCACTCATGTACGTTACATTTCTGCCAAATGCATCGTTCAATGTTTAATAATACTATGAAGGAAATGCACTGATTCAACATACCATAAATTTATTCGGGAGACAGGACAAAGGAATGTGGAAACCCGCCAAATTGCAACGCTATCATTGGAGGACGTTATCAGTAAGGCGTTCTGGTCTGTTGTCTTTAAAATACCACAACACGCGTCTTTTGGAGGCACAAGTTTTCTGCACGAGTTCCTGCCGTCAAGACGGACTCTCTTCTTTATTTTCCGGTCATATTACAACAGTTAAACCTTCGTTTGAAACTTCGCCGAAACAACCTCCGGAAGAAGAAGCAACTATCAAACCGAGCGCTCCAAAACTCCAAGCACCCTGACTAACCTATGCAAGTATAACGTTTTTACGATCTTAAATACTGAGGGTTCCTTGCTGGCTCTTAAAGGTGAACTGTTGCAATTTGACCTACTTTGATCATCTCTTTCGTTTCTGCCTTTCCCTCTACTTTGTATGTATTTGTATTTACTTGTGTCCATTTAGCCGTATAACCTGTGTATTACCCGTTTCGTATATTAAACTCATTTTATCCATGCTTTTTGTTCACTTGCTCATTTTAGCAACAACCGAGTCACTTTAACGTTCTGATTCTAATATCCTTGCTCTATATTTGAAGGCTATGATAGAAAGTTAGTCTCCCGGCCCGAGAATAACATTTCTGTCATGATAATCTGTGGATAATTGTCCGTTTCGGTGGACGAACTGATAGTTTTCCACATAATTATTCAACCAGAACTAATCATATATGTGATTGATTATAATTCGTTGTAGTTAATTCACCATATATGTTTAATTCCCCGTTGGGTCGATATATGAACGTCATAAAGCTTTCTGAATTATGATATTCATATTTCATCCATAAATTGATTAATAACTGTACATCGCTACAATACAGAGCAGCGGGGAGTTCGGGGAGGAGTTATAGACCACAATATCAGCAAGCATGGCTTCGTTTCAGATAAACATTGCAATTCTATCAAACAGAAACAAAGCACAAACATTTGCTTGACCATTCGCAACAGCAGCACATTGAAAAGTTCCAACTGTCATTGCAGAACACACAATTCTTGTTCTTCGCTTCTCCCCAAACATTTCCTCCTCCATATTCTTCTTTTCTTTATGTTGTTTTTGCTGCAAATCAGCACACAGGCAATTCATATTTCAAGCTTCTTGCGGGCTACTATTTTTAATAATAATCCCACCGTGTGCGAAAATCACGCAATGTTCATGAGCAAAGACGCGATCTTAGAGAATCGCCGACGAGTCGCCGACGCCCGTGAGATATTTGGCATGCTAAATATCTGGACCTGTCAGCGATTCAAAATCCTGCTGTGTGAAAAGTGTTCTGACTGAAAACTACATCAGCGATGACCGACAGCCAATGAGAGAGCAAGATACAGAGTAGCGGGAGTTTGGGGAGGAGTTATAGACCACTCTAGTTGCAGAACACACAATCCTTGTTTCTCGCGTCTCCCCAACCAGTTCCTCCTCCATATTCTTCTTCTCTTTTTCTTGTTTTTGCTGCAAATCAGCGCAAAGGCAATTCGTATTGCAAGCTTCTTGCGGGCTACCATTTTTAATAATAAACCCAGTCTCACGTGAGAACTCTTGCACACATGATATCACGTTGTTTACTTGTCACATCTTGCGTATATTTGGTTGTGAAACGTAGTTTGCGTGTCAGACAGAGTTGTCGGTGATTCTTCCTATTGTAAAATCATGCAGTGTGAAACCTTCTGTCGCCGATCCATCGTGCAGTTTGAACACAGCAGCGACTGAATGCTGGCCAAGATAGTCATGCAGTGTGAAAAGAACAGTGACCCGACTACTTTGAAAATCGTGCAGTCTGAACTCGGCTTTACGCACCCAAAATCGGCGAATTTCACTGCCAAATCAGAAGTGCAATAGAACAGTTTTTTTTTAAATTAAGTCACCAGTAAATTGTATGGCTCCTACAGTAAATGTTGTATTGTCTTATATATGTTTTGTTTTACCAGTTGTGGAATCCAACCATTCCATCTGAGGTAATGTAGTTAGCCTACTTTAAGTATTTCCATTTTATGCAACTTTAAACATTTATTAATAGTAAATTAATAATTAATAAATTTAAGATCATCATGTTTGCAGCGAACAATATATTTCAGACCTAATGGAGTAATAGCCTATTAATAATAGTATCACTAGGTCTGTATTGAAATAGGCTATTGTACGTTTTAATGGATCACTCTACAAACATAACGATCTTATAATACATGATGCATTGCTGTGTCCGTTATCGCATAATTCCCACTTTTGGACACTTTTGCTTTAACGGACATTAGACAACACTGCAAAATCAAGCTGTTATATTCATATATTTATTGTCCAACATTCCCAATTTTTCTGATGCATGTCCTTAATTTAATTTCATATGTTGGTATTAATTCATTGTTTATAATGTTAATACTAGATATTTTAAAGAATTTTAACTCAAACTGACTGGGTTTCTAGAGAGCAAAGCGTGTAAAATAAACTGTAAAAAAGATTTAATGATCATTAGTGATAGTATTTTATTCTGTGTTGTCATCATTCATGTTGGATTTCAGCTGTAATAGAGTACCTCAGGGATGACGCGTTTTTGTAGGCCAACCTGGAAGTTAGCGGTGCACGGGTTCCCTCGGTTGAAAGCCTATGCATTTTTCCCATAGACTTTTGTAAAATCACAGAAAATAAGCTCTGTGTATAACAAAGGGTTATGACACTTACATGTTTTGTCTATCAAGATAATCTTTACAAGTTAAAACAACATAAATACATTTTGAAGCCTAAATAAAGTCGTCAGATATGAAAAGCTAACAGTAGGCTATAAATGGACTACAGCACACCATGGTTGCGGATCAACGTCATCACCACCAAGCTTCTTCAAACTTTATTTAAAAAACGTCTCGGGTTACTTGTGTAACCCTGGTTCCCTGAATAAGGGATTCCCATCACGTCGTTTCGACGTAGCGTCGATAGTTCCCATGAAAGGGAACAATATTATTTAAAAACATGTTCGCTGATTATGATCTGTGCTGTGTATGAATACTTATCCACTTTTTCATGAGAAATGCTGTCCAAATGTCCTGTTTGTCATGATGACGTCTAAAGTCCCCGCCAAAGGAAGTAGTCCCTTTTAGCAATTTGTTAGCAACCGCCGTTTTTAAGACACAGTAAAGGTTTTAAAAATTACAAGCGGGTAATAACTGGTGTGTTTTATGTCATAGATCAAAACGTGAAAATATTTAGAGGCTTTGTTAACCAGACCTTATTTCAGGCGATTTTGCAAAAATCCATTCAAAAAACCCATAGACTTTACGGCGTTGGAACCGGAAGCCCTAAAATGCTAACTCGCTTCCGGGTTTTGCCTACAAAAATGCGTCATTCCTGAGGTACTCTATATATGTTTTGTTTTAACAAAGCAGCTGATATTGCCATAGAAACTAGTGGACTGACGAATCGCTTTCGCCACAAAATGGCGGAAACGCAGCGCCGCTGCTGGGCGCCGGTGTTTCAATGGAACATTCTATTGAGTGTCGCTTCTTGTTAGTGTATATTCTTTGTTTATACACCTGTGGCCAAAGTGATTGGAACACCTGAATTCAATGATTTGGAGGGGTATCCCAATACTTTTGGCAATATAGTCTATATATATATATATATATATATATATATATATATATATATAGAGAGAGAGAGAGAGAGAGAGAGAGAGAGATTCCTATCCTCGATTTCAAAGGTTGTGCGAGGAAAAGTTGATGTGTTTGATTCAGAAAGGAATAAAGTCACAAAGTGCATTTCTGAAATACGAATTTGCGTCATGTCCTCAGAGAAACTTAGTCCCATTCAAAAAGGACTTAGGGCTCCTTGGAAAGACAGCAGATTGTGCAGCTTTGCTTTTGGGATTTTAAACAGAGAGTGAAAAATAAAACTCTCTAAATGAAAGAAGCTGTTTCAAAGACTGAAATAATCTGCTGTGAATACTGGAATACTGTGATGATTATTCACAAAACAACATGTTTTTCTGCATTGTACTTTTTAATTTGACTATTACAATCATGAACTCCATCTTTAGAAGAAGAACTGTTTTTTTCTGTCAGAAGAATTATAATGAATAAAACATAAGGCTGAAAAAAATAAATACTTTAGAAACATTCTCTGTGACAAATATCAGTCTGTCTGAAACTAGCTGGAGAAACATAAGCCCTAAAGGCTCACAGGTGGGGTGGAGCTGTTACTCACATAGTCTTCCTTACCTGAGGAAGAAACCAGTTTTTGTAACTAGTTTTAACCAAAGAACACTGTTCATCACCCTTCAGAGAGGGTCTGCTGAGACATCTTTGGTGTCTCTACCTGTATTTTTCCATCACTGTCTATCAGAGAGCTACCTCAGAGAAATCCCCTGGCTGCAAAGAGCTGGGTGCTGCATATCAAAGATGACCTGGGTTTAGAGGAATCCACTTGAGAGTCTCCCCTGACACCTGAATGCCTAGAGCATGCTCAGATGGTATGGAGAAGTTTTGTGTCAAAAGTATGTGAGAAATACTGTCTAACATTGAAAGACTGTCATGGAGGCTGAAAGAGAAGAGGAGCTAAATGAGGTAAGCTTTGTGTTGTCTGTATTCAAATAGAAACCATGGAGTTAAGCCTTGGCTTTGTTTGTTCAGTGAATCCCAAAGCGTGCATTAATTTTGGTTTGTTTATCCGAGTGCTAATTACGCCTAAGTTCAGTAATTCCACGCAAAAAATAAATAAATAAAAGTGCCTTTTTTTATGAAGTCAAAACTCCATCATGTTTAATCAATCCAGTTTTACAATGAATCGCTCGAACCAATGCTACTTTTGTCACTGTAGCCTTAAAGGGTTAGTTCACCCAAAAATTATGTCATTAATGACATCTTTGGAACACAGTTTAAGATATTTTAGATTTAGTCTGAGAGCTTTCTGTCCCTCCATTGAAAGTGTATGTACGGTATGCTGTCCATGTCCAAAAAGGTAATAAAAACATCATCAAAGTAGTCCATGTGACATCAGTGGGTTAGTTAGAATTTGTTGAAACGTCGAAAATACATTTTGGTCCAAAAATAACAAAAAACTACAACTTTATTCAGCACTGTCTTCTCTCCCGGGTCTGTTGTCAATCCGCGTTCACGACTCCTGCTGACATAAGATGCTGATGACGTGTTATCTGGTGCGCCCGAGCTTCGTTTACAGTCTGAGGGAGACACACGCTGTAAACAAAACAACCGTCGCAAACATGTCTAAGGATTCGACACAGAGGAAGACTTGCATTTTTTTGCTCAGCCATATTTATTTGAACCCGAATACATGGAAGAAGAACTAAGAGTGATGGAAGAAGCTCCAACACAGCAGCAACCGCTGTCACAAGCAGCGTCGCTGCGGAGTCGTGAAAGCGGATTGACAACAGACCCGGAAGAGAAGACAATGCCGAATAAAGTCGTAGTTTTTGTTATTTTTGGACCAAAATGTATTTTCAATGCTTCAAAAAATTCTAAGTAACCCACTGATGTCACGTGGACTACTTTGATGATGTTTTTATTACCTTTTTGGACATGGACAGTATACCGTACATACATTTTCAATGGAGGGACAAAAAGCTCTCGGACTAAATCTAAAATATCTTAAACTGTGTTCCGAAGATGAACGGAGGTCTTACGGGTTTGGAACGACATGAGGGTCATTAATGACATAATTTTCATTTTTGGGTGAACTAACCCTTTAACAAAATTTAACACTGCTAAAATGCATGTTGATAATGTGGCACTGTTGTTGTAAAGAGAGAGCATCGATAGATTATTGCTTTGTTACACATATGCATAATCCTAAAAACATGTCAGCCACTCTCAATCTATACAGAAATGATACAGTTTGTGTAGGGCAGCTACTGCCATTGGGGCACTGTCACCTTTGTTAAGTAATAAGTAAGTAAATGAATAAGTTCAGTTCTAATTTTACCCTTATGAAAATTAAATATTAGTAAAAATGTAGTAACCAAGTTTTTTTGGTGGATTGATTACCATTTGTATAACCACAGTTTTATCACAATTACCATGGTTATACTGGTTAGAGTAGCAAAACCATGGTTAATTTGTGGTTACCATGGTTTAGCTATAATTTAACTATAACTACAATATATTGGTTTTATTTGTAGTAAAACAATGGTTAATTTTCTTAAGGGTAATATCAATCACAATTTAAATCACATTGTTTCTGCATTGTAGCTTTTTGTTTTTTAGTTTTGGTTCCTGTTCCATTAGTTCCCTTGGTTTCTGATTGTCCTGTTGGTTTCCATGGTTACTTATTATGTTTAGTTGCTTGTATTTACCTTATTCGAAGTGGGTGTGGCTATTGTAACTTTTTTGTGTCAAGGCTTCCGGTCTCATTTACTTCCATTTATTTTAGCTTTACAATAACTTTTGTTTGTGGAGCAAAAATAGAAAAGTAATAGGCAATATATCTAAAATATAAGTTAGCCAATATTAATACATGCAACAATATAATCATAGTTTTGCTAAATTATATTATAGTATAAAAAAATAAAACAAAATATTAACCAAAAATTAATAATTAAAGATAGAAAAGTGGTGCATTAAAAGGTGCAATGCGTAAAATTTTGGAGGATCTATTGGCAAAAATGCAATATAATATACATACCTATGTTTTCAGTGGTGCATAAAGACCTTACATAATGAACCGTTATTTTTTTATTACCTTAGAATGAGCCATTTCTATCTCATACACTACGGATCCCCCCTCCATTTCAAGTCGCATGTTTCTACAGCAGCCCTAAACGGATAAACACTCTACAGAGCGCGTTTCATCACTATGTTGTTCTTCTTCTAAATCGTTCGTGTTTTTAGAGGCAGCTTACATCGTCACTATGTTGAATATGCACCAAGTAGTAGGAGTAGTCATCTGGTTTATTAGAAGCAGAGACCGTTCTTTAGAAGTAAGAAAAAAAACCTCATTGTCTCTCAGACGATGACATGTCGGCCAGACGGCCACCATAGCTTCTCCGCAAGGGAGGGGTGTGCGCCGTTATTTGCAGTTTGCAACCTCACTGCTAGATGGCGCTAAAATTTACACACTGTACCTTTTAATCCTTATGTTGTGTTCAGGTCATTTTGACCCGGAGAGGATTTTCTTTTTCCAGAAAATGTTAATGTTATCACAGTGGACTAAAACTTACTGACTTTGCTTACACAGGGTAAAAATACTTCCCATTTTTTCCCCCACTTTGTTAAACTTGTGGTGTTCCCAGACAAAAATGTCTAGCCTACACAAAAATTATTTATAAATCTTTTGTTATGCTATTTTATCACCAAATATTGCATTCAGTCTTTTTGTCAGCTTGTTTTCTTTCAATTAGCACAGGTTTTGTATTTCTTTTTTTGGGTCTGATTGATCTGAGCTTCTGCACCTCAGATTTTGAGTGGATACTTTTGTCAATATTTAATAACTTATGAAACAAAAATTGAACTCTTTATCACACTAGTGTGCTTTCTGTTTAACCAGCTGGTAAAGTTCTGTGAATGCTGCTATAGAGTGATAAAAAGTTGCAGTTGAAGTTGCATATTTTTATTCTTAAGAAACCAAGTCAAATCGCAAGTGTCAGTGGATATTAGGCATGGGGCACATTTTATTTTGTTGTTTCATTAACTTGACCGCACTAATATCATCCCTGCCCCATTTTTGGCTTTTATGCAGATAAAGAGACTTTCTTCTTTGCCAGACCACTTATCCTATTTCTATGGTGCAGACAGATAGCAGCTCAAGTGAGAGGAGGCGGCAAAGTAAATCACAGAATGCTACTCAGACAAAGTTATCGGCTACAACAAAATTCATTTTCAAAGGGAGGGGTGACTTAAATGGAGAGTGGGTGCAAACTGCCCCGAATGGGAATTGAGTGTCTGAGAGGCAAGCTGTTTCTGCACACAGCAACCGTGCCGCCCAAGAGAATTCTTCTTTCACAGACAACTGCCAAAATATTCTTGGCAAAACACTGCCAACATTAGCACTTGGGTTTGCTTGGTATCATTTTAATATTGTACATTTCCTCAAATGTAAGTTGGTTTGGATAAAAAAGTCTCATGAATGAATAAATGTAAATGGAACTGTAAATGTTAATCATGAGACGGTCAGAATCAATGTGGAGTAATGTTGTCGGTTGTGACCAAAGATAAAGTTGATGTCACACAGTCTGACGTTGCTTGTTTAAAACACAAAGGACTAAACATATCACAATGTAGCCCAGTTTTATTCTATTTCTATGGCTACAGCCAAGCAGTTTAGTTGCAATAACATTTTCCACACAGACGGAATCTATCACTATGAACACATACAACATCTGCTTATAAACAGTACAATTTGACAACAGTTATCCTACCTTTGGGTTTACAGCAGCTGGTAAATCTGTTCAAATATGTCCCAAGTGAGTGTACACATGAATGTAGTCTGTCTGTAAAGATGGCAATGTGGTCTTTACAGAAGCATATAATTTATTTCAATACCAGGAAAATCACTCATACATTAACCACTATCCTCTGAAATGTATAAATAACACACATCATCATGGGAAAACACATATCAGTTAATGTCCCAAAAACGGATATCACAGGATGCAAATGCACTCTTTATGAGATGAGGGATATGTGTGTGTGAAATTCATATGTGTGTGTGAAGTCCTTTGCTCAAAAATGAGTTAGCTCCGTTGGTCCTTCAAAATTTGCATATCTGTTGCTAAGCAACCATAGCACTAATCTACCCCATAATTGCGATTAATATATTTAGCCACAAAAATAACCTGCTTACAAAGTTTGTTGACTTTCAGCACACAGTCACCAAGTTAATGTTTTTTGTTTTTGTTTTTTTTTTTGAAAAAGGAAGAATATTAAAAGAAACAATATAACTTTACTGCCTGGACCTCTAATTATAATGAACACAGAAAACATGGACACATTTTCAAAATGTAATACATTACTCAACACTCAGCACATATCATGTTTAATTGATTTGTGCTTTGACTGAGACAATAGAATAAGAAGCAATAAAATCCAACCAAACAAATATTTTCATTAACTAATTTTTTTTTTTTTTTATTATTATTATTACCTGATTAGCTTATTTTAAAAACACTGACAGATACTTAAAAATGTTCTGTCATTCTGACATATGTTCTGACAACAGTCTCAAAGTAAAGGATGATATACAGGGATTAGAAGAAAAGAAGAGAAAATAGCAGAGAAAATAAAGTTTTGCAGGATCAGATGAAAACAGACCCGGAGAGAAATGTGATTTGGGTGCAGAGAAAGTTTCTGCATATAATATTACATTAAACATAATTAAATACATGTCATTAAAATGTATACATACAATTGTACTGTGGGTATTTTATATATGTTATAAACTTATCTCTTCATATATCCGGAGGATGTATCTATGTGATAATAATACACTGCCTTATGGGCAACACATATGGCAATGTCACTCTATCACGGGTGTTTTTTATATATATATATATATAAGTTGCCAGCTACCGCCAGCATTTTTGATCATTTTGACAAAACTTTCATGGCCCCCAGGAATATTTTGTTGTATAAATATCTGAACATGCAACATATCAAAAGAAAGTAAAAAGCCTCTGCTTTTAAACAAAACAAAAAACCCATTTTATTATAGCTTCATGCATTATTTTTTTATCAACACTTGAATGTGGTTAAAGGGTTAGTTCACCTGAAAAAAAAAAATAAAAAAAAAATTCTGCCATTAATTACTTACCCTCATGTCGCTCCGCACCCGTAAGAACTTCTTTCATCTTCGGAACATGAGTTAAGATATTTTTGATTAAAAATAGTTGTTTTTTTTATCCCCTATAGAAAGCAACATAATTACCACATTCAAGGTCTCAGTGCATTCAATTTGAACTACTAGCAATCAGGTAGTTGTCACTGAAATAACATTGTTTGCAACATGTATGCAGCACAAAGTTGCAGTTCACCTTTTGAAAGTTTCTTTCTTTTTTTTTTTTTTCTTTGTTATTTATAGCTAACAACTCATAGTCAAAGAACAACCAAGAGAGCTAGCTATTTTCTTTTTCTTTTCATGAGAGAGTGATAGATATATTGGATGTTGTTTAAAGGAATGTTACAATTAAAGTTATGATTAAAAATAATGTTAGCTGCAATACAAAACTGTATGAATGACATGTTCCTAATACTAGCTCACTTTACTTCACCAACTATCAATTTTATATCCATATCCACTAGATTTTCACAAAAAAAATATGACTGCAACACAATCTGTTGCAACAGGAAGGTTCTGTTTTTTGTTTAGAAACAGTCCATCATATGGCCTCTGCTTAACATTTGCAATGTCTTTTACCTCAGGAATTGTTACATTTAAATGAGAGCTGTTCCCTATAATTGATTTTCTTCCATATTTAGCTCTGACTTTTTATTTTATTTTTTTTATAAATGTTCTTCACCTGACATCTCATGATAACCTGTCAGCAACTCAAAAACATGCCATGTAATTTATTTTCTCTAAATAAATTATAGCTTTTATTTTTTCCATTGCTGTTCGTGCTGCATAAATTGTAGACTTGAATTCTTTAGTGTCACTTTATAGCTGTGTATTTTTAGCTCTGGTTTACGCAAAGTGTCATGAATCCCTCTATCGGTTCTCACCAGTTTTGAAAGCTGTTGAGAAAAGGGGGATAGTAATAAACAGAATCCCTTCTCACAAATGCACAACGAAAATCAAAACAGTTTACTAAAAAAATGCTAAAATATATTAGTTTTGTAAGCTCATAATACAATTCACAAATACACAAAGACCATTTTGCATCTGTCGTTTCATTCAAAAACAAACGCAAGCTGTTGTTATTTGTACTCTAAGAAATAGGGGTCTTGACATGAGAAATCAAATTTACCTTGCTTTTGAGTTTCATAGCTTAAAACGTACTCATTATAAGTGTTTATTTAATCAAGCTCCAAAAAATGGCTCGTTTGGATATTGTGCTACTTGTGAGATCACAAAGACAAAGGCATTTGCATATGACTTCCTCTAGAGCAAGACATCGATGAATGGTTACATCATCGCACCAAAGGCTCTGCCCCCTGGCATTCAGTCGCTTAAAGGTGCTAAAGAGGATGTTTTGTTTTATACATTTTGCAATACTTGAAACGGTCTTTACTAACTGATAAAAGACTATTTATTAGGTGCACTGAAAGGAATAATATTAATATACATCATCTATGCACGAGGTAGGGCCTTAAAAACATCAGCCAATCGTGTAAACGATTAGCCCTCTGGCTTGTCAATCACTGCCATGACGTTCCTTGTGAGAGACGAGCACGGCTGCGCGCTCCAGTAACTTTCCACACTCCACAGGCTCTGCATGCAATGTTTTTGTCCGGAGACAGGAGTAACAACTGCAGATTATGAGTTACCTGCGGTGAGTCCAACATAATGAATCCACTAACATGACACAGCGAATGCCGGTGGTAAACACTCGTTTTCCAATACTCGTGCACAAGTTTTGGGAGGCGTTCCTTTGAAATGAGCTGTGAAGGAGGGGGGTTGTTCTTACGCATGCGCTCATTTCAAAAACTCACTAACAGTCTTTGGTTTCTCAGTTGACGAAAAGATCCTCTTTAGCACCTTTTAATGGCTGACATTTGCCACCACGGATATGAGCGTCACATCAAAAGCAAATAGAATCCATTATAATCACTGATCTTGCTACACTGGAATACAGTATACAGATGCGCGTTCAGTTTCTGACATACTCCTCACATTTGAGTCTGTCGAAACAGGACAAATGAAAGAGTGAAAGAATGTTTGCTTTTAACGGGTCCAGTTTAAACAGTTTGTTTGCATCTCTGTAGAGACTTCAGAAGGATCCCACAATTGGATGGTTTATTTTAATGGCAACCTGGTTCAGTGCCGGCCCTAGGCAAGATTTTTTTTTGGCGCCCCATTATATTGCGATTTATCCAAAGGGGCGAATCTACAAAATTATTTATAGGGTGGCAAAGGGGTGGCAACACCAAAGCAAGCGCTCATGTATAGTTTTTGGAGATTTATAGCCTTACATACACAATTGTGTTCACAAACATTGCATTACCAGAAAGTATCTATAAACTGTATGAAATTAATAAATAAGAAAATTTCAATATCCATCATGGCACCAAGTAAACACTATATGAAAAACTTCTAAATGAGTCTGATCTCACTAAAGGAGATGAGCAGTTTTATTAATACTACACAGGCTACTTCAATGGTATAAATCACATTTTAGTGCACGTTAAAGAGCAACAAAACTATTTTTGAGTTTCTGTTAGGTGGGAATGTCTGTGTGTGTTCACCCAGAACACCCTATCAACCACATACTCTAGCAACACATCAGCAATTGCATAGCAAGAGCCTAGCAACCACCCAGAATCTCTTAGCAACCACCTAGCAAAACTTTAGCAATCACCCAGAACATCTTTATTCTGGACTAACTGACCAAAGTTTTTACATTTTTAAACAAGACTTGAAGTTCGGTTTATGACAAGCCAACATAAATTTGTCCTTCAAACTTTTCAGTCTCTATTTTTTTTCATGAAACAATTCAACATTTTCTCACAGCTATACACCAACTTGCACAAACCTCAAACATCCAGGTCAAAATAAAATGTTCTAGTCAAAAACTTATTCTTGTCTGACAAAATCAAACTTTGGCATCAGATGACACACAAAACATAAATACACAGACTACTGCACTGCCCAGTGAACACTAGTGTTGTCATTGTTAAATGTTTTGAGAAATGTGTCTTTGTTTTGAGAACTGAACGAATGGTTTGGGAAACTGGACCAACTGAATCACTTCTAATGTGTTATCAATCGAGAAAAGCTAAAATACGTTTAGATTCTTACCCCAACTCTGCTATTAGTTTCTGTGATCGGGATCTCCGTATTGATTTCATGTTATTGGTTCGTCGGATGGCAAAAATACCTTTATCCATGATGAAAGTGAAGCGGGCGGTCGCTGAATCAGCTTGCCAAAAAATTACAAAAATTAATCTGACATATTCGGATGGGACTACATTTCTCACATGACTTCTGAGTTAGCCGGGAAGCAGTAATTTTCCGATTCGCGTACAAATATGGGGAAAAAAAAATCGCAAGTGAACTTGGCTGCGCTGTGTTTTTGACTCTCAAAGAACCGGTTCACAAGAGTCATTTGTTAATGAAGCACACTGGGCGCGCTGCGTGCAACCATCATGCACAGTTTATTGAAAGACGTGTTTTCTTTGTGTTACGCAATTTTTTTAGACATCATATTGAAGCGCCACTCCTGAAAAGCAGTACTTGAAACACTACTTATATATTTTATTCTGTGATAATTTTGGGGTGGCAAAGCTTTTTCTTAGTGACACCCCGTGCCACCCCGGTAGATCCGCCCCTGTCCACACATCCGACCTCTTTGGCGCCCCCTAGCGAGATTGCGCCCTTAGCACTTGCCTATACTGCCTATATAAGGGGCCGGCTCTGGTTTGCGTCAGAGGATTATATGTTTGTTCGGAGCATTTTGTTTTATAAAAGAGGCACAGTGTAATGGAGAGTTCGCAAAGAAACTTTTGTTGAAAGATGAAGCAGCCAACTGTTTCAACACATTCTATCTATTCTTGTTTCCACATTTGCAAAAATGCAAAAACGTTTGCTGCATGAAACCTTTCAGAGGTGTTGGTCATTAATTGAAAGCCTGTTGGTCTGTCAATATCACGAGGGAAGCCATGCAAAAACACCTAATTATTTTTGTACCATGCAAACAAACGCTTGTGGCCAATGTCATCAACTCACTGTTTGAAGTGTCAGTCAAAAGTGCAAAGTCACACATTCAGTGATGTTAATGATGACTTATTTAAAACCCAGAAGTAGAAAACAGTTTAAAAAAACAACAACAGATGTTATCATTGGGTGTTATTCATTAATAATTGCCTTAACACTAAAATAGCCTGGTCGTCTAATTTTATGGGCTATAAATTTTACACAATGTGTATTTTCATTTGACACTCCAGGAATTCCTCAATTAGTGTGGTCTTTTTGGTGTCTGTTGGTACTTTGATTGAAATATATATTATATAGCATGCTGTGATTTAGCTGGAGAGTTATGACATTATACCTATTACAGAGACTGTCTTCATACAGCAACCTGAAGTTAATGGTAATAGCTCATGGTCTACCTTTGAACATGCTGTGTATTAATAATGCAGTTAAACATCTCCAAATAAGGGGTTTCTGTTCAACCTTCCATGCTATCATTATCCTTACACTCTGTAAAGAAGACATAAAAAGAACTGACTACACTCACCAAAGTTAGACAAGTGATAATAGGAATATGAGGGCTATACACATGAACTAAACAAGACACACCTGAAAGCAATCAAGACAATTTTTGAGTAGTGCTGCTTCAAGTCAAACATACTTTTTGACCGTGTCCGAAAACTTAGGCGGCTGACTTGTTGCCTCGCTGCATTATTAGGCAATGACTTTGTAGGTGTTACGAGGTGACTGAGACGAGAAACAGGCAAGGGTATGACAATGGCACACAGGTATTTAGAGGGCAAGACAGACAGGCATAGGTCAATCAACGGCGAACATAATCCAAAGGTTGAGTCAAGTGAGTAATTCATAGACAGATAATAAATCCAAGAGAGGTGCGAATAGAAATCAGACGACAAGACGAGAGAGAAATCCAAGACAGGGAGGTAATCAGGAAACAAGACGTGACTAGACATAGACTAAAACTAAATGCTAAACAGCATAAATGCTAAACAATACTCGGCGATGAGAGAGAGGAAGTCCGTGGCTTATGTAGGGTGTGTGATTGGCTGCAGCCGTGTGTGTAATCAGTGCAACGGATCATGGGAAATGTAGTCCGGGGTGAAGTGCAACAGTTAGTGTGGTGCAAGAGTCCATACAAAACAAAAGACAGGGGACCGTGACAGTAGGTAGCATTTTCGCATAAAGGTACTTCATGAAACTGATTTTGACAGACTTCTGACGCCGCATAACAGTTTAATGATCTACAACAATTAGACATCTCACTAGAAATGACATCAGAAGTAAAGAACGTTGGTCAAAAACGTACAAAAATACTGTGTTCACGCCCTGTCGTAATTATCTTAGGCTCGAGATGACAACACGTGACTTTCTATTAGGAGCTGTTCTTGTCCTCAGACTGGGAATTATGTGTTTCTATGGCAACACTATCAACGCCCAAATGTATCTGCATCAGTCATGTGGTACGGAGGTCACGTGGTACAAGTAGGAGCTCTCAGAAAAGCTCTTACAAGCTGTAATTACGAGCTCTACAAGGACATGAACGCTTTTTACAAGTTGAAACCTTGAAATTGCGGTAATTTCAACATGCTGTGAACGCACACAAACTGACCAACGACTGCAACTTTCAGACGGCATATTTATTTCTGTCTGCAAATGGAAGCACAGGATTGTTGGATATTAAAGGCAGTGAAGGATACATTTATGCTGCCTTCAAAAATCAATCAGATGAAGGTATCTCAGGAGACAGGAAATGAAGCTAATATAGCTAATAACATTAGCTAATATGAAGCTAATAACAGTACCTTGGAATGTGTCCTCCAAAATGCAGCATTTTTAAGTTTTCAGATACATCTGAGAACCAGACAGAGGCAAAGGAAGCACATGACAAGATCACATGAGGGAACAGGTAATTATGTGAGAAAAATAGTAAACAAGACTATGACAAATTACAAAATAAAAGTCATGAACATCAACAAAACCTAATTAACACACTCTAATGTCTCTTGGGCCACCAAGTCTATGATTTTTGAGTACACATTTGAGTTCAATAGTGTCCTAAATTTATAAAAACCTAAATTTCTAAATGAGGACAGTGAATTATGACTTTACTTATAATTGAATGTTTTTCACTACTTTTTAAATGACAAATTTTTTTTTTTAATGAATAAAAACAACATAGGTCCCACCCTATATTAAGTGTCTTTAACTACGTGCTAACATTTAAATTATTAATTTTATACAATGCACTTATTATGCCTGCATGTAATTACATCTATGATTAATTTCTGTAATTACATCTGTAATAGTTCCCTTACACCTTAACGCACTTATAAACTTAACCATACCACCAAACCTGTCCCTAACATATCCTTGTTCCTATCCCAACAGCAGCAAAAGTATTTTGAAATACAGCGACTACAATAATTACACTGTACCAAACAATTATTTTTTTGCAAGTACATAGTAGTTTTAAACTTACTGAAATTGCAACAAGATCTTTTTGCTTGTCCAACATCACACATGTATTTGCTTCCAGTCCATTACTTGTCAGAATTATAACTTACGAACAGAGAACCACTGAAACTGACAGGCTACGACTGTTTGGAAGGGTGGTAAACGACAGCTCTTCTTCTGCAAGTTTGGCTTTCTGAGAAGAAGATTCATGTCTAGCGCTGAAGCACCTCTGAGCTCCTTCTTTGTCAGCTGCTGAATGTCAAACGTGCTCTGCATGGCAAACAGGCTGGAATACACTGGCAGAGTGAGGAAAGAAATCCAGATTTTGTGAGAAGAGAGGGAGAAGTGTTGTCTCCAATCAGCATACAATCCTGGCTTTGTTTCAGGGCACTCTTTAATTATCATGCAAGGCTGCTCCTGACAAGCAGTGTGGCACAGGAAATGAATAATTCTATTGAGTAATAGAATCGTCTCAGCAGAAGTTAATCAATACCTGACAACCAAGTAACAAGTATGTTAATGAACTAGAGTTTGATTGAAAAACAGTCCAGCAGAAATGCTGCATTGCAGGGTTGGACCTCAATCACGGGTTTGCTCCAGGAAAGAAATACGGCTAAAATGCATTATTAAGAGCAAACCTTATTTTTCATGTATGCTTCCCCTCTCAATTGTGTTTTCAATGGCCAATCCACCAACTTCCAATGTTTTTAATTAATCAGTGGTGCCTGCTTTTGCATTTTTAACATATTTCTAACCCCAAAGCATTGGCCTTCGGCCTGCAACCTGTTTAGTGCAATAAATATCCGTTTGTGCTAAAAACAAGATGTCTCATATAGTTCAGATTAACACTGTAAAGCCTTACATATAAAATTGTAGTCATTTAGTTATTAAAAAATAAATAAAAAATAGGTCTATTGAACCTCACTGAACATTTGCATATGTGTCTTTTATGGCTCGTATAGAAGAATATGGAGCTCACTCTTGAGGAGGAAGAAAACACATCAGTTTTATTCAGAGGCTCAAATATGTCGTTTGGTGCATATTATCATAATATAATTCAATAAGATCTTTATAGCAGTAATATTGCAGACTACTTACATAAAAGGCATATCAGTTGTCACTCTATATTTCCCAATAATAATATGTGTTAGCAAGATGATATTTAAATGCTTAGTTTTATGATCAAAGCTCTGGGCAACATAAAATGGGGAAGTAAATGTTCATCTTGAAATATTACTAACATTATAAATTAGGGGTGCGATGAGACTGGTAGCTCACGAGACGAGACAAGACTCGAGATTGAGTTCACGAGACGAGACAAGATTTTTACACACTATTTTTAAGAAATCCTCAATGGTGAAATACATGACAAGAAAAAAATATTGTGCAGGTGTATTTGAAATGTTTTAACTAATCATCTTGTAATGAATGTCATTTCAGTTCTACTTTCTGAGTATGAATTATCATATGCAGTAAAAGACAACAATACTCAAGTACTGTAAAAGGTTTTGCCACAAACTCAACTGACTTCTCTTCTGTATGATTTCAGTCTCTTCAGACCTTACTGTACATGATTTATGAGCTTCTACAACTTTTGACCTCCTAACTGAACTCCTTTCCACAAACTGATCATAGATATTCAAACAGTATAAATGAAAATGTTAACACTTTACAATAAGGTCTCATTTATTAACATTAACCATGAGCTGAAGGGGACATTCTCTAGAAATATATGGCTGCAACAACTATTCGATAAAATCAATAATAATCGATAATGAAAATCACTGAAAATGATTCTTATTATCGATTAGTTGGGTCTACCCATCGTGCACAGAAAACTTCTGCCAGTCGTGTCAAATTACAGCACTGATAACTCATTCTATGGGCAAAAATGGATCTAAATGTATAGTGGAGGAAACAGAGTGAGCTGCTGCAGGAAAGGTATGTGATCCAAGCTGCCCAAAACATTAGAATTCTTTATTAGCTTTAAGCTAATGCATTAGCGTAATGGCTTGCCCTGTCAGGCGCTTTGACAGATGCATGTGCGTCCTCATTGCAAAACGTTCATTCTACGGCTATATCCTTATCTGTAAATGTTACAAATTCACGTGAACAATTCCATTTTGCATAAATGTTCGTCCTGACAGTGTGCCTTAAAATTCACACTTTACTGTTTTTGATAGACTCCTAAAATATTTGTGTTCTCACTTTATTATGACATTTAGCCTAGTCTAATAAATTAAGCTCTGTATGTTTTCATAGCATTCAATTGGCACATTTGTTTGTAATAAGTACATTGGGCAGGAGGAGTAATAGTGTGTTTTTTGTCAATACATTTTTTGGGGGGATTTTTATCCGATTTATTGAAAAAATAATTGTCCAACCAATCGATTATCAAAATAATCGATAGTTGTAGCCCTAAAAATATACTAAAAGGCATTTTACTCGCTAAAAAAGTACAAACTATCATTCAGACAAAAGAAAGAATGTAGTAGATTGTGTATAACAGGTTTTTAGTGTTGATAATTTAGAGGCTTATGAGTTTTGTGCATCAAATATGAGACAGTAAGCTTTATAGGGTTAAAAAAAAAAGGTGTCCTGTTACCTTTCCAAGCAATCGAGTGTATTAAAAGAGGAACCTGAGCCATATCTCACTGTTGTTATAGCGGGGGAGCAGAGTTTTGCCTGGAGCAAATTTTTTATTTTTTTTGTCGGAGCACTGATGTTCTTGCTCGCTCCAATACTGTGTTCAACAGGGCAAAAATAGTAGTCATTTGAATTGAATTTGTGAAATATAACTATAAGAACACCATGAAAAATAATAAATGTTTATGGAAAATGAACAAGGAGACTGAATGCAGTACAGAGACAAACAAACCACCCCCCCCAAAAAAAAAGAAAAAAAAGAAGAAAGAAAACAGAATTTTACAAGATGTTTCAAGGAAAATGTGGTCATTTTCTTATCGCAACCAACCACACATGCGTTTGCACTGGAAAGACTAATAAATAAAATGTTTTTTTTTTTTTTTTTTGGTTGGTTAGTTTAAAGTGTTAGTTCACCCCTAAATGAAATTTCTGTCATTAAGTACTCTGCCTCATGTCGTCCCAAACCCGTATTGGCCTTCGTTCATCTTTGGAACACAAATTAAGATATTTTTGATGAAATCCGAGGGTTTTCTGAACCACACATAGCAACGTCATTGCACCTTTTGAGGTCCAGAAAGGTACATCATTAAAATAGTCCACGTGACTACAATGATCTTACGGGTTTGGGACGACATGAGGGTGAGTACTGAAATTTGATGAAAAATTAGTACAGAAATTTCATTTTTGGGTGAATTAACCCTTTAATGTTACAGAATTAGATCACATCATGTGCTAGAGTTCACACATGTAAAGCTAAAACTGAAACTGAACATGGATGCCATTTTGAAGTTTCCATCCACCATATCTGACGCTCCAAAATATTGATATTTTTACCATGTATCGTACATTCATTTGGAAATCTTTCAGAAGTAATGATTCTCTTGTATGTTTTTACAAGAGGGGCTTATAAATCTAACATTAACAGCAAATCCTTGGTTAAGCAGAACTCTGGGAGATATTTGGGATTTTGAGCATGAGTTACCAATCTGGCCTCAGGTCCTGGTTCATCATGTGTTTGGTGTGGACGTGAAGCAGGTGGTGGCGGCTTCAAAAGAAAGTAGCTCCGTATAGCAAGTGTGGGCGAGTGGGCTCTGTGAGCTGAATACAGAAGCACTTCATACTGGCTTGGATAACAAGGGAGAGAGAAAACGTAAAAGGATGTGCAGACAGTGATTCCATGGCTTCAAATACACAGCAGGTGTTAATTTTTTTTGCTACAGGGCAGTGTTGGAAATGAATACTTCTGAGGTGGATTTTTGTTTGCCTCTAACTTTATTAACAATGTGCTATTAACTCGCAGCTAGCATTTAAGCTAATGCATACAGTAAATCACTCTTGCTTAGACAAATGAATAAATCTCTCTTGCTTAGACTTGTATAAACAGGTCATCTAAAATGTAGTAAAATAAAATAGTAAGTACCTTCATTAATGAATAACTACACAGGAACAAATGAGCAATGCATTATTAACACTCTAGTAACTACTAACTAACAATGAACTCTGATTAATGAATTATTAAATTATTAAAACGGGTGATTCCCCAGAGGTTGGAGATTTAGCGGCTCCATGTCAACCTTTCTTGCTTTTTGTGACAACTAACCCATACCACTCCCACACCAGACATGAGTCAAAGTATCCTGCAACTTTTCTCTATTTATGAATATGACAAGACATGCACGGGTGAGTGATGAATGTACCAGTTTCCTGCAAAAAAACATCCCATCAGGTCTAAAATATAAACACTTATATAAAATATAGATGATGTATTGACTCATTAATTTTAAACAACAACAACAAAAAAGTTACATAATGTACCTTTAATATGACCAACTAAGGTTAAACTAACAAAATGTTGTTTTGGTCAGATCAGATGGAAATAGGTTATATCTGCATATATTCACTTTTACTGGACATTACATCTCCCTGCAAATATTAAATCTGTAAGATGGAAAGATCATGAAAGATGAAACCCTCTAATTCAGAAATGTTCAGAGTTTAATTTCCTAAGCACATAATGTTGACAGGAAGGGAAAATTTTGATTCCTCACCTGTGAATCACTGCCACATGTCAAACAGTCCATGAGACATGAGCAATTCTGATGGCAGACGAAGCAGGCTGAAGAACCCTTTTTGAATCTCAAATCTGTGAATTTGCGATTCTATTTTTTTTTTTGTCAATCACTTGTCATGTGCATCAGTGGAAAAAGGGCTTCTCTTATGCATCTCAAATCAATTTTAGAGGATGTTTGCTAGTTAAAATGCAAGATTTATTAGAGTGGCAGTATTGAAATGCATGTAAATGGGGACAGAGGCAAGGTTTTTGAATGTCTTTAATTCACACAAGCTATTTCAGGAGTGCCATGAATCCCCAATCTGCCCTTAGAGCAAAATTGTGCAGGCAAATGAAATGAAACAATCTATTTGACAGGAATGGAGATTTCAAGCAATAACAGACATGGAGACTTAGTTCACCTGCTACCAGTTCAATCACCTAGAGAACAACTGTCATCTTCCCTTTTCTTCAAAGACGCGACTCCTTTCTGGACCAAACACATAGGTTATTAATAAAGGTTTTTTTTTTTTTTCCCAAGACCTTTTGCTCCCACAGCAAATATCAGAAAATTACAGATTGCTTTTGAAACCTGGAAACCTGAGTTGAATTAACAAGTTGAATAAAGATGTAAATTAAGGCTGTTAAAGCAGCAGGAGTAAGTTAAGGCTATTAACCCTACTAGTTTACTGTAAGGTTTAATTATTTAACATTAGTTAAATACTTTAGTTAATATGAACAATACTTTTGTAGTAAAGTAAAAAGCCTTTTAGTATAATTCTAATAATTCATATGTTAGGCTAAAGCAGCTTTATATAAAAACTGTGTAGAAAGTTCATATCTATTTCTAAAATGGCTAGTATTGCTATTGACATGGTCACAATATCAGTATTGTAATGTAGTTGCACTGTTGTGAAGGAAAATTTTCCCAGCATGCCTCAGGGGGATTGATTTTGCGAAGAAAGACATGTTCCAGAGACAAAATTCCTATTAAACAATCATAGGTCTCACCTAAACTCTAACCCATAGCCATGGGACATATTTTATCAGGGTTGATGTTTAGTGCCATTGGCGCTTTGGGGGATTTAAAACAATGAACGCTCAGAACTTATGATAAAGTAAATATTAAAAACAATATTTCACTGCATGGCAGCAGCACAAAGAAGTATGTCTTGCCTCATGATACACAAATGTAGTTTGGTGCTCAGGAGTAATGCTGATCAATGCTTTAATTAAGACCTATATATTCAGTTTTTCAACGATGCCTGGGTGAACATGTCAGATGAGTTTGACTTTTGATATATTTGATATACGAGTCACAAGCCACGTTCGACAACATATAAAAAGAAATAAAATAATCTTTAGAAAAATTTTATGAATAAAGGTGATTTTTAAAAACAAAACTTGATTTCAAGTTGTGTCAAAAAAAATAAAAATAAAATAAAATAAAAAACTGTCAGCAGGGGGTGCTTCAGCACCATCTGCCCCCCCTAGTTCCCGCCATACCCCAACCATACTTCTATATGTGACGGGTTAATAAGAAAGTTGAAATCTTTAGCCTCATCTATAAATGAAACCTAAATCCCCCCCTCAAAATCTGGTTGGTTGATAGGAATGTTGTTCTGGATCAGCTTATCATGTGAAGTACCTTGCACAGCATACTGGACAGATTCTATCTATTATTGCTTCCACAAATAATCTACTAATATTACCCTCCACAGCAGTTTTGCAGGGTTTCACATTGAGGAAAGTTCCAGGAATTGCTGCTAGGTGGCAGTGGCTACTTGGTTAGTTCACATCCATTCATACAGATGCAGTGTTGCACAACAGCAGCCAGTGCAGAAGACATTAAACGGATAATCCTGATAATTACTAATGCCCATTAAAAGCATCTCTTCTCTCCTATGCATAGACTTATTTCAATGCGTGAAATCTAAACAATATTAGCATATCCTTTCACTGGCTCCAAACATTTATATTTATCCACAAATCCATCAATTTAGCTTCAACAAATGAAACTGCGTTGACTTGCAGTGGGACTTGTTGTTCATCTAAACTAATTAGCTTCAGCTAATTAAATCAAGTCTTCCAGGCTAAATGGATTGAAGAGTTGCTCTTTTCTTGATTGTATTGATGAATATGTAACACAATTCAGTTTGATTATACACCCTAAAATGTTATTTACACCATTTTAACAGTTTGAAGATGGAATAACAATTAAGAAGGGTTGATATAAATGGCATGGAGCAATATATTATGCAGGCAGGTTTTCATAGACTTTTCCTCGCCCTGAAATTCATTTCTGCTTTAGCAGAGCGCTTTTGTATCTACATTCTAGAAGAAGATACTTTTTGCCATTCATGAGGTTGTATGTCCATTGAGTACAAGCACCTACAGTTCACAGTCAAGCTTATCGACAAATTCACTCATATTTCAAAGACTTGTGACCCAAAACACACGGGCCAGCTGCCCTATACATCTTCATCCATCTCCTCCTGTGTGAAGACCTTTCAGTGACCTGGAGATAAATCGCGTGTTGAGCCTTGTGAGGATCTCCAAGGACAGAATTAGATCAGCTGGCAAAAGTCAGCACTCATGAAATATGGAATAAGCCTTTGCTCATCAGTGGGGCTCAGGGAGGATTTACCTGGGAGCTCAGGTCTATGCATGCCGACATGCTCCTGCATTTATACAAGCAAGGTGATGGGAGGGACAAGTTAGAGCAGCAGCCGGTAGGCATGAAGTTGCTAGCCACAGGCGCTATGCTAGCTCTTTGGAGGGGGTCTGTGTTTGTTTACTCTGCTCTGTCCCACTGAGCTTCCTCCGTGATCCAATGTGCTTTACTGTGCTTGCACTCGACAAACAATGAGGAGGCGGTGGCTCCTTTGAAGCCCCTGTCCAAGCTTTTTTTTAGGACACTGAAAAAGGGAATGGTTTCACCTGAATGTTCGGTAACAGCAAGGAAACAGAGACTTCCAAATCTCTGATTTCCTGAGGATTTGATATGCTTTCTATTTCTGAACTGCTGTCAGTCTTGTCCATGGCAGCAGTGGTAAGATTTGCAAGGGGGGCATGGGAGAATGATTTATGACAAGCATTCTGGGTAAAGTTACGGAAGCGTATTCCATTAGATGTCAAGTTACAGTTTGCTTAACCATAACATTGACCTTGGAACACTAGGAGACTGTAAAACCGACATCCGGAAACAGAGCATGTACATATAGAACATGACATGCTGAATAAAACAAGCTACTAGTCAGCTTTTATAATTTATTGCCTGTACTGTATATATACTGTACTGTACTGTACTGTACATCAATTTTACCTTTACAAACTGTTGGATCATAAGTGGTGAGTCAGAATTATTGTACTTTAGCAATTGACAGATGCTGTCAATAGTTTTAAGCAATAGTTCAATCTACAATGAAAATGCCATTATATACTCATCGTCATGTTGTTCTAAGTCAGTAAAGCCTGGAACACACCAAGTCGACGGTTGGCTGTGGGGCAGTTTTTTGTTCGTTTTAAGTGTAAGAACTGTGGAAGAACCAGACAAATGAATCATTTAGATGATTCTTTCAAAACATAATTCTAATTCAGAATTGAGGTTCCGGCTCCGGACCGTCTGCAGATAAAGCCAGGCTGATTACTTTTACGACACATGCTTCCTGATAGCAGAAGCGACATACCAAAGGGTCACCCAAGAAGACAGAGAGACAATCCAGACCCTTTTGTTTCCTTACTTCACAGGAGAGCCAAAGAGACTGTTGAACAAATAAATCTGCTTCAAAATTGTTCCAACAATTTTAACGGACCTATCAAACATCTTTTAACTACATACATTTTGCATTATGTGTCCACAAATACTACCTGTAAACAGTTAGGCTTTAGAAACACTCACAATTCATGTAAATGTGTTAACTCTTGACTGAATGATTGAAAGTATGCCTTATTTGGACTTAATTTGATTCTTTCCCCCTTTCCTATATCCTGACTTGAATGAAATCTGTTTAAAATGTATTGTATCCCATTTAACAGCAATTAGGTTAAAATGGCAAGCTGCTAAAGCAGAGACAGACCGGGATGTGACACTTATGTTTTATTGGGGGCAGAGGAAGGCCCTCTTGAAACAGGACAATGTCTGATTGGCCAAGACTCCTCAGAGGTGTGACAAACAACTAAGTTTAAATGATCATATTGCAAGATAGTGAATGGAGAGAAGTTGGTTAGTAAACGAACTGGAGTTGGTTAGTTCTGGTAAGAGAAACCATGACCAGAGTACCAAGAACAATGGAGTAACAAGAAGAACAGACCAGCCGCTCATTCAAGCCATCCAACCTTCACTCACTTTTCTTTTCTTTACTTAATTTTCCTTTACCGCTGAAAGTCTCGTGTCCTACGTTTCGCCGCAAAGTTCAACCAACGACTTTTGCCGCTTCAACTCCAGCGACAAAGAAACTTCCTTCATTGTTCCACACGGACCTGATCTGGACCAATCATCGACTTGGGAAACCCCTCTCTGCACGACGAGGGAAATTCACCTTTAAGTCAACGCAAGCAAGTACCTCCAGACCAAAACTGAACTGGTGCATAAATGAATGACTCATGGTTCGTTCTGGTCCTTGAAATGCATGGATAGGAATTCGGTTAATCAGATACTCACTCTCTCTCTCTCTCTCTCTCTCTCTCTCTCTCTTTCAAAACTCTTTCTCTCCCATTTCCTTCTTACTGCAACGCGTATGAATGTGTGTGTGTGTGTGTGCGTGCCTTTGTGTTAGATTAGTTTGTGTTAGAATAAATAAAATCTCTTGTAGATTTTAAAAGGAAAGTGTCTTGTATTATGTGCTTTATGATTTAATGTCTTAAACTGTGATCAAGTTACCGTGCTCTAATCAGTGTTTTCACGATTGTTGGATATTTATATCCGTTACAAGAGCTTATTACGGCTCGAGCAAATGAACGCTGTACGAATCAGTTGCTCGGTCGTAATCTAAAAAAACTCTTTATAATTCCCTAAATATTTCATTTGAGCTAATTTTACTTCCTAGGGTGTTTTCCCTACAGTAATGGTGGAGAATGCGGGCAGTTTAATCTAAATTTGGAGCACATTTCAAGTCATTTTTCTTTTTATCAACGCAAATTATTAAACCCCTCAGTGTTTGTGTGACGTATGCAGCGCGCACGGCGCGGTCCGTTTGAACGAGTGCTTGAATGAGTGAGAGCTGTAACCCCAGTCTGCTGTCTTGTCTCTAAACTCCAGTCTGCAGTAAATTTCAGATCTGTATCACACATACTATAAGGTAAGAATTAAGCGTGTTCCTTAAATTCTAGAATGCCTTGTTTATAGCTATCCTGATGTCTGCGTGTTCCAGCGTCATTCAAATAGCTATAATAACGTTAATGTGTATCAGAGAGCTGAATTGAAAATAAACTGCATTTAGTTTAAATAATCTGTGCAGGACGAATACTCTCCTCACAGAACGGCAAGATCGAGCGTGTTCCTCGATCTGTTTCTAAAACCATATATTTATAGCCAAAGTGTCAGTGCGTGTTCCACTGTACTCAATCTGCTATATTCTCCCTTTGTAAAACAGTAACGCTATACGCTTGCTTGTTTTATATTTATAGCTAAACTGGTTATAGTGCGTGTTCCACTGTACTCAATCTGCTATTTTCCCCTTTGTAAAACAGTAACGCTATACGCTTGCTTGTTTTATATTTATAGCTAAACTGGTTATAGTGCGTGTTCCACTGTACTCAATCTGCTATATTCTCCCTTTTGCTAAACGCTATGCGTTTGCTTGTTTGAGCTCGTGTAACACTACGTATGTCCGAGCGCAATTTGTGATTTGAAACTGTTATATTTTGCACGCAAAGAGACCCTCCGAGGTCGCGATTTTTCCATCTATTACAGCAGAAAGCTATCACTTTAAGTTTAAGCCCCACGTCGTAAAACAGCTACGAGTGGTGTCTCTTATTTATAGAGTTGAAATGCGCCGACATTTCACGTAACGCTTGATTGTACGTGCATGTGTCTTTCATTTGTACAGTTACATGTATTTGATGTAATTCACATGTTCGCCACTATCATTTAGTTTGGTCGCCATAGTTACAGTCGTGGCACGGAAGTCTTAACCAACGCTTCCGGAAGAACGTCATTGTAAACAAACCGCACGGTGTTGCTAAAGCTAACCTCTGCAGTTGTTTACATTGAAGTTCATATGCTAAAGCCTTTAGCCTCGAAGCTAAGCTAGTTAACATCATTGTGTGAACGCAGTGTCTGTTTTAGCAACTAAGTGATTTAACCATTTAAAACACTTCAATTTTATGTACACTTGTTGGTCTGTCCTTATTTTCCCCTTGACTTTCTCACTGATTACCTTACCTATATTTTACTTTAAATAGAAAAATATTGGTTTACAATTATTAATCGTTTTACCTGCATTTGACTTGAAAAAGAAATACTGGCTTAGAATTTTTAATTGTCAAATTTGAATTTAATAAAACTAATTAAATTGAAATTGAAATCCTATTTTTCTAGAAAGTAATTTTAAATGATTTCTACATTTCCAAATTTCCATTATTTCTAATTTCATAATTTTCATAACTAAAATTATATTTTAGATCTAATTACTTCAGGTATGAATAAGCCTTGAACTTTAAAAGTTTAAGCAAACTTATTCCACCAAAGTTTTTCCTAATTTTGACTCACATTTGTTCATTATTTTATTGCGTTACATCTTTCTTTTCCTTTTCTTGGTTATACACTTAGCCACTCTATTTTATTTATTCATTTACCTCTTTGTTTAATTCCCTTTTTCTTATCTCATCCCATTATTTTCATTTTTTTCTCTTTCTTACCTTTTTTCCTTTCCTCTTTGTATTCTAGCTTAGGAACAACACACCTGAGCCTTTTTAGGAGACATTGATAACTTATTACGAGTTTCAAACCAATCAGAGACAACCCTCTCTTACTAACATTTTTATTCTCATGGGTTAGTTGTCCATCAACTACCAATTATATCCTCGTAATTAGACAAAGGCTTCAGAGCCATTTGTGGATCTGGTCTCCTTTCTTCTCCTTTCCTTTTCCTCACGTGTTTCCTGCTTTCTTCCATCCTATTCTTCACTTTTGTAGGGATCAAGCTTGGACGAACCATCAATCAATTCTAAAGAAAGAGAAACACAATCTTTCCAAAGAAACAATTCATTAGGTTTTTGATTTTAATCAAACCCTTTTGTGTTCTCCATACTCCCTGCATTTGTAAACGCAATTTAAATTTTGATATTTCCTCCAAGAACATTTAACAGAGACAAGTGTTGAGCAACCGTTGCCTTCACAGCATCCCTGGTAAGCAGTTCAACTGAAGGTGTGTGGTGTCAATCCTGTCAAACTAAGAAAAGAGGTATCAGCATTATTATTGTCTTATTGTCCTTGCGAACATAAACAATAATATATATATTTTCTTTTCTTTTAGTTTTAGAAACAGTTGTTCATTAATAGAAAATATTTATTTGAAATAAATATTTCTCTAAATTAAAAAAAAAAAAAACGTACAATTTGTTTTAACATTTTCTCTCTTTTCCCTTTCTCAGTTGAGTGACAAAGCCTTCTCATCACTAGCCTACCTGTCTACACTCTGAGACCAACACGTAGCCATCACACTTCACGATTGGTGTACATTCACTGAACGACACTTAGCTGTTCCACCACATATAGGCTTGCACCCCACACAGATCTGTGTCAGTCTCTTCTCCCCAGCGTGCCAACATGTCGCAGACGGAAAACCCCACTGCCCAAGATGTGGACGCCTGGCTCAGCGGCATTACAAACTGCCTCATGCCAAAGACAATTGAACTGTTATTATTTTTAATAATAATCATAATTCTGAGAAGATTCCCGACACATGATTCAAGCCAGAACCAAGACCACACTGAACTAGGCAAGATAACCAATTCTCTAAGCATTGCCTTCACAGCCCAGCTGAAACTAAGCGACAAGCACATCACCCACCTACAGAAGGAGCTGACACGTGCCCAGAGCCGCATAGACAAGCTGGAAGTGAAAGTCCAGGACGACTTCAGGCGTCAAACCACTGAGTTCCTGAGAGAGCTAATGCACATCCAACGCTGCACAGACCAGCACAAGGTGAAAGCTCAAGACAAACTTGCAGAGCAAGAAACAAAGGAACAAGTTGACAAGCTCCAAGAAGCCCTTGCAGTTGCGGAACGTGACAAGCAAGAATTAAAGACTGTCCAGTGTCACCTGGTAAACAAACTAGAAAATGCCAATTCTGACATTAAAGATAAGAACTTTAAAATCAATGCTCTGGAAGACCATTTGAAATGGTACAGCACTGAAATGGACCATCTAAACCAACAATTAGACGATGCCAACGGCAAGCTCTACATGGTCAGAAATGAACTTAAACATGTTCACACCCAGAAACCAGAGTCAAGAAGGGAGGGGCCTCCCTCAGCATCACCACAGCTGAGCACAACAGAGTCCCCCATCCAAGAACTGCCATGCAACGTTAGAAGTGAGTGGCCACAACCCACAACATCACCGGCCTTCACTACAGAATTCTTCCCTGTCAACCAAAAAGAGCTCATCCATGCAGACCCCAAAGTTGCACACGAGATGACCCTTAAAGACCTTAACAAGCTGGCTAAGAACATCACACAGTTCAACCCGAACTCCATGGAGAACCACAACATCCAGACTTACCTCCGAGATATTGACTTCTACCTAGAGGTGAGACCCAATGTGACTGACAGAGACAGGTTGTATCTCCTCAGGTCCACATCCAGCCCAGAGGTACGAAGCTTCTTAGATCGACAACCTGTTCACGTTAAGCACAACTACCAGCTATTACGTGAGTCACTGATCAAAGAATTTACAGGCCCAGAGTCTGAACATGGACTGTTAGTCGCCTTGGAAACCAAACAAGGTCGACAAGAGACTCCCCAAGCTTACTACAACCGTTTCCGACAAGCCTACTTAGGTGCACATCACGAACCTGAACTTGAAGAGGATGTGAACTTCAAAACCCTCTTCCTGAGAAACCTGCACCCTGGACTAAGTCACCATCTTGGCGTCATGGCCTGCCCAAGCACAATGTCAATCCAACAGCTACGTGACTTGACACACAAGGCCTACATCAAACAGAAGATGAACTCAAAGAAAGGTTTGAAAACAGCCACAATTTCAAACTCCGGCAGCCAAGACTCAAGCCGTGCACTGCAAGACAGCCAGTGGCATGACAATGCCACAGCCTGTCATAAAGGACACGGAGAACGTGACCCCCATGCCACTGACAGCTTCCACACCGACAGCTGGAAAATGCCATGGGACCAGCCACACTTCTCAAGAAACCCACCAGAAAGAAACATCTGGGATCCAAACTGGACAGCCAAAGTCCACCAACCAACACATTCAAATGCATCCACTGTGGGTAAGCGACGGCGGAACCCACCTCTGCATCACTCAGTTAAACACAGCACTGAGAACAAGAACGCCCAAGAACAAGACAGTTCCACCTCAGAAGACATGGAACAACTGATGAGGCGAATTACAGCGTTCTTTGCAAACAACATAAACAGCGACGATCACAAGGATCAGTCACCCTCGTTATGACTAGAGACGGAACGGAAGGTCAGTGATCACCTGATCCACCTTCCAAATGGAGATGACTGCCACCTGTTCTACAACAGCACAGAACGAAGCGGTCTCTTGCAGCCAAACACCGCTGGAAACTCAATAGTACCAGAGAACACAGTTCTGGTTACTCATCACCCACCAATAAACCCAACGAGTTCCCATCTCAAGAACCATGCTTGTGCAACAGTAACAACAGTAAGCACAGAAGGTCAGACAGTCTGTCACAACCAGAAGGCATTACAAAAGGAATGCAACGTAGGAGACAAAGTTTTGCACCACAGCTCAACACAGCCATGTCAAACTTCCTCCTACCTTCTGCCAAAGAACTTCCTGCCTCACTGGACTGACTCCCGTCAA
The DNA here is from genome assembly GCF_024489055.1 of Chanodichthys erythropterus. NCBI lineage: Eukaryota > Metazoa > Chordata > Actinopteri > Cypriniformes > Xenocyprididae > Chanodichthys > Chanodichthys erythropterus. The sequence goes on from NC_090238.1 coordinate 27,688,884, forward strand.
ATTAGGGATGATCTCTCATCCCAAGTCCAAGATGCAAAGAGCCAATCTTCATCTAAGCCCTTCAAGAAAAGGGGGGAGCAAGACAGACTGAACCAGATCTGACCATACATACACTGCACTACATTACATTTCACACTACATTACATTTTACACTACACTACATTAACATACTCACCAACATGCTCTTCCTACAGACAGATATTAGTTTCAGAACCTAGCTCAACATCGACTTAGCTACATTCACCATAAGAAACATGCAACCATCTGCCCAACAAGTAGAACACCTTTCATTAAGCTGGTACATGACATCTTAGATGCACGCAGTAGTGTTAGCCATACCAGGAAACACTTAAGTGTTTTATTTTGTTTTGTTTTCCTCTTCCTCTCTTTCCCTTCTTCTTTATAAGGTAAAATACCTGTCTGCCCCATAAGGGTCAAAGTCATGACATTAGGATTGACGCACCACGCCTAAGGTCTGAAAGCCATTTGAAAATTCGAATGTGAGCCCGAGAGAGCTCCATGATGGGTCACATCATTTTTACCACAAATGATGTCACCAGACAACCTAGAACAAGTTAGAAGAGATGGAAACTAACAATTTAATCACACAATGTAGAATAACAATCCCAAAATTGAACTTAATCCATCAGTACCCAGATAATCTAATGCCCTGCACCAGTATAGTGGTCAATCATGGAGGTGTTGTTTTGTTGTTGCTTTGTGTGTGTCTGCTTCGTGTCCATTTTTCTACAGTGTCCGCCGATGTCTTCATCTCAACACATCGCCGAACCAAGGGGGGGTATGTAAGAACTGTGGAAGAACCAGACAAATGAATCATTTAGATGATTCTTTCAAAACATAATTCTAATTCAGAATTGAGGTTCCGGCTCCGGACCGTCTGCAGATAAAGCCAGGCTGATTACTTTTACGACACATGCTTCCTGATAGCAGAAGCGACATACCAAAGGGTCACCCAAGAAGACAGAGAGACAATCCAGACCCTTTTGTTTCCTTACTTCACAGGAGAGCCAAAGAGACTGTTGAACAAATAAATCTGCTTCAAAATTGTTCCAACAATTTTAACGGACCTATCAAACATCTTTTAACTACATACATTTTGCATTATGTGTCCACAAATACTACCTGTAAACAGTTAGGCTTTAGAAACACTCACAATTCATGTAAATGTGTTAACTCTTGACTGAATGATTGAAAGTATGCCTTATTTGGACTTAATTTGATTCTTTCCCCCTTTCCTATATCCTGACTTGAATGAAATCTGTTTAAAATGTATTGTATCCCATTTAACAGCAATTAGGTTAAAATGGCAAGCTGCTAAAGCAGAGACAGACCGGGATGTGACACTTATGTTTTATTGGGGGCAGAGGAAGGCCCTCTTGAAACAGGACAATGTCTGATTGGCCAAGACTCCTCAGAGGTGTGACAAACAACTAAGTTTAAATGATCATATTGCAAGATAGTGAATGGAGAGAAGTTGGTTAGTAAACGAACTGGAGTTGGTTAGTTCTGGTAAGAGAAACCATGACCAGAGTACCAAGAACAATGGAGTAACAAGAAGAACAGACCAGCCGCTCATTCAAGCCATCCAACCTTCACTCACTTTTCTTTTCTTTACTTAATTTTCCTTTACCGCTGAAAGTCTCGTGTCCTACGTTTCGCCGCAAAGTTCAACCAACGACTTTTGCCGCTTCAACTCCAGCGACAAAGAGACTTCCTTCATTGTTCCACACGGACCTGATCTGGACCAATCATCGACTTGGGAAACCCCTCTCTGCACGACGAGGGAAATTCACCTTTAAGTCAACGCAAGCAAGTACCTCCAGACCAAAACTGAACTGGTGCATAAATGAATGATTCATGGTTCGTTCTGGTCCTTGAAATGCATGGATAGGAATTCGGTTAATCAGATACTCACTCTCTCTCTCTCTCTCTCTCTCTCTTTCAAAACTCTTTCTCTCCCATTTCCTTCTTACTGCAACGCGTATGAATGTGTGTGTGTGTGTGTGCGTGCCTTTGTGTTACATTAGTTTGTGTTAGAATAAATAAAATCTCTTGTAGATTTTAAAAGGAAAGTGTCTTGTATTATGTGCTTTATGATTTAATGTCTTAAACTGTGATCAAGTTACCGTGCTCTAATCAGTGTTTTCACGATTGTTGGATATTTATATCCGTTACAAGAGCTTATTACGGCTCGAGCAAATGAACGCTGGACGAATCAGTTGCTCGGTCGTAATCTAAAAAAACTCTTTATAATTCCCTAAATATTTCATTTGAGCTAATTTTACTTCCTAGGGTGTTTTCCCTACATAAGCAATAGTTCAATCTACAATGAAAATGCCATTATATACTCATCGTCATGTTGTTCTAAGTCAGTAAAGCCTGGAACACACCAAGTCGACGGTTGGCTGTGGGGCAGTTTTTTGTTCGTCGGCCGACTAATTTTTCTCAGTGTGTTCCGCACCGTCGGCTGAAATTGGTCCTCGTCTGCTTTTTTTTGCTTCGGAGCTCGTCGGTCAATTGCATTAATAATTGCAATTTTATCGCACGCGATTTAGCAAAGCCTGCAATTATTTAATGTGCAGCTTGTCAGAGCTGTACGGCTGTGTGATCAATAGTAAATGCTTCTCCATATGAAAGCCAGAGGATGCTCTAAACTGCAAATATGCCCTGCAGTAGAAGTAGATAACAGGTGTCATTCAAGGAAATCCCATACTATCGCTGTAGCTGAATAAACAGAAGATTGAAACGTACTGATTGATTAAACATGACTAATAAACGCATGACTGCCTTATTCTGTGTAAGAAGCCACATCATCTCACAGAAGGACGCTCAACTGTTGTTGTGAAGTGAGTTTGGAGTAAAAACATGTTACTAAATGTTGTCTTTTGTTGGTCAAGATGTTAATAAATGCTTCTCATGTCTGGAAGGATATTTGACGCGTGTTGCTTTTTCAAATGTACTGTAACACAGTTCGTAAATATGGGAAGAAGGAGGCGGGAACCGGCGAACATTCAACAAAAGTTTAATCTCAAAATAAGCAAACAAAACGAAAGTAATGCCGGTAGACCCTCGCGGACATCTGCCGGCCACCCAAACATAACAAAACCATAACATAAAGTCCAGGCCTGGTCCTCTCTCGTCCTTCATTGTAGTCGCTCCTCCTTGAGAGACTCGAGGCCGGCACGCCTCGCGCCGTTCCCTCACGGCTCTCGCCCGCCCTGCTCGTCACATACCCCCAACGCCCCTCGCAGGCCGGGGGGTACTCCCGCGACTGCGCTTACTCCCCCCCGGGGCCTGTCTCGGCGGCCGCAGCACCTGGGGGTAAGGACAGACGAGACGAGAGAAAGGAGACGGAAGCAAGGGGAGCGACAGGACGAGAGAGGGGAGAGAGGAAAAAGAAAGAGAAAAAAAATTCTTGGTCCGGTTCCCCGACACACTGCCGCTCGGTCCTCAGCCTGCCAAGAGGCTCTTCCTCGCGGTGCCACATGCGATGGCACTGGACGCTTGGTGGATGGCCCGATCCTCGACCGCCTCCTGGCGGCCGGCGATGGCTCCTCTGGCTGAGGGCAGCCGGCAGCGAGTCCTCTTCATGGCGGACGGCAGCAGGCTCCGGCCCACGGCGGCGACTCCTCCGCTCCCTCCTGGACGGCAGCCACCCCACCTCGTCCCAGGAGCACGGCATCCGGGTCTCCGTCCCACCTTTCACTTGGCTCCAGCACCACCGCCTCGGGCAGCCTCTCGCGGTCTTCACTCCCGCGCTGCCCGAACTCCGCAGCACCGCGATCCCCCTCAGCAGCGAGGGCTCTCCGACAGCATGTCCCTCCTTCCTCCCGGGTTTCGGCACCAATGTAACACAGTTCGTAAATATGGGAAGAAGGAGGCGGGAACCGGCGAACATTCAACAAAAGTTTAATCTCAAAATAAACACGAAAAGTAATGCCGGCAGACCCTCGCGGACGTCTGCCGGCCACCCAAACATAACAAAACCATAACATAAAGTCCAGACCTGGTCCTCTCTCGTCCTTCATTGTAGTCGCTCCTCCTTTTATGCCTCCGGAGCTCCTCCATGAGAGACTCGAGGCCGGCACGCCTCGCAGGTGACGCTCGTTATCACTCGCGTCACCGGCCTCGCGCCGTTCCCTCACGGCTCTCGCCGCCCTGCTCGTCACATGTACATTATAAGCGACTCAAACTTGTAGTGCTTTCATATGGTTTAGCTTTTGGAGCCATACTTCATTGACAAGCTGCGCATAAAAAAATAATAATCGCAGCTTTGTGATTTCATAATCGCACTAAGCTAAATCATTTAAGCGTGATTTTAATGTTATTTTTCTAATCGCGCAATTAATCGTGCAGCCCTACAGACGGGCCATCTGATAATTCTGACTGGCTGTTCAGCTACTGCAGCCTGGTCTCATTGTTAATACGTAGTTATTAATACATAACTTTAAAAGACACAAAATGTACATTTTTGTACGTTTTGTAAGGTGCTAAAACGTACGTACAACACTGACGTAATTATGGCACCAAAACATAAAAATACATACGTTTTTACAGTGAATAAAACTAAATAAAAATAAAAATATATGTATATTTTCCCTTTATATCATTTGTAGATAAATGTAAGATCCCTAAACCTACCGATTTTATACAAAATGGTAAAAGAATAAAACATAATGGACCGAAATGTATAGGAAAATGACAATTTTAGTTAAAATATAACATTAAAACTATATTTTGAGCCACTAATCCTACACCTACCCTTAAACCTACCCATAACCATTTCTTAAAACTACATAACGTTACTGTTATTAATAAAAGAATATCAGACAAACAAGCATAACGTTAATCACAATCATTTCTTTTTGTCAAATGTCAAAAAGGGTACCAAAAGAAGTTCAAATGATGATAGGCTAAGTTCCAGTCGCAGTCCTCTCTGGCGGTAATAGTTTTTTTTCCGAGCAGAATTTAATTTAATTAATCCGTGAAATTATGAATCTGTCTTTCCTCCGTGGCGTGAAGAAGCGCACTCATTTCAAATTTCAATCCACTGAAACACAGCATGTCGCAATCTGTGACGAAGCAGGTGAGAACCAATGAGCATTTGATATTAGTGCCGTAAACCATGTTGTAACGCTTTTCGAGGCGCACTGGCGCTACTTTCAAATTTGAATCATAACGAGCGTCGAGCACGGGCTTTGACTGTGACGGTCGCTGTTGCTGAGAATGAAGATGAAGATTGATGAATGAAGGGCTGAATTTGGATCTGTTCCTTGCAAACATTTGGATTCTAAAGATATGGAGTACAGCAAACAAATAAAATGGATGTGATTTGTGAATTTATGTTGTGCTTTGGTGTATCTTATGGTTGTATTGTCAGTCACTGCATATAGAAAATCGCACAGCGAACAAACTAAATATTACAAAATGGTTAGACAATTACAGAAATGTTATTTATTTTAAGGTTTCTAAGTGTAGTCTCGTTTAACATTATGTAATCCCCGAAACGAGTTTGCAGCATGATTTTAATATTAATACATGGGAATTCACATATTCACACTTTACGTTAGATGATTTACGTTTTTGTTGCTGTTAATACTGCTGTTAAAAAGTATTTGTACGTTTTAGTGCTATAAATACGTCAATGTTGTACGTTTTTGTGTGTATGAAAACGTAAATAAATGTACGTGTGGTAGAATCACACTTAATGTAAAAATGCACATGTATTCTCATGAGATCACGTTGGCTACTGCCACCTGCTGGTACGGAAAGGGATTTCTTCTTACGCAGGCGCAGAACGGACGTGCTACTTGGCCGTCGGGTGTCAAGCGTTGGTTTGGTGTGTCAGTGCAACTTTGGACCCAGATGCTGCCAACGTGAGCCAACCCTGCAGTCTGCTTTCGACGCCACTAGTTCGTCGGCGTCAGCTTGGTGTGTTCCGGGCTTAAGACTTTTGTTTATCTTTGGAAAACAGTTCATGCAACCAAAAAGTTCAAACTTCATAAAGTACATAAAGGCAATGTAAAAGAAATCCATATAAAATGAGAGGGTTAATCCAATTATTTTGAAGAGACACAGTCACTTTATGTGTTGAACAGGTTTAATTTAGAATTTATATAAATATTGATAAACCAAAGTGTGCACGCTTTGTTACAGTTTCAAAGTCCAGTGTTTCTAAAAGCGTGGTTAGTTTTTTCCGGAACAGATGAATGTGAATATGGCAACAAAAGCAAATGTGACACAAAAACACAGTCATAACCATAGCATTTTAGCTTGTTTTTTTGAACTCCTGTCTTTGAGCTCTTTTACCGTGACTCATCTTTCACGGGATTAATACCCAAGCTCTTTGCATTGCAAGTACAATTCTGTACCAGCTGAGCTATCGAGCAAGCTTATTATGTTGGGTAAGCTGGGTAAGTGATGCAAACTCCAAAATATATTCGTTTACAAATCATGCACTATGGTAAAAAGTGTTTTGAGGTCATAACATAATTGTGCAAGGAGCCGCATGAAAACAAGTCTTTATTAATCCATAATCTGCCCCTGTAATCATAATTGTGTGTGAAAATGATTAAAAGTGCTTGCTGTTTTACTGCCTCTAGTGTTCATTTCTTTTAGAAACTGCAGTGATATGATACGTTTTTCTGTGTTGCGATAAACACACATACATTGAGTAAATCAAACATATCGGAAGCAAACTATTTAATACAGACATTTCATGATACTGCCAGGAACAATATGAAAATTTGTTAGTGCAGAACCTGATATTCCTGTGCAATTATACAATTCTTAATCATTTTCATCCTAAAACTTTAGAGAGAACTCAAGCAATTGTGGAGCTGAGCTGTTGAAAGCAGATGGTTAGCTGAAAAAATATTGTTAAGCAACATAATTGCTGCATGACATCATTTCAAAAACTATTTCTTTTTGAGAACTGAAGAGTTCTATTCCACTGGCATTGAAATACGTCAGTGTAGCCAATTTGTCTTGCTGTCTCATATCTAGTTCTACACAGACGGTGCTTTCAGAGGGTCAAGATATATGTCTGCTCCTTTTCCTGCATTTCTTTGAAATAATGGCTTGAGTATAATATTCAACAAATTCTCAAAGAAATAGTCTCATAAGAATATTCTTCAGGTGTAAAATCAGTGGTTATTTTAGGGGGTTTACAGATAAATACCTTGCAAAACATGAATGAATGTGTCATTAAAGAAGCACATTGCAATTTTATTGGCTTGATCGCCATCATACTGCTATTTCATTGTCAGTACTGCCTGGGTCATTTTGTCATTTTGACAGATCTGTTGAAGCAGAAAACTGTGAAGATGGAATTATCTCACAGAGCTGTCATTGCAACTGAACCGCAGCTGGGGCAGATGCACTGTAACCCCAAACAGATCTAATCTAATCACATACACTCACATTTACAGAGTTGGATACACACTAACAGACTTAAATATAACTGACCCCTGAGCTGTTGATGTACTTGTTATTTTGGCACTCACTTTACATCCAAAAGATCTCCTTTTAATTGCAGGGTCAATTCCCCCGTAGGAGCCTAGAAGTGTTGTTTGCTAGAAGGGTGGAATGAGTTCTAAACATATTTTAGGCTGGGCTATGGGCCAAGCTTTGAAGTTTGTTCAACAATACACAAGGGTGCCAAGCATACTCCGTTCCATTAAAATAATAAAATGTGATACTTTGCATAGTATCACTCTTCTCTGGACACGTAACATCATGTCAAGTTCTAAAAATATGCAAGAACCTTAGAAGTCCTTAGACAATAAATATTCAGTCACTTTAATTTGAAATCCTCTCGCAAAAGTGCAAAAACAAAGCAAATGAGTGCATTAACATTGCTAATGTGTTTACACGGCTCAACCCCCTAATCTACATTTATGTGGGACTTGTGAGACAATATTAAATAAATAAACAAACAAATGGGTGATCCATCTTCTCCTGGGTCATGAATATGTAATTTAATCAATTGTAGTAGAATTCAGGTCATATTATCCTCCTCTGTAGGTCTCGACACAATGGGTTAAAGGCCAGGAAGGCCACAGGAGAAAATGATTAATCTTAGTTTTATGTTCTTGATGTGTTGAAAGGCTAAGCATCATCTGCTGAGGTCAGCACACAATGTTATTATAGTTCACGATTACTGAATGATTGACCTTTCACATTCGCAAGATGGCAGCTTGCTTTATATGATTGATTTAAATAAGCTTATTTCCTCACGCATGATTTAGCTCACCACGGTTAAAAAATGGATATTTTTATATTTTTGTCTGTGCTTTATAATATGTTTAAATCAGAGCAAATCTAGTTTCCATTTTTACCTCCTGACTCTCTGATTCAGTTCGTTGCCGTAAGAAACATGATGCAGTTTTTGTCTGCAGAAAATCAGTGGAAGTACTTTGAAGTATCTCAGGGACAAAACGACGACCGAGATGTGGCAACAATTAGCAGCATATTGATATGACTTTCCTTCAAAAATTAATGGGCCATGTAATTTAGACAGTGCCTTGCTGTTTATGGAACACTTGCATGTTTTGCCCTTGCAAAATACTAGAAAAGTATTAACCCTCACTTTCAATAATGCATAGTTATTGCAGGATCTTTCATTGGCAATCAATTATTCAACACTCTTCTGTTCCTATTGCACAAGTTTCCTAGTAGTGGTGGCTGTTGTCATATCAGCACAAGTGAAAATATTGGTGCCTTGAAGCTTTGCAAATTTAAAAGCGTAACCACAACTACATAAGGAGACAGAATTGGGACGTGAATAATGATTTCTCTGAGGTGATATCAAGCAGAAGACAGCAGAGATCCTCCGGCGCCATTGTCTCATTGTTCCCTTTGTTACAGTGCAGAATGTCACCTGTTTTCTTCACTTGGCCCATCAAAACTTTTACACTCTCAAACATTAAAAAAAAAAGTAAACTAAAGAGATATAACAGTCTTTATAATGGTTCATGAAAGCCAGAGATCACTACAAACTCAGTCCTACAGGGCCACTGTCCTGCAGAGTTTAGCAGGACTCAACACACCTGCCTGGACGTTTCTAGTATGCCAAGTAAGACATTAGCCACTTTTCCACCATTGGCCCAAATGGTTCTCATTGCGTAACCATTCCATTCTTTGCCAATCCGGGTCAGCTGGTATGGTTATGGTTTCATTTTACACTGTGGGGCTGATAATGGCCGTTCTTTGGAATGTAATACAAGAGCGTCAGTTGCCTTGCTAACACAATGGTTTACTGATGATATGAGATGTAAAAAACGACCGTGTTTTTGAGGATGATTAGATATTTCTTTTAATTTTATTATTCATTTGTGTTTACGTCGCCCAAATAGAGAGCTTAGCCAGCTACAGAGAAACTGGTAGCCAGGCAACAGACAAGTGACCAATCCTGAGTGGCGACGTCACATTATGGAAGCAAAGTGGAAACACAACTGGAACCATTCCTTACCATTCTAATGACCGTTCTGCCTAACAATGGAAAAGCAGCTCTTGGTTCAGGTGTGTGGAGGAATTGTGCAGGACAGTGGCACTCTAAGAGCAGTATTGGACAGCTCTGGCCTAGTAAGACCTTGATTAGCTGATTCAGGTGGGGTTGGAGCTAAACTCTACAGGACAGTGGCGCCACCAGGAGCAGGATTGTACCCCCCTGTTGTTATCTTATATATCATATACAGTTTATACAAATCATATACAAAAACATTCTTAGTTGAAGATATTGCCTGGTGGGTTGTACGTGAGCTCTGATACGTTATGTGCTGGTGGTTATGTGACAAGAATTTCTGTTTTGTGTTCCAAGCCCAAACTGTTTTCTGGCTTCTGGCAAGAAAGGGCAAAAATAAAACCTTGAAAGAAACTTCTACCGCCTTCTGTCGGTTTCTTTGTTCCAAATATGCATTGAATTCAATGAGGAACTTTCTGATTAATCTTATTTCAGATTCTGACGAGTCTCGGAAAACAGATGTGGAAAGACAACTTGGAACGGTATTATTTGAACAGGTGGCTAATATTTGGAGTCTTCGCTACCACTGCCATAGCTGGCTTTCACAGCATTTCTCCAGTCTCAATTTATTTTCCACTATGCGTGTCAGCCATAACCCCCCTACAATATTAAGGCAAGGCTGCAATAGGTGAAAATAATATTATCTTCCGTCTCTGCTATCATTCTTTCCGGGTCTGTGTTTTTGTGATTATCTTCATCTAAGATAAATTTTCTTCTTTGTCATGAGCAGCCTTTTTTGCCATTTTTTTTAAAAAGAGGAAGTAGTAAACAAACAAGTAAAACACTAGGTGGGAATTCACTAAGAATGAACTGTGCCCTCTGATAGGGGTCAGTTATTTGAGCTGTCTGCATTGTTTTAGTACACAATTCTGTACAGGAATTATGCTAGCCACATAATGGCAAACACATACCTGCTGAAAATGCAGCATAAACCAGCATGGAATTACATGTTCAGGCTGGTTTATGATTGTTAGTGCTGGTCTATGCTGGACTGGTGCTGGTCTAACTGGTGGACCAGCATAGTCAAACAGAGCTGGTGAAGCTGGTTCACTAAAGTAAAAATTTTAACTGGTGACACGTTATTTGTCTCCTGTTTCAAAGGATCTATTCACAAATAAATTAAAAAGAGCTCATGTACATTGCAAAACAAAAACATTTAGAGATATGAAAAGAAAGAAAAATGTTAAATAACAGCATAATCATAAGTAGTTTGTTCAATAACAGGGGTTATGAGAAGAGCTCTTGTTAAGAAAGAGCTATTGATAATGTAAGCTCAAAGTTAAAAGTTGCTGTTTTTAAAGACTTTAATGGTAATTTGGGATCTCCCATGTCAAAATCCAGCTGTCAGTCACTGATACCAAAAGGTGTGCATAGTAAAAGGTATGTCATTGCAGTCAGGAGCATGAAATATTGTAGTCAATTGCTGAAAGAGATTTATTCAACCAAAGTCAAGGGCCAAGTGCCTGACTAAAAGTCACATAATGACACACTAATCGCCATAATGGTGACTTTAACAACTTTTAACACAATTGCTGGAATCATATGCTAATATATGCTGGTCCACCAGCACAGCAGCATCCCAAGCTGGTCTCAGCGTGCAAAACATACCTTATGCTGATCCACCAGCACACCAGCATTCCATGTTGGGGACCAGCATGCAAAACATAGCTTATGCTGGTGACCAGCAATGCTGGATTTTTCAGCAGTTATGGCCAAAAATTCTTTGCTGAACATAATTTTCAAAGTGCATATTGCAGGCTGGTTCGGAGTGCCAGAATATGGTATTTTATCATGGTACTTTACTGGGACAGTACAGCAACATTTAAAAGATTATGCTCTTCTACTCTACGCATCAGGTTATAAATGCTCTGCTCCATCATTTGACTATTATTAGATGATTTAAAAATATTTTTATATTATTTTTATCATCTGCTTTCTGTGGGAAGAAATAACATCTTGTGAGTTATCAGCCAAATAGTGCTCACTTTTGTGAATAACTGAAACACATTCTATAATAAGTATAATTTTCATAGAAAAGATGCAACAAGTGTCTAAAGTGGTGTAACCGTTTAGTGAAAGCACCACTAAATCACCAAAAACAAATAATTCTGGTCAATCATTGACGAAATAAGCATATGCACGTGTTTAAAACTACACTAACGTGACAATGACTTTGACATTTTTGATCGAAATCCAGTACCCCAGGGGAGAAGGTGTTTTTGCTTGACTGCTCTCATCTATATCACTGCAGTCCAAAATGAGATTCTGTGGGATGGTGAACAAAGGAGCCCATATCATTACTATTCTAAAAAGGAGTCTGACTCGCCTTCCTCATTTTTTCTTGTTTCTTTACACTTAGCTGCCTGAAACAGCCTTTTCCTGGAAAAGTGGCAAGTGTAGCACTGTGTGTTACGTTATGTGGAAGCATACTTAAAAAGAAATAGGACGTCAAAGTCACTTCTATCCTTTGTTGAATGGAGCATTTATTTAAGGAGTTCCGTATGAGACAGTCTCATATGCCTACTCAAAAGAGAGAGGAAAGTAATAAAAACTTTTATGCAAATGACATGCAGTCCCATAACACTTGTCATGCCGAGTACAAGGATGATGTGGCATATGATGAATTGGAGAAAAATCTTTTTTTTTTTGGCCTGAGCTGGTACAGACTGTCACTGTTATGAAAGAGTGTTTACCTATACAAGAACAAAATGCTGAGCAGCATTTTGCTGAGAAGTTTTGAATCACTGCAAGAAGTGAAACATGCTCAGCAGGTGCAAAGGCAGCCATACTAGCCCCCCCCCCCCCCCAAAAAAAAAAAAAAAAAAAAAAAAAAAAACTGCCTTGTGTGCCCCGATTCCTGGTCTGGTCGTTTTATCCCTTGGGTTGGTATTTGTAGTAATTTATAATTTTGACTGTGACGGCCCTTAGAAAAAGTCCTTTAAGGTTACTTGCATAATGTTAAAATTTCTCTGCGCAAACATACTGATGCCTTCAAGACTTTTTCAATTCAAAAGGGCCCTCAGTGGAATGACTGAGGAACCATGCCAAGCCAAGATGTTATATGCATGGAACATCAAAAACGCACAGCACCACACATGGTGTGGAATATAAACAACCCATTCTCATTCCCAAGAAGTGAAAAGCATGGACGCCTTGAGCGTCACTATTAAGACGCTAAAGGTCTCTTGAGGCATCACTATATTGTCAAACTATTCTCATTTGCTTTCAATTGCTTGCATTGTGCATTAGATCAAAACACATTTAATTCTTTGTCTGCATTTGTAAAAGTAGTAATGATTTTATGTATATGTATACTTATAGATATTTTGATCACCTAACCCTGCTACCCTAAACCTAACTGCTTCTCAACTATTTAAAACATGACCAAAACAGTATTACAAATGACTTGTGTTGCAATCCATGTTTCTGAAGCCACGCTATATCTGAGGAACAAAGTGAAACGTTTTAATCAGTAAAAATGTTCACCACTGTGGAGGCAGTCACATCTCATTCAAAAGATAAATTCAAACTTGATGCAATCAGCCACAAGAGTCAATGGCATTTCAAATCAAAGTTGATGTGATGATAGCAAATTTGAAAGTTTTTGTGTGATACAGCGGATTGAGAGGGTGATCACTTTTGGGGCTGTTCCTTATACATTTTTTTTTTTTTATATAAAAGAAGTTTTTATTGACAAATGGCCAATATTATTTATAATTTTGTCTGTTCAAATCATATGTCAGAATGATGAAATTTTACCCTAAAAAATGCTGGGTTAAAAACAACCCAAGTTGGGTTGAAAATGGACAAACCCAGCGGTTGGGTTAAATGTTTGCCCAACCTGCTGGGTAGTTTTATTTAAACCAACTATTGTTTAAAAATTGCTATATGGCGAGCTTAAAATGAACCCCAAATAGTTGGGAAATTAAAAACCAGATGAAATTAGAGGCAACAATAATAGACAAAAGGTGAATGATTATTAATAAGCTTTAATATTTTATTAATATAAATTTAATAGTTTAATAGTTTATTAATATAAATGTATTAATAAGCAATTTAATAAATGTTTATTGTTTCATAATTATTAATTGAGCATTAATAAATGTTCATTTCCAACATACTTTGGGTTAATTTTAATTAAGCAATACAGTAATTTTTAAACAATAGTTGAGTTAAATAAAACTACCCAGCAGGTTGGGCAAATATTTAACCCTACCGCTGGGTTAAAACAACCCAATTGCTGGGTTTGTCCATTTTCAACCCAACTTGGGTTGTTTTTAACCAAACATTTTTTAGAGTGTAGTATATCATTTCATGATGATACGTTTCCCATGCCCTTCACATCAGTCTATTGACGCCAAAGTAGTTTGTCAATATAGCGACACCTAGGGGTACCTTTAGTGTCTTAATAGTGCCGCTAAAGGTTTTCCCCATGCTTCTGTTTTTGACAACATGGGAATGGGAATGAGAATGGGCTAAACAAGCTTTATTAATAACAAAAATGTCTGAAGAACTCTAATATAGCATGAATGAATACAAGATGGCTTGGATTCCTGCAGTTTATCACTGTACTGTGTTAAATGGCAAATTATGACAAACTAAAAACAAAACAAATTTCCTACTAGCAGAGATAAAGTTAGCAGGAGGCTAAATGCTAGATAGAAGAATTGCGTGGTATTTTTTTATTTATTTTCATGTAACTGCTTTAAGTTCTCTGCTTGACTCTCATTGGGAATGTGTTAGCCTCTGGCTGTCATTTCTCTGTGCTTGTACTGTATCTTCTCAACACCCTGGCTGGCTCTGTGTTTGAGCGTCTCACATGAAGAGCTAAGGAGATTAAGACTATGCTTTGAGGGCTTAAAGCAGCATTAGAAGGTCTGAGCCATGTGAGGGAGTCACCCTTTAACACCAAAAGCATATCCCACCATTTGATCTCAAAAGAGGCAACAACTGACCCTATCTACTTCTCCTTGGTCAATCCCTTCCATCGTGTAATCACTCAACAGAACCGTGGGGGCGATTCTTGAATCGTAATCCTAAGAGACACTTGTGAAGCGTTGTGCCTGTGAGATAACCTATAACGTGTGTGAACAGTCCTATTTATTTGTTTATTTGACAAGGACCAGGTCCCTGTACCTGATAAGGCTTTTAATTGGAAGACAGAGAGAAAAGGTTAAAATGTAGTGTGACTGTCAGCATTCAGAAATCTGATTTTGTTGCGATTTCGAATGAACTGCAGCTCTTTCTGAGGTAATGACCTGACTGAGGACTTCTGATAGAGTCATTCAGTAGCATCACTTTCCCAAACCGAAGCCAAAATCTGTGACAGAGCCTCAGGCGTACCTTTTAGATTCAATCACATGCTTGGCCTTCACAGATGTAAGCTGTGATTTGGATTCCTGTCACACCACATATCTGCTCCTGAGCGAGGTCTCAAAAAAAACATTTTTGGCACTGGACTTACAGTGGCTGTCATTCTAACCACAACCAAACCCATGATGCTCCTGTGAAGTAATGTCACTCTAGGGTCTTTCACTTGACTTTCATAACACATTTCAGATGTTTCTATTTATTTGAGTGTAAACTTATTGATTTAGTTCATTTTTTAATTAAATTGTTGTGATTGTAGGGTACAACAGGGCTAAGGGCACACCAGAGTAAAAGATGCATTTTCTCGTCTGAACCACTAGATGACATATATTATATATATATATATATATATATATATATATATATATATATATATATATATTAGGGCTGTCAATAGATCAATTTTTTTAATCGTGATTAATCGTGCACCCTTCTGTGCAATTAGTAGCGATTAATCGCACACTTATCGTGAAATTAAGCATACACCATTTATCTTAACATGGCAATTTTGCCATCATTGCCTCCATCCAGCAAAGTAAACCATCAGATTGAAGTGTGATTACATCTCCTGCACGTCAACGCAATCGTCTTTACTTTGATTGCAATCCTTATCCATCAAAACTTTACAAGCGAGACACTTTATCCAGCTGAGAAACATAGTTTACATTTCATCTGGCCATACAGCGGTGGGATGTTTCGACATTCCATTCAGGCCGGAACAGCGTGATGCGGGAGGCTTGCGCTCTTCAGATACAATGACAGAATATGACAGAGAGTTTGTGTTTTAAAGCGAAACAGACACTGGAATGAATAAGTAGAGACTCTCTGCCATCTCTGATGTAGCTTAATCAGCATGGGCTTTTAAGATCATCTAACAGTGTGACATAGCCTAAATTACATTAATGACGCAATTTCACATGCTTCATTAATTTATTTGCGTTAAATGTTTTAAATTATTTTAACGCATTAAAGATTTTGAATTAATCACATGCGTTAACGTGTTAACACTGACGGCCCTAGCTATCTATATCTATATATCTATATATCTATATCTATAGATATAGATATAGATATAGATATATATATATAAAACAATGGAACATGAGGGCTATTTATACAAAGAGACTAATGACAAACAAGGAACTCCTGTGAACAATGAAGACAAAGGACCAATGACAGGACAGAACTGAAATCACATGACAATGACAACCAATCAGAACATGACACATGAGACAGGGGAAGCACATGACATGATAACATGAGGGCAAAGGGAAATCACATGGTAAACAAGGAAAACAAACAAGGCAATGAAACAAAGCATAACAATAAAAGTAAACAATAAACCGTGAACATGAAACAATACCAAAACAAGTCATGACAATATATTATATATACACACTCTAAAAAATGCTGTGTTAAAAACTACACAAGTTGGGTTGAATATGGACCAAACCCTGCATTTGGGTTGTTTTGACCAACTTGCTGGGCAGTTTTATTTAACTGAACTATTGTTTAAAAATTACTATATGGCTGGCTTAAAATGAACCCAAAGTAGGTTGGAAATGAAAAAGCAGACACATAATCAAAAGGTGAACAATTAATAAGCAATTTAATAAATGTTTATTATTTAATTATTATTTATTAAACACATTAATAAATGTTTATTTCTTAAACATATTAATAAATGTTAATTTCCAACCTGTTTTGGGTTTATTTTAAACAATAGTTGAGTTAAATAAAACTATCCAGCAAGTTGATAAAACACTTAACCCAACTGCTGGGTTTGTCCATATTTAACCCAACTTGGGCTGTTTTTAACCCAGCATTTATATATATATATATAGTGCTTTTTATATATAGGCTACACACACAAAATTATGATTTAAAAGCAGTCAGAGACAATAATAATTATAATAATTTTTCATATTTACAGGTAAAGCTTCATATAAAGGGTAGACTACCTTCTTTGTACTTAGTATGAAATACTTTAGCTGGTTTTTGTATCAATACTGGGTGCTTTAACTCCTTTGCTGATGTAACCACTCTAGTTCTACTTGCTCTGAATTCGAACCAGCATTTCTGGCATGGGCACGGCATGCTAACAAGGACACTAAGGACGGCAGCCTCTAGCGCACCTCTTGAGGGCAGGGAAGTGAGATTTACCTGCACAGCTCTCACTAGCTGGCCTCCAATACATTCACCCCCCTAAACCTGAGGATTTGAACCAGCGTTTCCGACATGGGAGGCAGGCAGGCACGCTAACAAAAAGGCTGCAGCCTCTAGAGTCAGTAACTAGTGCACCTCTTGAGGCCAGAGGAGTGAGATTTTTACCCGGCATAGCTCTCACTAACTGGCCTCCATTACACTGATGTGCCTTTTACTGAGATTTATATAAGATTTTTTAAAAAACTTTTCTTTTTTTTTTTTCTGGGCTGGTATAACAGATGTCTGGGGTTCCCAAACTTTTCCAACTAGCGACCCACACAACCAAACACGTACGTTTCTGCAGCCTTGTTAACACAGCGGCTACATTGCTTAACACTGCAAAAGCACATTGTAAATAGAAACATTTGATGCTCTCCAGAGTGCAAACACAAATAAGCACTGGAGCATTTGCTAAATCTATTTCACCAATATGATATTATTACAGCTTCAACTGAGAGTGCACTTGCTGTCATTTGAGGGTTCTTTGTACCCTCTGCACCCACATGGAACCGGGCCTGACTGAGCCTCAAGAGACTCTAACAATTAGACAATTAGACCTTATAAACTAAAATCTTTGTGACTCACATAATGCAAAGATTGGTGTTGTTTAGCATTTACTAAGCACTGTATGTTGGGCTGAAGAGAAGATATGTGCAAATGGAGATCAGCCTTGATGTGAAGCTTATTCCGGTAAAATAAAGCTTAAAAAAATGTAAAGAAAAGCTAAAAAAAGCTTCATTTCAGCAACACAGAGCAGTAGCTGCTTGTTCTCCACTCCCACACATGTGAAGACTAGTGCTAGGTAGTCACTATTGTATATTTTCTTCGGTTAGCTTTATTTTTAATCTTTTTGATGTCAGGCTTTGCTGAAAATGTATCCTTACTTGTAGATGAAGAAACATCTGCATGTGTCCTTTTCGGCGACCCTGTTGATAACAATGTATCCATGCAGTGATAGGGTAAATATGCAGCTAAAACTATTTACACATTGGAGAAGCGTGTTCTGTTGACTGTTTGACAAGCCAGTTCAAGTGATTTAAATGATTAGAATGGACCAGTTATCCCCATGCAGCTGGTAGATATAACTATGCCATCTGGGTCCATTCTGACCATTTTTCTCCCAACAGATACAGTAAATATTAATTGTAAAATAATAAATATTTAATTTAAGCAATACCACACAAGCAGCAGAATAGTTATTTGGTGGCGGTGCAGGTTAAACATCCCTACAGAGACTGACCTGACTGAGCCACTTGCATGAGTTTGAGTACTAACTTTATTGAAGAATTTTAAGATATCATGTGACAATTAATCGCTTTAAAAACAAAAATAAGAGGCTTTGGCATATGGATGAAAGCTCCCATGATGGTTTCTACACAATTCTTACCTAAAGGCCCCTATTATCCAATGACCAGCTTATCAGTTCTGCAGTACAGGGAGGAAAAACAATTTGAGAGGCTTAACGTTCATTAGTGTCCTTTGGCACTTAAGGGAATATCTCCTGCATTTTAAGTGTTACTTACAATAGACGATGCTGCCCAAGGTTTTTAAAATAAAAAAGAAGGGAAAGTAATTTTATTATGCAGATCCATATTCAATATTCTCTGTAATTGCAGAGGATTAGTGAGACAGGGTTTGCATCTATTACTTTAGAGATTCAAGCAGCAGAATCGACCTCTATGGCTCAGCAGCATTAATCAGCAGTTCTCAGGTCACTCAGAGTGTAAAATGGCATTGGCTACATATTTAGTCCTCCAAAGGCTGTCTTGAGATTAATTAAGATGCTTTAGTCAGTGCCGAACTTTAAGTACAATGGGTAATCAGGTCCCTTGACAGAACATTGGGGATTAGAGGTTCCCCATAATCAGAGAACTGATGAAGCCACTAGGATGAGGGACAAAACACCAGCAATATACATAAAAAAAACAAGTACAATTGCTTTGACTGGACTGACACTATCGAATAAGAACAAAACTTGAACTGAACTGAGTTGGATGATGACTGTAAAATTTGGTAAAAAAAAATAATTTATTAATTATTAATAATCTGCGAGGACTTCAGAAGACTCAATCATCTGGATCAACATGCACATTCCCAAATTTCTATATATCTGTTACGGTAGCTGGTATACAACGCATACAACGAGGAGATAGAATGAATATAAGTCTTTACTTGAGGAGAAACAGGAATCCAATGGAACATACACCAACATAATACAAACGATACCGGACAACACAAGACTAGAAACACAGGGTATATATACAAGGGACTGACAAAGGAACTAAACTAGGTAACAGGATAATAAACAAGGCACAGGTGAATCAAATGAACTAATTAACAGAACAGGGAAACTAGGTCACAAGGGCAGACAGAGACATGACATGTAACAATATCCTAATTATTGTTAATATGTAATTCATTATTTCCAGGAGATCATTGCTTCAACTGCATTCAACTGCAACTGCATTCTTTAAATTGTAATGTTGACATCCATTCTCTGTAAAGCTGCTTTGAAACAATATGTATTGTGAAAAGCACTATACAAATAAATGTGAATTGAATTGAATATTAGGCTTAAATTAAAATATATGAAAACATGATGTGTGGCGAGAGATCAGCATGGCTTGTCGGACGTAGCAACAGTAACTAAAGGGGGCAGTTCTTTGCGAACGGTCAATTGGTCTCATATTTGATGAAGTTTGCTTCACTGATTCTTAGGCGTGTGACCAGACAGGTAGCTCACGAGACGAGACGAGACTCAAGATTGAGTTCACGAGACGAGACAAGATTTTTACACACTATTCTTAAGAAATCCTCAATGGCAAAATACATGACAAGAAAAAAATATTGTGCAGGTGTATTTGAAATGTTTTAACCAATCATCTTGTAATGAATGTCATTTCAGTTCTACTTTCTGAGTATGAATTATCATATGCAGTAAAAGACAACAATACTCAAGTACTGTAAAAGGTTTTGCCACAAACTCAACTGACTTCTCTTCTGTATGATTTCAATCTCTTCAGACCTTACTGTACATGATTTATGAGCTTCTACAACTTTTGACCTCCTAACTGAACTCCTTTCCACAAACTGATCATAGAATTAAAAACAGTATAAAAAAATGGTAACACTTTACATTAAGGTCTCATTTATTAACATTAATGTATTAACCAACATCAACTAACAATGAGCAATATACATGCTACAGTATTTATTAATCTTTGTTTATGTTAGTTAATAAAAATAGTCATTTATTGTTAGTTCATGATTAATAAGATTAAGAGAAAATTGTTATTCATTTTTATGGTAACACTTTACATTAAGTGCAACTATAATCGCACTCTCTCCATATTCAAAGTGCAAATAAGACCAAATTTTTCTTTGATACAGAGCTAAGAGATGGTTACAACTACACTGCCCAGCCTAAAATATCTTTCATATTGAGAGATATTTGCATTCATCAGGGAGCCGCTTTCAAAATGTGTTTGAATGCGCCCTCGCGTTTACTTTCATTTTCGCGGCGGCGATCGTTATCCAACTGATTAATGTTTTTTTTATTTAAATACAAAGCAAAATGACAGTGGAGGCATAATGTAAACGTAGCAGTGGCATATTATTTCCTAATCATCTTAACCACTCTGTCATAGCAATATCACAAGACTTTTCGCATCGACGAATTTCATCACATTTTAGTCTCGCGAGATCTCGTGACACAAGATCTCGTCACACCCCTACTGATTCTGTTACTTTCCTATTCAGAATCAGTTTGCATCACTGGTTTTGTTACTTTCCTGTTTAGGGTCAGAGCCATAGCCTGGTAAGGCTCAAAACATTGAGCTGTGATGCTCATGTGGACAATGCAGGTTTGAGTCAGTTTTGTTCTCTCTTCTCCTAACCTCAAAAAAAAAAAAAAAAAAAAAAAAAATGGCATGAGGACGTAAAAATTGATCTGTCTTTCATTAAATGACAGATATTTGATTTCTGTTGGCTTCATTGTACAGGTGCTGGTCATATAATTAGAATATCATCAAAAAGTTGATTTATTTCATTAATTCCATTCAAAAAGTGAAACTTGTATATTATATTCATTCATTACACACAGACTGATATATTTCAAATTTTTATTTCTTTTAATTTTGATGATTATAACTGACAACTAAGGACAATCCCAAATTCAGTATCTCAGAAATTTGAAAATTACTAAAAAACAATTCAAAGAAAGGATTTTTAGAAATCTTGGCCAACTGAAAAGTATGAACATGAAAAGTATGAGCATGTACAGCACTCAATACTTATTTGGGGCTCCTTTTGCCTGAATTACTGCAGCAATGCGGCGTGGCATGGAGTCGATCAGTCTGTGGCACTGCTCAGGTGTTATGAGAGCCCAGGTTGCTCTGAGAGTGGCCTTCAGCTCTTCTGCATTGTTGGGTCTGGCATATCGCATCTTCCTCTTCACAATACCCCATAGATTTTCTGGTTCCTAGAGTTTGCTGGCCAATTAAGAACAGGGATACCATGGTCCTTAAACCAGGTACTGGTAGCTTTGGCACTGTGTGCAGGTGCCAAGTCCTGTTGGAAAATGAAATCTGCATTTCTATAAATTTGGTCAGCAGCAGGAAGCATGAAGTGCTCTATAACTTCCTGGTATACGGCTGCGTTGACCTTGGACCTCAGAAAACACAGTGGACCAACACCAGCAGATGACATGGCACTGACTGTGGAAACTTTACATTGGATGTCAAGCAACATGGATTGTGTGCCTCTCCTCTCGTCCTCCAGACTCTGGGACCCTGATTTCCAAAGGAAATGCAAAATTTACTTTCATATAAACATAACAGATCATAACTTTGGACCACTCAGCAGCAGTCCAGTCCTTTTTGTCTTTAGCCCAGGCGAGACGCTTCTGACGCTGTCTGTTGTTCAAGAGTGGCTTGACACAAGTGATGCGACAGCTGAAACCCATGTCTTGCATACGTCTGTGCGTAGTGGTTCTTGAAGCACTGACTCCAGCTGCAGTCCACTCTTTGTGAATCTCCCCCACATTTTTGAATGGGTTTTGTTTCACAATTCTCTCCAGGGTGCGGTCATCCCTATTGCTTGTACACTTTTTTTCTACCACATCTTTTCCTTCCTTTCGCCTCTCTATTAATGTGCTTGGACACAGAGCTCTGTGAACAGCCAGCCTCTTTTGCAATGACCTTTTGTGTCTTGCCCTCCTTGTGCAAGGTGTCAATGGTCGTCTTTTGGACAACTGTCAAGTCAGCAGTCTTCCCCATGATTGTGTAGCCTACAGAACTAGACTGAGAGACCATTTAAAGGCCTTTGCAGGTGTTTTGAGTCAATTAGCTGATTAGAGTGTGGCACCAGGTGTCTTCAATAATGAACCTTTTCACAATATTCTAATTTTCTGAGATACTGAATTTGGGATTTTCCTTAGTTGTCAGTCATCAAAATTAAAAGAAATAAACATTTGAAATATATCAGTCTGTGTGTAATGAATGAATATAATATACAAGTTTCACTTTTTGAATGGAATTAGTGAAATAAATAAACTTTTTGATGATATTCTTATTATATGACCAACACCTGTATGTTTCTTCCACTGTCCTCCAATTGTGATCCAGAAAACCTTGTAAAGCTTTGAAGCAGTCTTTTGTCACATTTTTGTCCCATTTTCAGCACACATTTATATCCTCCAGATACCTGTATCCTTGTATGCCTGTCTCCCTTTTTCATGCATCAAAAAAATATATGAAACCCCATAGGAATGAATGACCCTGTACAAAGCAATGTCTGTTTAGATTTGGTACAATACCTCTGATGTCCCTATTGTGATCCAAACCATATGGGCCTTGGGGACAGCAAGGAAGAAATTAAGGGATGATGGCAGCGGTTTTGTGCAAGTTTTGAGCATTCCTTACTTCCTGATCCGAGCCATGAGCTATTCATTAGTGCAATGACTCTTTACTGAATGTCTTTGGCTTGGTTCAGACAGAATGCTGTCATGTGCTGTAACTGGATTACTGAAGCAGCAAACCATCCAAGACGCAAAGTGAAAGTGGGCAGACTGTGCCATCTCCATGGCAACTGTGTGGTCTAATAGGGGCGGCTGAGAACGGTTGGAAAGGAGTGAGAAAAAACCCAATGCTCTGAAGAAAAACAACTTTCTATGTGGCAGCAGGATCACATCATGAATTTGACAAAACATGCCAATAAGAAAATTAGTGTTCAGTTAATAAATGCATATGCTGAGATCAGATGAGTAGGTGAATGCATCTTTTCACTCCATATTTAATTTTTTCCATAAACGTGGAGGATGCATATTTCAACCATTAATATGCATGGAAAATATCGAATGACCTGATAACGGAATAGTTTCTCCTTTCAATGAATTTCATTAAAATTAACAATCAAATCCTTAATTTGTACAAATTAACAAGGCAAAATCTTTAATTACGTTAATCTCTTCATCATCATTGTTTTGTTATTTACACAGTATAGTCATTAGTTTTTCATTGAAGTTCATGCAAGAAGTGTTGGTACAAGGCTTTAGCACTTCAGCTAATCAATGGCCTTTTCACTCTCAGCAGCATTTATTTAAAAAAAAAATGTTTAGCTGACATAATGAACAATATATTAACAGTTGCAATTCATCTGTGCTTGAAACACCATTACACAGCATTAAAATTATTTTCAACAGTTATGCAATGTACAAACATGTCTTTTTTGAAAGTTATTTGAAAGTAATCATCTTAAACTTGTTTATTTATCTAAAAATGTGGCCGCTGAGTGTATGACTACACATAGAGCACTATTGTGTTGAAGTGACATTAAACTATACAGTGAACTATACATGGATCTCTTGCCAGACTGAATTTCTGATAGATTCCATTCTAAAGAGAGAGAGACTGACAGACATACCACATGTCCAAATGGTTGGTATGTTAGATAAACATCTGTACCATCTCAGTAACTTGGGGTTAACAGAGCTTTCATCTTTAAATGTCATGCTGTTCCTCTTAGTCAGTGGAAATTTTCCTGGATGCTAAGCTCAGGTATAGGACAGCTGTGATGGTAGACTGGTCCCCCCTCAGGGGACACATATTAGTTTAATGTGATGAGCATTAATTTACCACAGAGGCATTCAAATGTACAGCATGTCTCATCATAGTGAGTGACCATCTGAAAAGAGAATTAATTATATTTAAAGCCAGGGCCAGATGCTATATGTAACAACTGAGGCTGACTTCCATTCAGCCGACTACCACTATAAGGAAAGAACTGTATTATGAAGAGTTATCTTTACTTATTACAAAGTAGATCTAACCATAAAGGAACACTCCACTTTTTTGAAAATAGGCTCATTTTCCAACTCCCCTAGAGTTAAACAGTTGAGTTTCACCGTTTTCTAATCCATTCAGCCGATCTCCGGGTCTGGCGGTACCACTTTTAGCATAGCTTAGCATAGTTCATTGAATCTGATGAGACCGATAGCATCTCGCTCAAAAAATGACCAAAGAGTTTCGATATTTTTCCTATTTAAAACTTTGACTATTCTGTAGTTACATTGTGTACTAAGACTGACGGAAAATGAAAAGTTGCGATTTTCTAGGCCAAGGAACTTTGCTGCCATACCATGGGTGCAGCAGGCGCAATGATATTATGCAGCGGCTGTGACCCCGTTTGCACAGGGAGCGTTTCTAAAAGTGGTACCGCCAGACCCGGAGATCAGCTAAATAGATTCGAAAACAGTAAAACTCAACAGTATAACTCTAGGGGAGTTGGAAAATTAGCCTATTATCAAAAAAACTGGAGTGTTCCTTTAACATTAAAGTTAAAGGCTGAATTTGTGGCTGTAGCTCTACTACTTCAAGGTTTGATGTATTGTGCGTTCAGAGATGCTCTTCTGCAGACCTAGGTTCTATAAAGTGGTTATATGAATTACTGTTGCTGTTCTATCAGCTCAAAAAAGCCAATATCCTCTGACCTCTAACATCAACAAGGCATTTTTGCCCACAGAACTTCCACTCACTGGACATTTCTCTTTTTTAGACCATTCTCTATAAATCCCAGAGATGGTTCTGTGTGAAAATCCCAGTAGATAAGCAGTTTCTGAAATACTCAGACCAGCCCGTCTGTCACCAACAACCAAGTCACTTAAATCCTCAGTTTGAACTTCAGCAGATTGTCTTGACCATGTCTACATGCCTAAATTCATTGAGGAGATTTGCTGATTAGATATTTGTGTTAACAACGTGGAACATGGCTTATATACATGGTGAACAGGAAATAACAAGACAGGAACTCATGCGGCAGGAACAGTGACGGGAAGAGTTCAAAATTCCAGTGAGGGCTCCCTCTTGTGGATGGAGGCCTGTCCGCCACCGGCCACTTATCTGTTGAACTGTTCCTGTTCACCATGTATATAAGCCATGTTCCACGTTGCAAATTATTACCAGATTAACTGCATTACCAAGATTTTCATCCATGCCTTTGCTTAGACTTTGTGCTAGTGGTAGCGAGATGAAGCCTCATGTAGCATTGAAGCTTTTCAGCCAAGTGGTTCACAAAAGGGTTCATTTCTCGAGGCTTCATTTGCTCAGAATTCCACCTGGTGGTCAAAGAGTGTAAAACAAGCAGATACAATACAGATGACCAGATATGATCTGATACACTGTATTTAGCACCTTTTATGGTTTAGAAATTGGTGAAGAACGGTGAAGAAAAAATCTATTTCCACATAGACTAATCTTTTTATATGAATATAATGTGTATTTTCTGGTGGTATATAATGATTGTATAAAATAACTGTGTAATAAATGTATTGGGTTGAAATGAATGGGGTTATCAAATGTGTGTAAATCAATTATTTGGCCATAATAGGCAGGAAGGGTGATATTATTATTCTAAAACCACACATTTTGAGGGGATCCCATAGGTTTATATATCTGTCAAAATGTCGAGCCAAGATTCGAACTGCTACCTGAACCAGTCAGGCAGAAGCGAGGCTTCGGACATCATCAGTGATATCAGTGATGTCATTGGACTAAAGCAATACAAGCCTCGATACGGGCTTCACTGAAAGCTTCAGGGATTTCTCAACATACACTCTGAAGCCTCGGCACAGAACGTAACATCACTACTTTCTGCTATATGATGTTTGCTCTTGTGTTCTTGACTTTTGTTTTTGGATTACTGTTTGGATTTGTTTGCCCTTGTTCTGAAATGTTTGTGTTTCAATCAAAACCTGTGACTCAACTACAATTAATGATTTTTGTTTGGATTACTTGCTCAGATTCTTAATAAACCCACGTAAGTGCAATCGTCTTGGCCTACCTATTCATCAACGAACACATGAACACAACGAAAACACTCATACACATTGATCGCTTTTACACTTGTTGACTATATCCGTTTTTTTTTGACAACCAACTTACATCTTCTTTTAAAAGTGACCCATATACCCATATCTGCATTTACACTATACATTGGAGAAACAATACTGACCTGGAAAAGCTTAAAAAGCTGACCTGGGAAAAGGCTGAAAAGGAAGTAAAAATTTGGATGCAGACTGTGACGAGCAAAGTGGGCGAGAGCCGCGAGGGAATGGCGCGAGGCTGGTGACGTGAGTGTTAACGATCTTCATCTGCGAGTCGCACCGGCCTCGAGTCTCTGATGGAGGAGCTCCAGAAGCATAAAAGGAGGAGCGACGACAGTGAAGGACGAGAGAGGATCAGGCCTGAATATTATTTTATGCTTTATTATGTTTGTGTGGCCGGCAGACGTCCGCGAGGGTCTGCCGGCATTACTTTTGTTTTGTATTTGTTTATTTTGGAATTAAAGTTGTGTTGAACATTCGTCGGTTCCTGCCTCCTTCGTCCTTATCTACGAACTGTGTTACATTGGTGCTGAAATCCGGGAGGAAGGAGGGACATGCTGTCGGAGAGCCCTCGCTGCTGAGGGGGATTGCGGTGCTGCAGAGTTTTGGCAGCACGGGAGTGTGAAGACTGCAAGAGGCTGCCCGAGGCAGTGGTGCTGGAGCCTAGTGACAGGTGGGACGGAGAGCTTGTTGCCGTGCTCCTGGGACGAGGTGGGGTGGCTGCCGTCCAAGAGGGAGCGGAGGAGTCGTCGCCGTTCGCTGTGGGCCGGAGCCTGCTGCCGTCCGCCGTGAAGGGGAGGATCAGGGAACGGCAGACTCGCTGCCGGCTGCCCTCAAGGGGCGGAGGAGGATTAAGCTGTCCACCAAGCGTCCAGTACCATCGCATGGCACCGCGAGGAAAAGCCTCTCGGCTGGCTGAGGACCGAGTGGCAGTGTGTCCGAAACCGGACCAAGAATTTTTTTCCCCTCTCTTCCCTCTCTCGTTCTGTCACTCCCTGTGCTTCCGTCTTCTTTTCTCTCATCTCGTCTGTCCTTACCCCCAGGTGCTGCGGCCGGCGAGACAGGCCCCGGGGGGGGAGTAGAGCGCGGTCTCGGGAGTACCCCCCGGCCTGTGAGGGGCGATGGGGGTATGTGACGAGCAGGGCGGGCGAGAGCCGTGAGGGAAAGGCGCGAGCCTGGTGACGCGAGTGTTACCGATCTTCATCTGCGAGTCCCACTGGCCTCGAGTTTCTCACGGAGGAGCTCCGGAAACATAAAAGGAGGAGCGACGACAATGAAGGACGAGAGAGGACCAGGCCTGGACTTTATTTTATGTTTTATTATGTTTGTGTGGCCAGCAGACGTCCGCGAGTGTATTAGAGGGAATTACTTTCGTTTTGTATTTGTTTATTTTGAATTAAAGTTGTGTTGAATGCTCGCTGGTTCCCGCCTCCTTCTTCCTTATCTACGAACTGTGTTACACAGACGAAATGATAATATAAGCTTTTGCTTTCTGCACCATTTTAAAGGTCAGCAAAACTTTGGAACAAGCCTTAGTCCTCTATTGCGCCATTGAAAAGAGTCATGTGATCGTGGTTGGTGTGAGATCATTCACCACTGTCGCTTTTTCAGTTACGCATGATTTGCATTGACAGGGGAATGCATGCATCCGAACGCACACATCTAATTCATATCAGATTTATTTCCGCATATGAATGAGATCTGAAACCGATCTGAGAATATGTGCTTTTTTCCTGCTAACACATTCGTGGGTCGTATCCGATCTGTGCCACATGGGAGGAAAAAAATTGGAATTGGGTTACTTGAACCATATAATGTAAATGAGGCCTTAGTTGCTCTCTGTAGCTTGCTATCATTCTTCAGCCTGAGTAGCTTCAATGAAGAACAAAATTGTTCATACAGTAATGTGCTGACTCAAGTTCATTATCAGTGATTTTATTGCAGTAAAGCACAGCTTCTCTAGGATGACATCACAGTATGAATTTACAAATGTTACGCAACAATTCCATAAACAAAGTTTTTCATATAATTGAGGATTATGATGATTACACTCAGTTGGTACTTATAATCTTTCATTTTCAAACTGAGCTGTTTTTTCAAGGCAGAATGAGAAATGGGTCTCTCTTAATTACACCCACAATGCAGTGCAGTTCTCTGCTTGACAGTAGATCATTTATCCCTGTTCAACAATATTCTGCTTCATAAATAGTGAGCAGATCTTTTCATATGCCAAAACATCATTGTTTCATACTCAAACTAGAATGTAGATGGATGAGCGATTTAAATAATCATTCTCTAATCTAACTCATTGCTGCCTCATTTATATATGACTGGTCATCTTTTAAAATACGAAAATGTAGTTGAATAATTTAAGAGTGAATGTGTTTGAACAAGAAGGGAGCCCTGAAAAGGCTCAACATTGCATGCAAATGTGCTGTCAACACTTTAACCCCACCACATCCAGGTGCAATAATCACACCACACAATTATTCGTGCTTCATAAACTGCGGGATATTGTCTGTGAGGGAACGACCGGATAATGGCTGACTGGATGAGGTTAGTGGGAGGTGTATTACTATATGGCAGATCCCTTACTTTAAACATTAGCATTTTGGACACTTGGGTGCTTATCGCATGGGTGCACAATGCAACAATCGAATGAATGCAGAATATGAACAGAGGATCTCTACTTGGCTTTAACCTTGAATACTGTATGTCCTCTGTGGACCTGAAAGTGCTTCAGTAAAGTGTATTTCAGCATTTGCATTTCATGGGAACTAAACAATGGATACTTTGCTTAGTTCCTTTGGGTAAAATTGTTAGAGAAACACTCAAGAGAATATAGTCAGCAGCTGCCGAGCCTGAGAGTATTTATATTTATAACTGAGAGATTGCTATTTCGTAGCTCAGGAGACTTAATAGAGTCAGTTATTGTTTTAAGTATGAACTTTGTCTCAGATGTTTTTCCTAAAAACTACAGTACAATAGAAACAAATAAGATGACTGTTGCTGTACAGAATAGGTTTAATCTTTCATTTAATTTGGTTTTGCAAGAATTTGATGAGAGATATTTGATTCATATTGGATTCAAGACTACTGTGGTCTTTTCCTTGAAATTAAAAAAAGAAAAAAGCAAGAGACATAAGCAATGTGCTTTCAATGTAATCTGTCATCTACAATTAAGCTATTAAAGACTTCTGATTTGTCTTTTCTATGGGGGTGGCATGTCTGTTGAATGTGTCCCAGAGAAATTTGAACCTGACATGAAACAGTTTTTTTTCCAGCTCCTAGTGAATGTTCATCCCACACTCTGTTGAACACTAACCACTACAGTCACTAGAGTCTCCATGCAAAACAGATAAATCCATTTCTGGCTGACAGGTAGCCTTTCCTGCTGACAAATTGCAAGAGGGTTTCCGGTTCCTGGGTGTTGAAATTCCAAGGGTGAAAAATGGGTGCAAGCAGTGTTTGGGGCAGCATTTTACAAGTAACGTGTTACATAATCAGAATATTTTCAAGTAAAGATCCATGAATTACTTTTTAATTTTACCTAAAATATGAGTTACTTTTTTAATCAAGTAATGCACATTATTTCACATTTCCAAAGCTAGGCAACTCTAGCCCTCAAGATCCACTTTCCAGCAGTTTTACTCCAACCCACCAAGCTTTCTACGCTGCATCCAAAATCACATACTGTACATTAGGCACTACGTTTGGTTTGAAGCTTACTTTGTGACCATTAAAAAAGTATGTTCTATGTAGTATGAATGTGTGTGGTATGGATGAAACTTGAACATTCTACATCATCCCTGTTGTCGTAGTCATAGGTGGAGGGTGAACCAACTCTAGGGTAAGGCTAGATGCGCTTCCTCATTAAAAACACATATAAGTATAAAATACAATATAAAATGTCATGAAATAGTTACATGTCGCTTAACAACAACCTACACATCCCAGCATAAATGCTCCTGATAATAAAAGTTTTATTCAAATACTATATGGATAATATATCACCAAGAAAGTGTGCGAAGACCACTCCCTTTATAGTCACGTAAAAGCTGTCACTCTCAATTTATCACAATCTAAAAAAATTCCGCTATAATCTGTGAAGTTGACTGCACAATAAATGTCTTTTTTAGCCTACGTAATGTCTACAATGTTTTTTTATAAGTTAACTTATAAGGGGAGGATTTGCGAGTGTGCACAACTTAACACTGGACAAAAACTCTGCCATTTGTTAGTAATTGGCTACATTGCTCAACACTACAAAACATAATATAATAGAATAATAGAAACCTTTAATGCTCTCAAGAGAGCAAACATCAAAAATGTTTCACCAATATGCTATTATTATGGAGAAAGCTGATCCTAGACCAGCAGTTATGGGCAGCTCTTCCCTCTAAAACCAGTCAGAAGCAGCAGCAGTCAATGGTTTGACTGCCATACTCAAATCCTCTCCCGTGAACTCATGGGATTGTAAAGTGTCCATCATATGCGCACTTCAGAATCTTGGTGGAAGTAGTAGATCATTGGTGTACTTTCGCCTACTGTTTATCAAATACTTTGTGTATTTGGACATACTACTCTGTTGGTGTAGCAATGTATACTATATAGTAGGGAAGTATTTGATTTTGGACGCAGCGTAGTAATCCTGGAGACCTTTGATTAGGGTTTGAGCTGAACTCTACAGGGAAGTAGATCTCGAAGATCAGAGTTGCCCGCCCCTGTTCTAAAGTGTGTCATGCTTATCAGAGATATACAGAGCCTGTTTTCTTTCAGCCCACCAATATAGCAAAGACAATATAGCAGAATCCTTCCATGGAATACAGTTGTACTCATTTGCAGCGGTGGATTTGTTCTGCCCTGGAGCTCTCATGTGTGGCTGCCAGAAACTTTGCCGTTGTCATGAAAATCAGAGCAACAAGAAAAATAAGACCACTGAGAGTAAAACTTTTTTTTCCTTTAGCAGTGATGGCCTAATGATTAGAGAGTCAGACTGGTAACCCCGAAGGCTATGGGATTAAGTCTCAATACCAACAGGAAATGACTGAGGACAAGGCACCTAACCCAGTTGCTCCCTGGGTGGCACAGCATAAATGGCTGCCCACTGCTCTGGGTGTGTGTATCCACAGTTTGCAGTGTGTGTGTCTTCACTACTCACTACTCCTAATGTGTGTGTGCTAACTTGGTTGGATTAAATACAGAGGGCAAATTCCAATTTTGGGTTACCATCCTTGGCCTTCACATGTCACTTCCACTTATATTTCATTACTGCATTTTGCAGATGCTTTTATTCAAAGTGATTTACATTGCATTCAACGTACAAGTTTTATGATGTTCATTCCCTGGGAAATGAACCCATGATCTCTGCATTGTTGCAACTTGCGCTACTTTTTACAGTTTTTACATTTACATCTTATTCTTTGGCATTAAAATCATTTTATTATTTCCGAAATTATAGAGTGTTTAACAGCTTGGTAAGCTATGTTCATGTTGCTCCCTGTACTGTACAGGCATTCATTTTGTTTCCATTGGTTTATTTTTTTAGGGAGTAATGCAATATTGTAATGCATTACTTTTAAAAGTAATGCTTCCCAACAATGGTAGAAACTTAACATTAATATATTTTACTTGAACAGCAAGTAATGTCAAAGACAATGTCAAAATAGCAACTAATAATTAATGACAATGTAATAACAGAATAATAACAATAGGAATAATATTATTTTGAACATTGGTGGTGCATGGTGAGGATTCAGTGCCATATAGAGATGTTTTTAAGCGACTAATAATGCCATTTTTTTCATCACAGTACCTTAGAAAATTTGACTTATATGGATACACATATAAAACTCTTCAATAAAATAGGGTTAAGAACAATAGGGAATGAGAATTACAACTAATAAGCACCAATGGAGGTAACAGTCAACAACATCCTTTAAAGCAGCTTCTTTGCAACTATTATTTTTGATTGCATTCAATATATGATCTTAAATTTCAAAAGGTACCAATGCTACAGCTTTACAGCAGATAGAACCCTGCTATTTTTTGTTCACATCCATATTTTGTGGCAAGAGTTTCTCAGTTAGACATAAAGTGAGAGGTATCCTTACAGAATATCCATTGTTCCCACCATTATGTTACAATTTCATACTTCAAATCATAAATTCATTTTCGATTACTTTAGAGGAGGCTTAAAATCTCACACATGCTTTAAACCTCATGCACGCTTTCACCTTCAGCTGTTCCCTTGAAGAGCCTCCTTATTGTTCATTTCTCTAGAGCCTGTTTAAGTAGGCCATCGTCATTTGGAGCAATATCCTGATTGTTCGGTTTGAAGACCTAAATGGAATGTAATGGCTTGAAGTACGTACCCTTTTCAACTTTCATCAACATCTTAAATCACTTTTAGAGGACGTATGATCCTCTCCATTCTATGAAGTACTACTTAGGGGTGAGCTAAGCAAAGAATCATCTAGGATATGGGTATTGTATGCCATAGTGGTAACACAAGTGTATCAGATTTACCATGCATTTAGTTAAAGAGCCCATGGAAATGGAGTTTTGTGGCTTTTACATTACACATATTTTAGCTGTCAGACAATATATAGATGATATTGTCAACCCAGGCTCATTGGAATTACATGACTGTAGTCTACATTTACATACACACATACCTATACATACATTTCACTGCAGTGCAGCTGAAATGAACAATAAAGGCAGTAAAACACCAAAAACATTTGTTCCTTATCACACAAATTATGATTTCAGGGGCAAATTATTGATAAATAAAAAATATTTTATTGCCGTTCCTTGCACAATACTATGTTATGACATCAAAATATACCCTAGGTTCACAGAAATGTAGACAGAGTCACATAATTCCAATGGTGAGAGCCTGGTGTGATTACTATACTTATTTTTTTTCTTAACAGGTATACATTTGGAGAAAGCTAACATTTTGCATTACCCCCAGCCCCTGACTGAACTTTGTTCTCAAAGACACTAGTTTGCTTACAGTTGATTTTGTAACATTTAACATTTTCCCATTGAATATACCATTTTCTGAATATGGACTACTTCTGCTGTAGACATTCATGACATGTTTAAACTTGCCTTACTGTTGGGTGGAATGATTTACATGCTAGAATTAATGCTAATTTTACTGCCATATTTAGCCTATTTGCAAGATCACTTAATTTGCATAATTCTTTTTGTGAATCAGCTGTTCAATGAATTCAAGTAATGCTCTGTTACTTACACAGAATTAATGAGGTATTCCATGCCAAAGATCATTAAAGTGATTCTGGGCCTTTTAGTTCTTTTAGTGAAAGGGCCCGATTCTTCATTTCCTATAGGACTACCAGGTTATTGCCACAGGGAAAACCTGATAATTGACATTAAACTAAAATGGTTAGACCTCATTCAACTTTCATTTTCTGCCCGGCAAAAGTTCTATTTTCTTCTTTAGCAGCTTCTTTTAAGGATATTCGGCTGGTACAATAATACATAGATTCACACATAGATTCATTACTATTGTTTTAAAAAAAATGTGTGTGAAACCTTACAAATTGAAAAATGTTTAC
This sequence comes from Chanodichthys erythropterus, assembly GCF_024489055.1. Taxonomy (NCBI): domain Eukaryota; kingdom Metazoa; phylum Chordata; class Actinopteri; order Cypriniformes; family Xenocyprididae; genus Chanodichthys; species Chanodichthys erythropterus. The sequence goes on from NC_090238.1 coordinate 27,722,971, forward strand.
ATTTTTATCATGCCTACATTCTTGAAACATTCCAGCATGGGTTTCCTATTATCATATTGAAAATAAATTCATTTGAAGTGTAACTTTGCAGATTTCCAACCTGCTTTCTTACATTGTCGGTATATGTAAATGAACAATGTTAACTCATTCTCCGTGTGTCACATCCACACGCCACATGAACTGTTTGTTTTTCTTAAGTCACATGTTTCTTTGTTTGAGTTTCCCGCCACAGTCTGTTTCCATGGACATTAATAATCATCATCACAGCTGTTAGTCATTTGAGTTCATTAGTATATGTATTTCAGTTCAGTTCTGTGAGTGTGTCTTTGTCGGGTTCTGCTCTGGATTCTGTGTTTCTCCCTGTGGATTATCAAGTAAAGACTTGTTTAACTTTACTCTTCCTCGTCGTGTGTTTGATACACGACCATTATGTAACACCGTGTTACCTGGACAAAGCAATTGCCATTTGTTTGCCCTTTTTTTTTTTTTGCATCATCCGGCAGACTTTTGACAGCTCCAGAGCTTTTATGAAAACTTCAGATTATACTTCAGTATTTTTGCATCCCTGCTCATGGACAGTTCCACAGACATAGGGTTATTAAAGTGTTAGTTATTAGTATTAGTGTTATTATTAATTGCTCACCCTCGTGTCGTTCCACACCCGTAAGACCTTCGTTCATCTTCGGAACACAAATTAATATATTTTTGATGAAATCCGAGAGGTATATGACTCGTCCATATAGACAGCAATGTAATCAACACTTTCAAGGTCCAGAAAGGTACTAAAGACATCATTAAAACAGTTGATGTGACAACAGTGGTTCAACCTTAATTTTATGAAGCGACAAGAATACATTTTGTGTGCAAAAACAATACAAAAATAATGACTTTATTCAACAATCTCTTTACACACTGTGTTCCAGAAGATGAACAAAGGTCGGGTTTGGAATGACATGAGGTTGAGTAATGACAGAATTTTAATTTTTGGGTGAACTAACCCTTTAACAGAAAAGTTATTGAAAGAGTACATTTTTTTTCAATGAAATTATATTGTATTTTGTCTACTCTTTAAACAGCATTATGGTAAATATGGCAACAGCTTCCTTATCTTTTTTGCAGATATACAGGCAGTTTTCCCCTCAGTTTGGCCACAGACGTCTTTCAGATTGTCCGTTGTGGCCTTCTCCATGTATTTATAACTCTTTTAAGCCTTTAGCTGCTGCCAACAACACGCTGAATCATTCACTAAACTGAAAGTAACTCACTCCTGCTAAATGCTTACTCTTTGAATTCTTGCACTTGGGATCAAAACAAGTCGACACCATTATGACTAAAAGTTTGCTGTAAAGTATTTCCTACTAAAGCAAAGCGGTATTTGAATCTGGTCAAGAGTATCCATAGCAGACTGGTGGGAGTGGCCATTGATGGCAACATGCCCAGTGCATTATGGGTGTTGGGGGGGGGGGGGGCACCACTACATAGGCTATTTTAGTAATATATATTTATTATTTAAATATTTAGTTGACTGTATGTTATTTTGACAAAAAACAGGCTGCAATGTCAAATTACTAAAACTGATAGGTTATGTTGTGTGTGCATGTGACGCGCCGGCGCGATCACTGGGATTTTCTTATAAAAACGGAAACAACTTAAAATACTCAGACATTTATGGTGTCATATATATTTAACACCATTCAAATCTGTGAAGGGTTAAATAGGCTTATTATTTTTGTACACTCACACTAAAAACAAAACATTGCTTGTAAAATAAAGAAAACAAAAAAGAATTTTCTGCCGTCTCAGTTTCCTTTCTGTGAACATCTCAAAAATGCAAATAGCCTAGTCTATTAGCCTTCTTTTCGCAGTTTTTTCTTTCATTTTGTTAATGTGTTAATTATTTAAGTGAAATTAATTTTGCGTATTGACATAGGCTATTTATTCCTTTTATATGATTTAATCCTATTTTTTCTCCGTTCACAGAATCGCTGCAAGTGCGTGATGATGATGGCTAATGTTCTGTTGTTTATTCTTCTATTTGTGAATGTAGGCTAAAACTAAAACCCTGTTTTTTTTTAATGGGTCACAGACACTTATTCATTCTAGTTTCTTTCAATTCTAATTTAATATAATCTTGTCGGTTAATGAAAAGATAATGATCGCGTCGGTTGAAAGTCAGGGGGAAAAAACGAAATGATATTGCAAAGGCAACATTTCTAATTTTCATTTAGTTTAAGTTTTTCAACTAATATTTATATTTTCTTATATTTCGGTTTCATTTCGATTAGCATAAATATTTTTAATAGTTTTAGTTTTTGTTAGTTATATAATAATAATAACCCTGCCTGGGAAAAACATCCACAGAACTGCAATAACATACAGTCAATTTTCCAGCTGTTTAAGCCACGAATATTTACAAATATTCACAAATTATTTAATGCCTCTAGGACACAATCTCAGGTTTAGAGTCTCAGACTCATCGAGGCCAATAAACCTACAGCTATTGCTGAAAACATAATTTACATTACTTTTAAGAATAATAAATGTTGGAAAAGTGATATTAATGTGCCTCTTTTGAGGTATTGTCTCCACTTTCATTTATCAGTTTTATTTTGATAAATAGGCCTATGACAATATGCTATAGGCTAACATTAATGTTACATGAATAGAGTTTTTAGAATTTTCATAAATTCTTTCTGGGGGGGCCATGCAGCTAGACATCAATGAAATTATTCTGGCGGAGTAAAAATAATCTCTTGAAAAATCTATGGCTTCAAAAAAAAATTATAGCAGGGCTTTAAAAAGCTGAAAGACCATCTTGTTTTGTCCTTCACATTCCCATACTGCCGGGAAATAAGATCATATTTTTAGACATTTTTTGAGAAAAGAGGAAAATAAATAAATAAATAATAATAACAAAACATAAAATGAAAAGAATGCCCTCTTAAAATGTTTGATTTTCATGATATTATATATATATATATATATATATATATATATATATATATATATATATATATATATATATATATATATATATATATATATATATATTAATTTAAAAAAATAATCAGTTTACTACAACGGGATCTCATGAGAATTTGTATGAATATGACCTAAAGTGTCGTTCTACTAAAGTCAAATTTACTTATATTTGCATAGAAACTAAAACATACAATACAGACCTAATAACATCACCTTTACAGATGTACAAATGTTTTCAAATCCTCATTTAATGTATGAATATTGAACTTGCTTGATTCTATTGCATGAGAATGTTTTCAACTGCACTGAGACCAGGTTGTTCATTCAAGCACCAAGTCCCCTTTTTCCTCATTGTAGTTTGAAAGGAATATAAATGGCAGCATCCCTTTAATATTTGATGAACTTGGTAATGTAATGTCTTATAAGCAATTCCTGACTGTGCATGACCTCCCTGTAAGTACAGGTCTCAAACACCCAGGCCTTCAAGTATTTACTTAAATCTGGTTTCCACTTTCTGCATTTCAATTTGTTAGCCCATAATTCTCTTAAGAATTGATAAACAGTAGTCTATATTAGCCTGTGTGTTTACATCCTTCAAAAAAGCTTACTTCTATCCTGAACGTGTGAAGATCTCTCCCATAATAATCAACAGAGCTGTTTATATTGAGAGCTTCTATTGCTGCAAGGAGCTTTCAGTTGACGGACACCCCGTTTCTATTTTTGACTCACTGCAGCTACTCCAGCCACTTTATTTTGCTCGACCATGCAGAACATGCAGAGCAGCATGCAAGGTAGGAGGGTAAGATGAGTCGCTCAACTCTGAAAAGTTCTGTTTATGCTTCAGTAACTGTATAACATAACCAATAACTGTATAATTCATAGTTGTAAAAACACTTGTATTTGCTGTAACTGTTGAACTGGCCCTCAACTAAGAACACCTGACTTGTGGCCCCCATGTAATTTGAGTTTAAAGAATATAACACTCTGCTCATAACCATGCTGGCTTTTCAAGTCACTTAATGCTTGATCAGGATGGCATAGAGTCTGATTTACTCTTAATGCATTTTATAAGCAGTACATTTTACAGTACATTGCTCATGTAATGTAACAGTGCAATAAAACAATCTTACATAACTGTAATAATAATTCTTATTATAGTAACATACACTGTAGCAAAAATGTGTGTAAACACTCCCTTATAACTAATAGGTTTGTTATTGAAATAATTATCTGAGGACAAATCTTTACCCCATACAATGACATTCTAGAGAATTCTGGGCATCCAATTTTGTTTCATAAGTCTAACAAGGACCCTTTTCTATTCCAGCATGACATTGTTCCTGTGCACAAAGCAAGGTCCATATAAAAGGGTTTACTGTTTCTGAGTCTGGGTGGGAAGAACTTGACGTGCCTGCACAAAGACCAGACATGAACCCCATCAAACACCTTTAGAATTTGGGAACGCCAACTGAGAGCCAGTCAAAGTTAGACCTCACTCTATGCCTAAATGGAAGCAAATCCCTGCATCCATGTTCTGAAATGTAGTGGAAAGCTTTGCAGAAGAGTGTAACCTGTTATAGCAAATTGAGAGATTTATGCTTTTTACCATGCTTTAGAAATTAAATGTTAAACAAGACAATAGTTCATCAGTGAGGTCAGGCATCCTGGGATGGGGTCTGACTCACTGTTCCAATTCAAATCAAAGGTGTCTGCTGGGGTTTGGCACTGGGGATTGTGCAGACCAGTCAAGTCCTTCCACACCAGGCTCAGGAAACTATTTCTTTGTCGACCTTGCTTTGTGCCCAGGGGCTCTATCATGCTGGAACAGAAAAGGACCTCCCTTAAAATGCTACAACAAAGAAGCACCCAATTCTTTAGAATGTCATATTATGGTATAGCAAATGATTTTCTCTGGGATTACAGATATAACCCTTAATTGGAAAATTTTGGCCATATTGTGTATTTCATTTGAATATATTCTCAATTTATTTGGTATTAATTGGTAAATGTTTATGCTTAAAAGTTCTGAAACTCCCAGGCTTATTCTTCCCTACTTTGTTGTTGCAGTTTGTATTTGGTTGATCTTCAATTTGCTGATATACAACAATTCCAGCTACCATGTGTTTTGAAACCTTGTGCTAACTATTCTCTATTCCACAGTTGACAAACTAAAATGAACGCTTTTAACACTGAAAAGCAGTAAAACAGTATAGCAAACAAGTTACATAAAAACATTATAAATATCGGTTGTCTCTCTATATCTCCAAATAATATGCCTTAGTAAGATATTTGAATGAGCAAATGAGAATCATGAGGTCAAAGGAACTGCCTGAAGAGCTCAGAGACAGAATTGTGGCAAAGCACAGATCTGGCCAAGGTTACAAAAAAATTCTGCTGCACTTAAGATTCCTAAGAGCACAGTGGCCTCCATAATCCTTAAATGGAAGACGTGGACGACCAGAACCCTTCCTAGAGCTGGCCGTCTGGCCAAACTGAGCTATCGGGGGAGAATAGCCTTGGTGAGAGAGCTAAAGAAGAAACCAAAGATCAGTGTGGCTGAGCTCCAGAGATGCAGTCGGGAGATGGGAGAAAGTTGTAGAAAGTCAACCATCACTGCAGCCCTCCACCAGTCGGGGCTTTATGGAAGAGTGGCCCGACCGAAGCCTCTCCTCAGTGCAAGACACATGAAAGCCTGCATGGAGTTTGCTAAGATGGTGAGAAATAAAATTCTCTGGTCTGATGAGACCAAGATAGAACTTTTTGGCCTTAATTCTAAGCGGTATGTGTGGAGAAAACCAGGCACTGCTCATCACCTGTCCAATACAGTCCCAACAGTGAAGCATGGTGGTGGCAGCATCATGCTGTGGGGGTGTTTTTCAGCTGCAGGGACAGGACGACTGGTTGCAATCGAGGGAAAGATGAATGCGGCCAAGTACAGGATATCCTGGACGAAAACCTTCTCCAGAGTGCTCAGGACCTCAGAAGGAGCCGAAGGTTTACCTTCTAACAAGACAATGACCCTAAGCACACAGCTTAAATAACGAAGGAGTGGCTTCACAACAACTCCGTGACTGTTCTTGAATGGCCCAGCCAGAGCCTTGACTGAAACCCAATTGAGCATCTCTGGAGAGACCTAAAAATGGCTGTTCACGAACGTTTACCATCCAACCTGACAGAACTGGAGAGGATCTGCAAGAAGGAATGGCAGAGGATCCCCAAATCCAGGTGTGGAAAACGTGTTGCATCTTTCCCAAAAAGACTCATTGCTGTATTAGATCAAAAGGGAGCTTCTACTAAATACTGAGCAAAGGGTCTGAATACTTAGGACCATGTGATATTTCAGTTTTTCTTTTTTAATAAATCTGCAAAAATGTCAACAATTCTGTGTTTTTCTGTCAATATGGGGTGCTGTGTGTACATTAATGAGGAAAAAAATGAACTTAAATGATTTTAGCAAATGGCTGCAATTTAACAAAGAGCGAAAAATTTAAGGGGGTCGGAATACTTTCCGTACCCACTGTATAAAGCAATGAAATACAAAGATGATTGAGATGAGATTGAGAGGTACAAAATAAATGTTTTGCAAAAGCCTGATGTATGTATGTATGTGATTCATTTCAACATGATGTTTCTAGAGCGATTTCAGAGCAAAGATACCTGAAGAGAGCGTTTTTAGAATTATATTAAAAGGCCTTTCGCTTACTAAAAAAGTATAAACTTTCAGTCAGATGACAGAAGGAAAGTTATCATCACATTGATAATTTAGAGGCCTTAGAAATGTGTGCACCACATGTCATACAGTAGTTTTTTTCTGAGGTTAAACATATTTAATCTCAATAGCTATCTTAAACATACCAAGCAATTCATTTCCAATGTGCCAATAAAGGTTTAATTTTCCAATCCTGGTGGGCAATTAAATGCCACTTATTTAGAATAACAAACAAAAAGTGAATATCAGTAACATAAACATGTTTTGTCTAAGAAACATGACATCAAGAATTTAATGTGAATTACACAATGATCGTTCTCTGCAAGCAACCTTATAGTGTATAGTAAAATTTAACATCCATGTGCAACTTTCCTCAGACAGTCATTCTTTTGTTTATAGTTTGTAATTCTTTGGACCTGTAGAGTTGAAAATGAACAAAGGTATTTGCTTTCCTATTCCAACCCAATCTTTCTTACCAAAATGGCCATTTGGAATTCCTAAAGGAACAAGATAATGATCAAGAGCTGTCGTCCAAGATATGTGTACATCGGGTGTCTGCTAATTGTCACACCTTTAGCACTAGAAGTCCCAGAGAGCAGCCATTTGGCTTTTCTACCTATAAAACCCGCAGGACAGCCGATGGGCTGGAAGTCTTTAGGCTAAAGGCCGGAACACACCAAGCCGACGGTCGGCCGTCGGGCAGTTTTTCTTCGTCGGCCGACTAAGTTTCCTCGGTGTGTTCTGCACCGTCGGCTGAAGTTGGTCCTCGTCGGCTTTGTTTCGGCCGATTCGAAATGTTGAATCGGCGTTGGACCTCGTCGGGCCGTCGGGCCATATGATCATTCTGATTGGCTGTTCAGCTAGCGAACCAGTGCATGAGAAAAGAAAAACGGAAGTGACGAAGCAAGTAAACGACGAAGTCAAGAGGGAACACACATTGTTTACCTTAGGTACGTGAAAGACATGGCTATCTGGAACGAGGCAAGTGAAGACGAATTGATCAACATGATCCAGGAAAGGCCGGGTTTGTATGACATTACGGAAAAATGTTATGTCAACCGTGTGCTGAAAGCTGAACTGTGGCGTGAGATCGAAAATAAACTCGTCATATCAGGTAAGATTTCCTTTTTTGGCAATTGAGAAAGCTTGTTTGTAATTGTTCAATAGTCCATAGTAAAACTAATATAACCATTTTAGTGTTTTGTGTGTACCAAACTAAGTTTGTTTATGGAAACAGACAGTAATTAATATGTGCTGTGCTAGCATCTCATATTTCATAATAATATTAAAGTTAATCAAATTGTTAATAATATAATTAACAATACAGCAAAAAGTAACATTTGTTGGCATAACAAATACTCATTAAAGTGACAAAATAAGCAGCCATAACACTTAATGCTTACAAAATTTTACTTTGTCCCTCAGAAAAAGAGCTCAAGAAGCGGTGGGATTCATTGCGAACCCAATACATGCGTTATAAGAAACAAGGACCCTCAGGAAGTTCTGGAGCTCAGAAGACTGGCAGGCAGCAATGGATCCTGAACCGCCTGCAGTTTCTAGAGCCTCACACAAAAAGGAAGGAGAGCACTTCAAATCTAATGATCATGGTAAATAAACAAATATATTTATATTTATTTATTTATTTATTGTTTAATTTCAGAATAAAATAAACATTTTGCTTTTGTAAGATGGCAAGTGCTTCTTTAAAAGAGTCTATTCACAAGTAACTCCGCATATTAAGTCAAGCCATTACATTAACTTGTCACATTTGTATCTTATGTTTTTTAAGGAACCTGCGGCTGATAGTGATTCCTGTTCACCCTCAGATGGTACCAACAGTGACACCTGGACTGGCACCCATGAAGACCCCAGCTTCAGTGATGCTGACCTACGGTCAAGTACACCCTTGGCTGAATCCACCATCTGTGGAACTGAGTCCACAGCCATGAGAAAGGACCATTTGCAAAGCTCCAACATAAAACCAAAGCCTCCAGGGAAGCGCAGGAAGATGCAAGACGAATCCTCCAGCGAGGAATCCACAAACTTGATGCGCACCATCGGCAAAACTCTGGAAAAGTTGGCATCACAGGAAAACACCAATGATGCCATCTCAGCTTACTGCAAAAATCTTGAACACAGAATGCGGAATTTGCCACCACATCTACTGCCACATTTCCAGCATGAGGTTGATAATTGCATTTTCAAATATTCAGTGGGCCACAACCATGCACTGGATGCATCTTCCAATCAGTATACACACTTGTAATTTTTTATGTAGCAAAATTGTAAACAGATATTGTAGCATTTAGTAAATATGTCACGCTTAGTTGTACGTTATATTAGAGTACTTATGCAAAGTTTATATTTCTGTACATTTTATTTATTTTAAATACCAACTGTTGATATTTTTCTGTAAATTACCTTAATGCTATTTTTGCACATTTGAAAATAAAACACTGACTTTGTGTAAAAGGTACTTCACTGTTCTTTATGTAAAAAAAAAAATCACAAAACACAATGATGTAAAAATATAAACTTTATTTTGCAAATTCACACCATTGTTATAAAACATAAACCAAGGTCAAGGGGGGAAAGAAACAAGTTTGCTACATGCTTATATTTTGCCCCACTGAAAGGGCACTGCACCGGTGTCCGAATTAAAGTACTGGCACAGTTTATCCCTGAGCTGTTTGGCGTGTGTTGTACTGTTGGTTGTGCGTGGCAGAGAGGCCTGCTGTAGGCCAGGGTCTTCTCTCCATCTTCCAGGGACAGTGTCATGATCTTGTTCTTCCTGGTCGATTCCTGCCATGTACACTTCACAGCACTCTTTGCGCAGAAAGTTGTGCAGAGCACAGCAAGACAAAACAATGTCCTCCACTTTGGCAGTGCTTTGAATATTAATGGTGGTTAGTAGGACGCGAAAACGATTTGCCAGGATGCCAAATGCATTTTCAACCACCCTTCGAGCTCGCGAAAGTCTGTAATTGAATATGCGTTGCTCTACAGACAGCTTGCGGTTCGGGTATGGCTTCATGAGGTATTCCTTTAAGGGGAATGCCTCATCAGCCACAATGCAGTAAGGGGCCAGCTGGTCTGATTCAGGAAGTGGTGCAGGTGCAGGAATGTTGGATGTTCTTTTCTCCAAGGCATCCTGCAATGAGCATCCCCCAAACACTCCACCATCTGAAATGCGCCCGTTGCAGCCCACATCAACATACAGAAATCTGTAGTTGCTGTCTACCAGTGCCATAAGCACTATTGAGAATGTATGCTTGTAGTTGAAGAATTTAGATCCAGATCCTGGAGGGGGACGAATGTTAATGTGCTTTCCATCCAGAGCACCCAGGCAATTTGGGAAATGCCACTGATTCTGGAATCCAACGGCTACTTGCTGCCACTCTTCCACTGTGTCTGGGCACTAAAAAACAATATAATTAAAAGAAATTAGTTTAACTCGTCAGACCATTAATAACTCAGTGATTTTGACATTCTTGAATTAACCCTGCAAAGCCCACTTCTGCAGAATTACAACATCACTTTCAAAAATTTAAAAAAAAATGCCTGCAAATGTTTTTTTCTCTCAAGATCACATTTACATAGTTAATGGGTTCTATTGTTCGTCCTCACAATGCTATTGGGTTGAAGAAGTGTTTATAGGTCAGCATTAGGCTCTTTATGTTTTGGATTTTGGGGGAGATGCCTGTTGCATTGTTCAGGGACAGGTATGAATGGTCTTGAATATGAACCTGTAAGTGCTCTGGGGGGATGAATGTGTTCTTTTAGTATGATAAGTAGAGAGCATAATAGGCCAGCCAGACTGTATTGTTTGAATGTAGTAGTGGAATTTTATTTGCATTGAAATTATAATTTGATGGATAATACTTAGATCTCTGCCCTCGACACATGGTCTACCATCCTGTCTATTCTTTCAGTTTATCTACTACAATATAAGACCCTAAAATTACCCTTATTAAAATGTAAAAAAACTGAAAAATCTTTAATTTCTACATCAGAGGCCTCCTAAAACAATATCTGAGAGATCAAAAAAATTGCTCATTTTTGGGCTAAAACAAAAAACATTAAACAGATACATGTATACCTTTAGGTATTTCTCTTTTAAGACTTGGTAGATTGCTGCACAGGTTTCAGGAACAAATTGCTGAATTGTGGACATTCCCACCCGGAATTGGTAAGAAAGGCTCTTGAAGCTTTCTCCTGCAAAGATTACAAACACATAACTCCACTATTAATTTTCCACACCTTTTACAGAGTCAAATCTAACACTTTTAATGCATTTGTACTACACTACATTAAAGCAAATATTTTTTTTATCAGTTATTAAAGACATTGTGCTACAAACAACCATAATAATGTTTTATACATTGTGTCTTTTTAAAGTAGGCTACAACTGGATACAAAATAATAAAATTCTTTTCACTTTTATAATGCTTCATAATACACCAAAATAAACACAACTGAAAAGGTGTTTTAATGAAATGTTCAAACAACGAATAACCTTACCTGTTGCCAAGAACCGTAGTGTAATCATCAGACGTTCCCCCACGGAGATACAATCCCGGTAGTTCGTGTTTGTTCTCTGTATGATTGGACTAATAAGTTCTTTTAACATGTGAAATTGAGTGGGAAAAAGCCGAGCGAAATTTTTAAAACCACAAGTTTCCTGTAACTCGAGCTCTCGACACAGGTTCGGGAAAGCACCTTGGGCCTGTCTCTGGAGTATCCATGGTTTCACCCATTTAGTGCGCTTTCTCCGTATTTTTCTCATCCGATTCTTCCTTTCCTCTTCCACAAGCAAAAGACCAAGGGCTGACAAAGCCAGTGCCATTTGCAACGTGTCGGACATTTTTGAAATAACACGAATCCGTATGTGATGAGCGAGAACTGGTTTTTCATGCACCTTTGTTTATGTTTTGTATCCCTGTAGCTCTTCCGGTCTCCCTAGCAACGAACCATAGCAACGAACACAAACTACTGCCACCTGCTGGCATGGAAAGGCATTTCATCTCACGCAGGCGCAGAACGGACGTGCTATTTGGCCGTCGGCTGTCGAACGTCGGCTTGGTGTGTCAGGGCAACTTTGGACCCAGACGCTGCCGACGCCAGCCGACGCCAGCCGACCCCGCAGTCTGCTTTCGTCGCCACTAGTTCGTCGCCGTCGGCTTGGTGTGTTCCGGCCTTAATATCCCTAATCAGCTGTGAACAGTTGCTTTTGTTATGTAAACAATGTGGGGCCATGCTGAGCCACTTCAAGGAAACTTGTGTTTCACTTTGCCATCTTAGGGAGAAATCAACACACATGTTTTCCTTTGTTGCTGAGATCTATTGATAAAAATAGTACAAAATAAAATAAAGAAACCAACCATTTATACACATATTTACAAATAATATTAAAAAGTGAGTGAGTACATTCCAGCAATCACTCACAATCCTGGCACTGCCTGGCAATATATTATAAATACATTTTGTATATATTCATTATATATTAATCTTATATTTGAAATACATCATAAGTCCATTTTTAAAAGTGTTTGAAAGATGGGTTCAAGTGTACTACAAGTGGTAACTAAATACATTTTTCTATACAGACATAGTATGTTAAAAGCACATTTTAGTTCAAATTCATGGTGTCTCAAAATAGCACAGTTGAGTACACTTAGATGTTCTTAAGATTATCTTAAGAAGTACTAAAGAAGAGCTTTTAGTATATTAAGTACAAAATAAGTGCATGGAAATAGAGCACTGTACATTAGTGTAAAAGTGTACTAAAATAAAGTGTATTTTACTGCACTTTTTTTCACCTGGGTAGACACTCCAACACTTTCCGTTTGCATTAAGATTATTTCTATTACCACGCTGGCAGATATTGATCATTTTACTTAAGTAAAATGTACTTAATTTAGATCCCCCCAGGAGACAAGACTAAATATCATATCTAATTTTCTCATATAGAAAATCCATCTTGATTTAAGATTTTTTTTTATTATTTACTTGAAATAGGATAAAAAAATACTTAGTATGAAAAGCATTTTTGCAGTGTGAATGAGTGAGTTAACTTTTTAAACATCACTTGCACTCCCTCATTTCAGGGTTAACATACTCAGAGTTTTCACTTAACCTCCTTTCTGAAACCGGCCCATGGTCAATCAAGTTCTCCGCTTTTAGCAGCCCTCCCTCCCCCACACATACAAACAAGCCACCAGCAACCATTCACACACACACACACCCCCCAACCCCCCTGCAGATTGCTCAGGTAATGACCATATTTACACATGAATTGATGCTAATGATAGCCAAAAGACTAGCCAGTTAGCATCCACTTGGCTAAAGGAGGGTTACAAATCTCTGGGACTTCTAGTGTTAGTAAGGTGGGGGGAGCTGTAATCTGCTGATTGGTCAGTTTGATTGTCTCACAATTGGTTTTTCGTCACATGGTCAAGGAAGGGATAAAAGAAGATTGTAACTGTTGCTCTGTCTTGTTGACTTTTCTTTTCTTTGTCTCTTCTTCTTTGGGGGTTTTGCTCTTCCTCTCTACCTGAGCTCTGCCATCACTTTCTCTCTCTTGCTCTCTCTCAGGTCACATTTCACATACATGCTGGGATTGTTTTTATCATCTCATACATCTACTCTGCAACTATTTCAAGTGTAACCATAAACCATTACTAACCTTTTTAATTTACAAACTATGCGCCAACTAGTTTTGATTCGGTATTAACACTGAAGTCCTATTGCAATACAATAAAGTCACACAATAGCAAAGGTCTCCCACATATTTTGCTATTCTAACTGTGATTATTTCCATTAATGGTATAAGTAGCAGTGGGTGGTAATAGACAAGAAATGTACAGTTTTACAATATCATGCCATCAACGTTACTGTAGTCAGTCATCGTAGCCTGAATCATGATCGTGATCCACATTATAGACATATCTGGAGCTCTCTGCTGACTTACAAAGAAGTGTCTAAAAGCGTTAATGGAACTGGATGTATCTATTGATCCAAAAACCTCAGTGTGACTATAAGTGAATTCTGTGCATGTAAAGATGCCATCACATCACTTGCTTTTGCCTTTTGATTCCCTTCATGCAATAATGACCTTCCTTTCCCACATATATGAATGAAGAGTCTTACTGCAGGCAATATTACACATAAAAACCTTAAAATAACTGCCATGGACATATGTTGTGTTATACTTAATTCAAAACTTGATGGCTTGTTAATTAAGGCAAAGCTATGTGTGCTTTTTATCTAGTTTTATTCATAGCACTAATACTCTTGCCTTGGCTATTAAGGCATAGCTTAGAATGCAGCATGTACTTTAAAATGTCGCTATGGGAAGAGCATCTGCTATAAGAACAAAAATGTGATTTAAATGAGACATCTGAAGAAGCTTTGCATTGCATGATCCATTTACTTCTGCAGTGTCATTACTGAAAGTATAATAACACCTTCAATACGTTTATGCACCGCTGCCACACAGTGCATGAACTTTTTTACTGCGCATTAAAAACACGTGCCAAAAAAAAGAAAAGGTGTTTAGATGTCATCTTCCATCCCTCACTGCACACTGAAAACTTATAGAGCTGTAAATGGGGCGCTCAAGTTTATTGCTGATCCTTCCCATGCTGGCCATAATCTCCATAATTTCCAAATTTTTCCTATGGAAACCCATCCCAACAAAAGATCATAGATGTCCTATACGTTTCTTTCAATTTAACCAGCTGGAGACCAATCGTTCACTGGTTTGTGCTTCATTTCTTTCATCTGAATCAGTGAGAAGACAAGTTATTGCCAATAAATTTGACACTGCTAATGATATACTGATAACAGTAAGGTTCTATTTGTTAACATGAGTTAGATAACTACATCATTTAACATGAACTAACAATTAAAATACTTCCTAAGCATTTATTAATCTTAAATGGTTAGCTCACTCAAAAATGAAATTTCTGTCATTAATTACTCACCCTCATGTAGTTCCAAACCCATAAGAAAATCTTATTAAGATAATTTTGATGAAAAAATTTTGATGATTAAAATAGTCCACGTGACTGCAGTGGTTCAACCTTAATATTATGAAGCGAAAATAATATTTTTTGTGCGCAAAAACAAAACAAAAATAACGACTTTATTCAACAGTTTCTTCTCTTCCCTGTCAATCTCTTATGCTGTTCACGCTGTATTCCAAAATAGAACATTAAACACTAACAGATCTCCCCCTAATATTGAGCAAAACAATAAATGAAATAACACTTAATTTGATCATTTACTCTCCCTTAACTGTCAGAAGCAAAGCATGCTGGGAACTAGAAATCCGCTGTAACTCAATCTGTGAATGTGTGTATATATGTGTGTGTGTGTTTACAATACATTCACATTTATATGGGAACATGTATGTGCAATAAAGGATAAAACTTTAGTAATATTACATGTAATGCCATTTTTTTCTTCATTTCTAAATATATGTATCAATATATAGCCATACATTGTCAATGCATATATTGAAAAAATATAAGCACTAGTTCCATAGAAATGTATTTTCGTATTATATTTTGCAGTATATTCCCATATATTTTTGTCTGAAATGCTTTATTCTGACTGGTCAGTCGCAAAATTCCGAGGTTATGCCCAGTTAAGGACTTCAGTATTAACTTTTTCCCCACCATGTTTTCACTGTTATATGGCAGGGTGCGCTATTACACATCTTCTGAATGAGTACAGAATCTCATGATCAAAACATCTGATTAAAAGCAGAGGCTCTGTTCTTTCTTTTGATATATTGTATGTTCAGATATTCATACAATAAAATATTCTGGGGGCCATAAATGTTTTGTGAAAATGACCTAAAATGCTGGCGTTGGCTGGCAACATAAAAAAACAAAAACAAAAAACACGCTAGCGGGTAACCTATTTAAGTTCTAAAAGTAAAAAAAAAAAAAAAAAAAGGTTTAGTCCTTCAAACTCAAAGCATATGACCAATCCATTTACAGAGTAGAATGTCCACTAAATTCTAAACCAAGTCGAAAAAGCAAATTGGAATTGTCTATCAAAGATTCAGAGTCCATTAATCCTCTTCTTGGAGCCCTTTTACTGCATGCAGGACAGACCCATCACCTACTGACAAAGTTCAGTGAGCAGGATAATGTTGAAGCCTCTTTACACATCCAAAGTGATCTCCAGGCATGACGGCTGAGACTGATGAGAGTAACATGCATCAATGTACTTTTTCCCTCACAGAAGTGCATTTTACTGTCTGTTAATTATAATTGAGGTTTTGCATCAGGTGGTCTTGTCCGTGTTTGACTCAAGACAGCATTATCCCATCATAATCCTTTCTATCATATTCATAAGACCTATTGTATGAGCTGATGCTGACCTTAAACTGAGCTGAGCTTACACCAACACAAATGAAGCATATCATAGTCACAAAGTATTATGGAATGCTGAAAAGCTGTATAATATAAAAAATGAGAATGACCTTGACAAGATGCAGACACGCTGAATACAAAATAAAACACTGAAATAAAAAAGGCACAAAATTCCAACGGTAAATGCAGTGCAAGCCTGGCTTCCTGGCTTAATAAATAAAATTTTGTTGAATACGTGAAATGAACAAGATTATCCACATACATCCCCAAATACGCTAGGAGTTATCCATTACTGTAAAGAAAAGCAGTTTAACAAACAATATAACATTGCAGTACCATACAAGTTTAAATAAATCATATGGTGAGAATAAGGTCACAGTATTATATTAAATCATGATATTATGAGAATGAAATTGTCACATTTGGTTGTAAGTACACGCATGAAGAAGATGAAGGATAGAACAGTCTTTAATAAATTCAAAGGCAAGTAAATCCACAAACTGTCAAACACAAAAGACTACCATACACTGACGAAACCGGACAAGGGTAAATTGGAAACACATGACTTAAATACACAAACAAATGAGGTGGATGACGATACACAGCTAAGAGTGATGATGATAATGATCAGTAACTATGGTGACAGACTAGACTGCCAGGAAATGTGCAAATTGGTTACAGAAACAAGGAAAGAAATATTAAAGGGGGAATTCTTATTTTAATGTGCCGCTAAAACACCATTGTAATTGTAATACATTCATTTTATTCTGTCATTTTTGCATATTGTCAGTGAAAGTGTTAGCTGGAAGAGGCCTATTTATAATTATGCAAGTTCATAACCAAAAGAGACTCTAATCAAAGTAATGGGGACTTTAAACTGAATTATTCAACAGTATTAAATAGAGATAAACCTTATCACTTACGTATCCAGTAACAGCATACACCATATTCAAGCCATTTTATCAGTTCCCTGTGAATAGACTATATGCACAGAGCGTTCTTTAGAACTTACGCAATAATATAAGCCAGCTGGAAGACTTCCGGTGAAATGTCACTTGCTGGTGTTTTGAGCATCAATAGTGTAATACTTAGTTTATAATCAGAATATAGTCACTTAAATAGTCATGCATAGTATTAATTTAGTTATTCAAATGTAAGATGACATAAAAAAATTTAAATAAATAAAGACGTGCCTCAGTGTTCCTCCTCGGCTAAATTCAATTCGACCATCAGTTTTCACACTTTCGTGTGAAAAAAGCATCAAAAAGAACATATTTATTGTGCACTTAAGTTAGATTCATTGAATAATGTGTTAGAGTTTTCACAAGTGTGCTAAAATCATTGAGCTTGTGCTGCACTGATTGGCAGCTGCTGTGATACAAAGGGAGAGCGCGGTGCTCACTTTCTGCGTAATTTATTCAAAAGAAAAGTTATTGTTTTTCATGAGATTTTGTGAGTACTTCATACTTCACATTGACACAATGTATTTTTAAACCTAGTTATTTTATAATGTTTTATATATTTAAAAGCGAAACTAAGAGAAAAACTTTTACAGGAAATGCATGGCTGATATATTTGCAAATGAATGCTAATCTGCCACCACCTACTGGTTATAGTGGTAATTAATGTCTTTTTTTATTTTTAGATAAGTATTTTCTATCAAATGTTGGACTTCCTATATTTTGAATCATTTGGTTCTACAAATGGGGACAATCTCAGAAGAATGAACAAATAATGTTTGTGGTCATCACATTAAAAATAACATTTGAGGTGCTGGTAAAAAATGTTGCGTGTGCGTGTCTAATTTCAGACTTTTCTTAAACGGTCCCATTAGCTTCGTCTTTATTGCAGTCAATAAAATTGGTTTATTGGCAAATTAGGTAAATGTAATAACTGCATTAAAATATGAATACAATGTTAAAAAGTCAACCACTGATGGTTTTGTGTCGATGTACAGCATGATCAGCTAACAGTTCACCGGGAATGCACAAGCTGGCTTAACGCCAACAAGGAAGTAACTGTGCATATAGTCAATTGAACTCATGACCATTGCATTGTTAGCAACATGCTCTACCAGTTGAGGTACATAAACACAACATACAAAATTTTACCCATTGTAAGGGTGGAACTCCTACAGCAGTTCAGACTGTAAGGTTTGCCGAGCGACTAAAGAAACTTTATCAGTAAGATGTTAGAAAACTGTACATTTCTTGTCTATTACCACCCACTGCAACTTATACCAACGACGGAAATAAGCGCAGTTACAATAGCAAAATATGTGGGAGAGCATTGCTATAGTGTGACAATACTGTATTGCAATAGGGAGCACATTAATGTTACTACTAAATCAAAACTAGTTAGCACATCATTTGTAATTGAAAGGGTTTAATGACAATATCTGATTATGGTTACACTTAAAATAATTACAAAATAGATGTATGAGATGATAAAATCATATACCATTGAACGTACACAGCATGTATGAAAAAAGTTACCTGAGAGAGAGAAAGAAAAATAGAGAGAGAGAGAGAGAGAGAGAGAGAGAGAGAGAGAGAGGGAGGGCAAGAGAGTGCCCGAGATCCAAGGAAGAAGAGCATAGAAAAAAGACCAGAGCAACAGTTAAAATATTCTTTTATCCCTTCCTTGACCATTTGACTGAAACTCAAATGTGAGACATTCAAACTGACCAATCAGAAGATAAAACTTCCCCCCACTGTACTAAAGGTGTGACCATTTGTAGACCCCCAATGTACACACATCTTGGCCTACAGGCCTTGATCACTATCACCTTTGTGCCTCCCAAATGGCCCTTGGCAAGAGAGAGGGGTGTGAAACAGTAGCAAATGTCTTTGTTCATTTTAAAATATCTTTGGATATTTTCAATTCTTACACCATAAATCCACATGCTTGCACATGCATACAACACACAATGACCTGCATTGATTTCCGACATATATTTTATAAAATATTTAGCAGTGTCAATAATAACCTTTGTGTGATTTGAATGTATGATTATGATATCAAGCCCCCATACATAACATACTGCACAATATAGCTTAAAATTGCATTCAACATTCCCCTTTACTTATATTCCATAGAAAGTTGATTTCCATTCCAACTTAAACCTGTGTTTTATTAGATAAAGTTAGAAGAGAGCTAGAACACATTTGGTCCTGCCGTCTTTGGCTTAGCTGGTTGCTGTATAAGCTGCTTTGACTGTCTGCTTTGACTCTCTTTTTGGTGTTCTGTTCCTCCCATGGAAAAGACACCAAGGGATTACAATTGTGTACGTTTCATAGAATTTACATCATACCTCATAGACTTCTGTAACAGATAACTTAATATGTTAATTCCAAAAAGCCGCAGTCAATGATTGACTAGCCTTATAAATAAAAAAATGCAAACGCAAGGATTAAGATTTGCTGAACTGCAAGGCCCAGTGCTAGTCTTCTGAGAGCCAACATATGAATTGTGATTATAAGAAACGCCCATTTCCCCAGCATAGATTATACTGTGTCATAATTTTCCATGCATGACACACATCTTAGCCAATGGTGCAAACACCAAGCCAAGGTCATGTGTTCACTGCCCAGGTAATACATGAACTTAAAATGTTAGATTAAAACAAAACAAAAACAAATGATATGTATATGCCATATAGAAGAAAGGAAAGTATTGGCTTTTTATTAGGTTAAAATGTTATCTTTTTACTTTTTGTACAGTATACGTATAGCCCTAAAGATACACTGGGATATGAGTAACATTTAATTGCAACTAGTGAAATGTAACTTTATTTTATAGTTTCCTTGTTACACATGTTACGTGTAGTTACTATAGTAATAACTAGAATTTAGGCATAATTACATAATTACATAATGCATAATTACATAATTACCTCGTGCTTTAGAGCCAAATAAGTTTGTTTTTAAGGCTATGCAGTTTCAGAAGTTTATGTAGGTAAGGTCAGCTAAATAGATTTTCCAGTGAGAGAATAACATGAATCAGATTCTATAATCAATAAGAATACAGTCAAATGTGAGATTATGGGCATTTACATTAAAACATGTTGAATGGTATTTAATTTAAAGCAGGACCAGCCCGTTACTGTAATTTAAACACATACAGTACTTTTTCTATTGGAAAGCAAACAGCAAAAAACATCCATTTCAAATGTAATCTAAATGAGCCAGATAGCTCTTGAAAGAAAGTACTGAACACATCTAAAACAATTTAATTTATCAAATAAGAAATAAAAAAAAATTCTGCATTTCAACTAAACAGTAATCCATATTTTAAACAAAACTATTTTGGTTTTGGCTGTTTTGCAGCTCTGGGGCTCAAAAGCCTTGCAGTCATTAAGGAAATATTGAATTCAGGCAGTGTGATGATCCTAAATAGGTAATGCACAACTGAATTGCTCAAGATAAGAATTTGACATTTCGGAAGGTGAAGGCCAACTGGTTTGTTGATACATGAGATCTGATTAGGCAAGTTAAAGCTGAAATAGCTTGTTGAAAATGCAAGTTAATGAGGAAAAAGCTGGTAGTCAGAAATCATTTCATTGTACACAAGAGCATCATGCATCTAAAATATACAGGGCTCTGCTCTGAGTGGGCATGTGTCATTTAAATGGGCACGATACGGGCAGAACATTTCAGTTCAATGTGTCATTTCAATTCAGTTCAATCATTAGCTCTTTTGTTAACCTAGTTTAAGAATAAACCATGATTTCTTAGATTTTATCTCTATTATTATGCATATACATAAAGGTACACTGTAAAAAATGACTGTGATTTTAACAGTAAAAGACTGTAAAAATGCTGCGGGTGAAAAACTGTTAATTGGTTTACAGAAAGTTTCCGTACTATATACGGTGAATAACTGTAATAGATCTAACGGTACATTTAATGTAA
This sequence comes from Chanodichthys erythropterus, assembly GCF_024489055.1. Classification (NCBI taxonomy): domain Eukaryota; kingdom Metazoa; phylum Chordata; class Actinopteri; order Cypriniformes; family Xenocyprididae; genus Chanodichthys; species Chanodichthys erythropterus. The sequence goes on from NC_090238.1 coordinate 27,743,961, forward strand.
TTTTACAGTAAAATACCGTTAAATTCAAAGTTTTTGGAAGTGAAAAATAACAATTCATTGTAAAATTTACAGTGAAAAAAAACGTAAATTGACAGTCCCACAGATCCCTGCGTGACACTTCACATTTGATATATTTTCGTTGAAATAACTGTTTCTTCTTAGTTTTTCTCATTTTTTTCTAATCAGTAATGTACATTAGGGTTTTATGTTACATCTAATATTGTTAAATGAATGTTTATTGCATTTTTAAAATTTCATGCATGTTACCATGATGGTGTTTAGTGTGTGTGTGAATGACACAGTGTGCACCTTCTATTTGTTAGTGTTGTCCTTCTCAGCTTGTGGAAAATCTGCTTGTGATGAACCTTTTATTCATCATGTGATTCTGTCAGTGTATTATAAAGGTACAATAACAGATATTAGTACTTCATTAGGTTGGTAAATTAACATTATATCAGTTAATGAAATACGTTATTTTACCGCAAATTTAACAGATTTTTTTTTACGTTGCTACTGTATTTTTTACGGTAAAGTTCTGGCAACCACAGCTCCCATTTTTTTATCGTAAATTTTACTGGGATATTTTTTACAGTGTATGATGCTTATATGAGCCCCCAGATCCAATAGTGTTAGATCACAAGTCTTTTCTTGTGAATAACTGATCATAAATGTGCTTATTCCCTCAAATATCTTGGCCTGATTACATCCAAAGTGCTCCTCGAAGGAAGCTTATTTGATGCAAGAAAGTGCTGACAAGGATCTGCATTGTTACAAACCTCATTTCCTTTTAAGAGAGGAATGTATCGCATTTCACAAAAGCATGCACTAATGTTCAATGCAAGTTGTTTGTGTAGCTGGCACCTTACTGCTATCTATAGCTAATTGCTGTTGAGTGTATCCAGTTTGCACTACAGTCTCAGTAGAATAACAGTTTACATTAAATTTTATGCAATTGAGGCAGAAAACTGCATTTAATTTTGTAAACATTCAGTGCTCTGTGTTCTTTGTCCAGGTGGCACAATATGTCCTAGTAATCCGGTTATACAGTATGTGGGTGGAAAATTGTAAAGTAAACCTACACTGACTTTTCAACTGCACAGCTACTGTACATCTTTTTAGACAGGAAAGACAGGCCCTCGTTACCCCCTGTGGTCCTCCACAGGCGACGTTTGGACCTTTGAGCAGCCAAGATGCAGTTAATGGATTGGCTGAAAAACATGGTGGACCATCATCATCTCTTTTTTTTTTTTTTTTTTTTTTTTTGGTTTGCTTGCATTTGCTTTCTTCCAATTGCAGTTTCTAGGCCAAAAGCCTACTCTCTCTCTCTCTCTCTCTCTCTGTGTGTGTGTGTGTGTGTGTGTGTCTGAAAACCAGAAAGTGTTTACATATTTTTTATATTAATTTTGAGAAGTAGCCTATATCTATTGTATTCCATTTAAAAACTCATCAAAACCTCACAATTACTTAAACTTCATATTATGTCCCTGGTCAATTTGACCCACAACACATTTTTTTGAGTTGTCGTAAATGCTGGTTAACTAGGATATTTTCATTGAAATTGTGTGACTATTTCTCCTTGTCACAGCTTGGCAGGAATAGACAGGAGAAAAGGATCTATTTGCAGAGTGAACACTTTAATAAACAAATCAAAACAAATAGTTAGAGTAACCACTAAGGATTACAACAGCTTAACATCCACAAGGATGGCAAATGACAACTCAAAGAAAGGAGGGCTATATATACAGGTAATGACGAACATAACAAGAAATAGGTGCTCAACATAATGAGTAACATGGTAACAAATAGGTTGTTTGCAATCACGTGGTTCTGGTGACGCGCAAAATTCCGGTGGAGGGCAAGCAGTAAAAATTAGAACGGAAGAGATGGAGAAAAGTCCTTTCTGTGCTGATTTAGAAAGGTATAACAGAAAATCACAACATATGTTGGACGCGATCCTTATGTTATGAAGAGGAGCGACTTTTCCGCTGACTTAAATGACTTTCCTGCCATCGAGGAGGCAGATATAGAGGATGTGAAGCTGCCCTCACGCCGTGTTCAGTTCTAGTCTGTTTGTTTATATCGCGCTGCCTTTCTACTAGTGAAGTTAGAGCAGTATTTTGATTTTCTGTCGTGATTGTGAAAAATGTCGCCATTGTAGGTCATTTATGCTGAATCGAGAATTGTAATAGGAACTCACGATATCGTTCGTGGAAAAAAAATGGACGATAATACAATTTTCGCTTTGGTTAAGAAGGTGAGGGAAGACGATTAGCAAATGTAATAATGTCACTAAATAAACTCACTGCCTTTCACTCAAAATAATCACATACTTTGCTGAGTTTTATATTTGGTTTTTGTGTAATAATTAACATTATGTTTTAGAGTATGATCATCGGCTTGTGAATGACTATAACTTGCACACAACCACTTCAAAACTGTTCACGAGCCTCTATGGGTTTGATTTTGGTTGTCATTTGTTGAAATAAATACAAAAATACAGCGTGTCTGTGTCCTGAACGTACTGTAACCCTCCGATTCTCCTCCGTGGTCATATGGGAAAGTGAATATTTACAAAGACAACATTAAAAATAGTTACATTTACACGCTTCCAACAAATAGATGGATTGACTTCTGTCAGCTTGTTGAGCACATTTATTTTATTTGGGCATTTTCTACCATAAGATGGCTGAAGCAGCAGCAGCAGCGCGTGAAACTGTTCTCATGGTAACCAGATCAACATTGTGAACAGAATACTACAAAACTGAAGTGAAAATACCAAATTATAATTAAATAGGATAGAATATCTTATCCTCCCTGCATGTTATGTTTAGTTATGTAAACGATATAAACACCTTCTGGGTTCTCGATTTTATCTTTTTGAGCAACCATAAATGACGTAAAACATGATAGGATGATAGGATTCCAATAAGACATCACCCCTGCCCTCCAGACTCATTTGCACTGCTGCTGTGACGTCATGTGCAAACAACCTATTAAACTAAGGAACCAACAAATCAGGAACTAAGCACAGGAACCAAGAACACAGGAGGGAAATGAAAATCAATATTAGTCCTTGAAACAGAAATCTATAAATCCTGTATAGAGGGTATTCGGCGATGTCACTTTCCCACCGAAAACGCGCTCCCTCAGCTGGACTGAGTGGCAAAAGAACCTGCTGCGTGACTGAATTTAGTAGAGGAAACTGCGAAAACGCGAGTAAAACTAACGAATTACACTAAAGGTTGGGATTGAATGTGTTCCTTACAACTTGCCAAATAAACCTAATCCATGGATATCAACATGCAGCCAGGAGTCATGTTTCATGACATTTATATGTGCCTGATTTCGACGGTGGGGAAATACATAAAACAAATCTGCATGTGAATATTTTATATAGCTACAATATAGGTAGGTTTAAATCTGCTTAATCACTTATATCAATGTTATATCGTCATATTGTCCAGCCCTAAAACATATATATATATATATATATATATATATATATATATATATATATATATATATATATATATATATTAGTTTTATAGTATAGTTTATAGTATAGTTTTTGTCAGTGTTATTTAAAAACACACAATTATGCAGAATATAAGATCGAAAATATTTAATTGATGAGTTGTCAACATAATACATAACAATACAATTTATATGGTATGATTTTACCTCAAAATCCAACATTTTGACACAAAATGATAGCAGCAAATCCATGTTTCTCTGCCTGGAGTAACTTAAATGTTTCTGTGAATTGCAGTGATCCATTAGCTTTTTCTGTTGCTTTCTGATTTTTTTTTTTAAATATATGCCTCAGGTTTTGTGTCAAAGCTATTTGTACAGTCAATCACAAAGCTCTTTCCCGTTTTGGATGTGTTTTGTGTGTTTTTCGCGACATTCACGCTGAAAACCAATGCTGCTGCTCAGTCTTTTGCCTCTCAGTGGGCGTGACCGCAGCCGTAACGGTCGACGGTGACGTCACTTGCATACCCTCTATCCGGTTGTTAAGTCTGACGTCACGCGGCAGCTCTATCCCATACCACAAGAAAACAACAAATGGTGCTAATACACACACGATGTGGTGTAATACTACAAAAAAAATATATAATCATAAACTTTATCTCCATACCAAAATTCCAGATGGCCAGACAATGATTCATCTTTTATAAATCGTTAAAATATTAATGTCTGTGATGCTGTGAGCACGGAGACTGTTGTAGACTGTAAGTATTTAAAATGTTTAACTTTTTAAAATGATTGATGTTTAATATGAATAAATAGCGCTCATAAACAGCCGTCGATGGCAATCTCAAGTGAAATGAGTCGAGGCTTGGACCCCGAAACGGCGTTCCTCATGACTTAACTTGCGGATAGGCGCCTCCTGGTGCACAAAAACCTCACCAAAGTAGCGGGAGGGGGTGATGATTTACTAAAAAAGGGGGTAGGATGGTGGAGGATGAGTCCACGGAGGAGCCGACAGAGGAGCAGACCACCGCAGAACCGGCGGTAGAGGAGATGACTATGGAGGAGCCGGAGGAGGGAACAAGGGTGGAGTGCAGGGGGAAGAAGCGGAAGGGGAGAAGACAAGGAGCTGGATGGAACCAGAGAGGACAAACCTCCATAGTTGTGATGAAAAAACTTGGGCTGGCCTAATATTCTGGTCCAGTTTATTTAGATGTTACCACATAAAGCAATTTTTTAAGTTCTATTTTACACAGTGGCTTATTATTTCATTTCTAATAGAATGACATTTACACATTTAAAGGTAGGGTAGGCATTTTTTATAAACACTTTTTGTTAAACTGGCGGAAACTCTCTTCACATCCTGATAGCAATCAGTAATACAAGTGTATATTTACTGATCTTTATTGATCTAAGTATTTTCTGTGGAAATCTCAGAACCAAAATATGTTCATAGCTTTCGGTCGTTCTACCTGGAGCTGTTTATGTTCATTATTATCATAGTTATGTGCTTTGAAACAGGACATAATTTAACACAGCCTCTCGTGACGCTTTGTAGACTCTGCTATGTGCGTCAGAGCCGGTGCTAGGACACAAGAACTGGGAGGGCATTCATAATTCTGGAGGGGGCGCGATGTTAACTATGCCATGAATTATATGATATATTCCGATTGTCAAATATGTGGAAGTGAATGTGTTTCACTTCACACCTTTATAATGATCACGTGTATAATGATCACGTTAGTTGATATAATGCATGGAAAGTTTGTACCACAATTCAGAGGATCTGTCAGATTTACATCACGTAAATTTAATGTAATTTTTTCCTCAAATACATATAAGTAAGTGGCCAGTGAACTGGGAGAAGAATAGAGTAAACTTTAATGTTTCATACACAATGTATCTGATATGAAAAAAAAAACGCTCTGTCAAATTAGAACTGAAAGGGGTATTGCAGCTTCCATATCAGTGTATGGAATTTGAATTTAACAAACTATAAATGTCTTTTTTTTTTTTTTACATAGCCTAGTACTTCATTTAAATGCCTATTTAAATGTCTGAAACCCCAAATAAACATTATGTGGTTTAAAACACTGAATATTTGTGAAATATGAAAAGAGTTCATGTCTAGGAGGAGGCATGGCTTTGGAGAGCGCCCTGAAGGGATGGTGAGATCTCATGCTTTCAAAGCTAGCTTGCCATTGCTAGCCTCTCCGAAATTGCCTACCCTACCTTTAAATGTACTAAATAGCTTTTAGTGTCACTGTGTTTGAAAAAAGGGAATGTATTTATAAAATATATCCTTCTTCTAGAAGCTCAACTAAATGACAGCATGCAAATTACATGATTTAATCAAGCACATCTTCATCTTGATTGCTCACATAATGTCTATCTAACAGAAAAAGCATTGGGCTTTGACGTCAATGAAGGACTAGAATAAAACGATGACAAATCTGTGAAAAAATATGCTCTGCATTGACTACAGTCAAGCACTGCTGAACAGCTGGTTTATCCATGACTGTGTTTGACCAAATGCGAAGACATGTCAAAAGGAGCAAATTAAAGGTGCCCTCCATTGAGTGAGCTGCAAGGATGTTCTCTTGTACTTTTCACTGCAATACATGCAGTCACAGAAATCATTAAGGTTAATAAGTTCACATGCAGTCCATTCTGGGTTTTGAACACCATTACATTAAACCATCTTAGCAGAAATGTCATTGACTGATGTGTAGGGGCATTTCGGTCCAACAATGCTGTTGGATGTGTAAAGGTTTTACTTGAAAAGGCCCTCCACTGCATTATAAAATGCTTATGCTTACTATATCTTAGTTAAAGTACATGCAATTAAAAATGATTGAATAGAAATGATGTATTGCATTATGTTTGCTAATGGTTTAAAGTGTATTTCATAAGATAAATAGAGAATTGCTGCTTAAGTACAGTATAACAATTTTGAATAGACCATAAAGTGACAAAGTGTTTTAAAATATGCTAATGTGACCGTTTCAAAGACATCACATATTCTGAAGGCAGAAGTCAATGAGAAATGTTTAAATACTTTAAAAGAAAGTACTTTGAATTACCATATGCCAGCATGCAAATTGTGTGCTGTTTGAAGGCATGCCTGTGGATTTTTTTTCGAAACCCTTTGTTCCGTGTTTATGAAAAATATGATAGATGTCTTCAGAGTGAGCAGGCAGAAAATAATTTGCTGCCTCTTCCTCTCATATTCTGGATAACATCTCTGAATTTTATCTCAAAGTCCACCATCTCCGTCATGCAATTTTAGTTCAAAGACAGTCGTATTGTTGAGGAGTGGATGATTTGTAATTTGTATTTCAGGAGATGTGGTCGCATTCATCATGCAGAAAAGATCCTTTTCCAGGCCCCTGTTTTTTAATGAATATTCTGATGAGAGGCTGTCTTTTACTGAGATGTCCCCTTCAATTTTATGGCCTGTTTATACCGATTCATAGGACTCATTCTTCCAAAAGCACAACAAAGTTCTTTGACAGCAGAGAAGGCAGAAAAAAAAGTCTTAAATTCCACATCTCCATGCCTTTTGTTGGGTATTGTGGGCCATTTTTACAGTTCTTAAAATGTATTTTTATGTTTAGAATATTTTAAAATACTTGCACAGTTACTGTGCACTTTATATAAATTAAATAACCATTCCAGCATGTTCGATGTAGTAATAATGTCACTAGATGTGCATATTTTTAGACTGATTAGTTAAACCAGTGGTTTTCAAAGTTAAATACAGTACACAACAAACACAACGGAATGGATCTATATAGAAAATCTCTATGAACTGACATCGTCATTTCACCCAGCCATATTCCATGCCTCCTCTAACATGCTCTCCCTTCTCACTTTGAAAACCCCAGAGTTAGACTATTAAATAAGCATAAGGATAAAGCAATATTTTAATCAACATATACAAATGAAAAATCTTGACTAAAATTGCCAGTAAAGTACTGTAGATTTCAAGAGTGCAGTTAGATACAAGAGAAGTCCTACAGTGAAGTGTGAAAGCAATTGAATATACTGTAATTCATGCACATTTTGGGGGTAAATAATGTACAAAGCTGTCCTTTAAAGGGTTCTACCCCACCTCTAAAGGTGCAGTTTTCCCACCTTTTTTTTTTCTTATCGATTCATCCATCTATTCGTTCTGCAAACCATTTCTCCTATGCTGGAGTCTATCCCCAGTGTAGGAGGTGGATAAAACCAACCAGAAATATGAAATGAAATCGGACACTTTTATGGAGTGAATTTTGTGCCATAATTAAACTCAGCAAATTCAGCATTTTGCAAACAAACTCAATCTGCTTTGCAAAGGGAAAACTCGACTCGCAAACAAATAGAAAGCAATGTGCAAATACAAAGGCCTGTTTGAGCAAGAACGCAAAGGGGAAACAAATGTATTGTGTTTTACAAATATAAATAAATATTTCACAAATAAATACAAACCACCCTACAAATCGCATATAACCTGTGAACAAATATCAAACCTATAGCATAAAAATGCTTACCTGCCTGTTACGATTGTGAGACACTTGCCTTTTTATGAGATCTCTCGGCTCGATTTTCTCACAAATGTGTTCAGGCAGATTTTCTCACATTTTCTGCAGTTGAGCAACTTCCTCTTACAAAACAGCAGATGGCGCTATGCTAGGGGATCAATTTAGCGCAAGAGAACAAACGCAAATCCTGGCAGCGGCAAGTCGCAGCGCCACTTCCGGTGGCATCCGGTAGAGTAGTTGTTTTTTTTTTTTTTTAAATAAAACATTTGATGATGCATATTATATACCAGCAAGCAGATGTGACCAGAATATGAACCAAAACATAAATACACAAATGGAGTGCCCAGCGGCTGATAGGCACTGTATATACACACACACACACACACACACACACACACACACACACACACACGCACGCAAACACACAAACATTATTTATTTATTTATTTGCTCATTTATTTATTTCATGTGATCTCACATTTGCCCATTTTCATTTTTGTAGCTATTACAAAAATTTTCTATACTTCATTGAACTGCCAAATTTACATCCATCACTTTATTCATTTACGTGCATTAAATGAATGTAAAATAACCTACCAAAACGTACATAACCTCAAAGCCATTTCCGGTAGCATCCCTAGATGCCGCAGACCTCCTCTGGCAGCTGCCAGAGTTTGCGACAGCTGCCACAGTCTTTCTCAGAGTTTGTATCTGTTTCTGCTGTTTGCTCGGTAAAAACTACACTGTTCTCAGTGGCGTGCGGTGGTGTTTTAAAATAATAAGGCAAACACATTATTATTAGTATTATTATTAGACTTTTTTTTATGTATCACTGTTTTTTTTTTTATTCATGTCCGTTACACTTAATGTTGTCACATATTCCTGGTAAAATAAACATTACATAAAAAAAGGCTAAATACAATTATATTTTGTATTTTTACACTATGTAACATTCTGTTTATTAAAACCAATAAATCTCATCAAGTTAGTGTTTTTACGTATTTTTTACATTTATTCCAAAATAATAACAAAAGGCAGTAACAATACAAAATATAGCTGCAAGCAGCAATTACGGGGCCAAGCACAAAAACGGCACAAGAAGCCAGCCAACATGGCCGTGAGCATCAGACCAACAGCAGCAGTGAGCAATTAGAAAAAAAAGATATTAGCATTTTTGTCAAGTTTGTTATAACTTTTGAGCACGAGGTGGCGCTGGTCCGAAACTTCTCAGGCTGCTTCAGGGCATTGTCCTGATGACCCATACCAAATTAATGAATTTTGGTCAAACCCATCAGAAGTTATAAGCAAAAATAGCCATTTTTCATATCTCCACTCCAGTAGGTGGCGCTGCGCCGAAACACTGTATGATGCCTCAGGTCATGCTTGTGATGACACGTACCAAGTTTGGTCTGAATATGTCAAAGCATTGTAGAGATACAGCTTCAAGAGTAATTTTTGCATCATCTCTCAAATTCTTTGCTCCGGTATACGAAAACGGTTTGACTTATCAACTTGAAATCCATAACTTTTTGTCGGCATGGTCTGAAGATGATACGGTTCAATTTTGGTGAAAATCGGAGCAAAGGTCTAGGAGGAGTTTGAAAAAGTAGGTTTTTAAAGAAAAACAATATGGCGGACAGGAAGTTCAGCTGAATATGGCAAATTTGATATCTAGGTTCTCAGCATGACCCAAGGAATCTATTGAGACCACTTTCATTACAATCGGTAGATATTATCAAAAGTTATTAGCATTTTTGTCAATTTTGTTATAACTTTTGACCACAAGGTGGTGCTGGTCCGAAACTTCTCAGGCTCCTTCAGGGCATTGTCCTGATGAACCATACCAAATTTATGAATTTTGGTCAAACCCATCAGAAGTTATAAGCAAAAACAGCCATTTTTCATATCTCCACTCCAGTAGGTGGCGCTGTGCTGAAACATTGTATGATGCCTCAGGTCATGCTTGTGATGACACATACCAAGTTTGGTCTGAATATGATAAAGCATTGCAGAGATACAGCTTCAAGAGTCATTTTTGCATCATGCCTCAAATTCGTTGCTCTGGTATACGAAAACGGTTTGACTTATCGACTTGAAATCCATAACTTTTTGTCAGCATGGTCTGAAGATGATACGGTTCGATTTTGGTGAAAATCGGAGCAACGGTCTAGGAGGAGTTCGAAAAAGTAGGTTTTTAAAGAAAAACAATATGGCGGACAGGAAGTTCAGCTGACTATGGAAAGTTTGATATCTATGTTCTCAGCATGACCCAAGGAATCTACTGAAAACAGTTTCATTACAATCGGTTAATATAGTCAAAAGTTATTAGCATTTTTGTAAATTTTGTTATAACTTTTGACCACAAGGTGGCGCTGGTCCTAAACTTGGTATGCTCCTTCAGGGCATTGTGCTGATGACCCATACCGAGTTTCATAACGATACGCTAATGCGTTCGTAAAATACAGCATTTTAGCACCAAATTTAAAATGGCCGACGGCCAAAATGTCCAATATGGGAAAATTGGATATCATTCGACTCGGCATGATTCCCCGAATCCAACGAGACCAAATTCATGATTTTTGGCCAAACCCATCAGAAGTTATAAGTAAAAATAGACATTTTTTATATCTCCGCACCACTAGGTGGCGCTGCGCCGAAACGCTGCATGTTGCCTCAGGTCATGCTTGTGATGACAGTTACCAAGTTTGGTCTGAATACGATAAAGCGTTGCGGAGATACAGCCTTATGTCTATTTTTGCAAGCACTACGTACAATTCGTTTGCGTGTTTTTCGAAAACGGTTTGAGAAATCAACTTGAATTCCATAACATTTTGTCGGCATGGTCTGAAGATGATCTGGTTCAATTTTCGTGAAAATTGGAGTAACGGCCTAGGAGGAGTTCGAAAAAGTACGTTTTTCAGAAAATTCAAAATGGCGGAAAAATTTTCATGACGGAAAATGACGTCATATGGTGCAATCGATTCGTCTTGACCCAAGGAATCAGAGGAAAAAAGAATTTTGTTTCTAGCCCTTATGGTTCAAAAGTTATTAACATAAACATAAGTGCAACTTTGGACAGCTGATGGCGCTAGAGGGATTGAGTTAGAGACTCCAAATTTGCTATGGACAAAGGTCAGACTGTCCTCTAACTGTGTGCCAAATTTCACAACTTTCCCGCAAGCGGTTCTATGGGCTGCCATAGACTTCAAGAGCGGAAGAAGAAGCGGAAGAATAATAATAAGCGTACGGAACGCCAACAATAACAATAGGTGCCTAAGCACCTTCGGTGCTTGGCCCCTAATAATATATTTTATTTGTTAACTGAAGTTCAGCTGTTCTTTTAATTATTTTAAGCAAATATATAATGTTTGTGTGTCTGTATGCGTGTGTGCGTCTGTACAGTGCCTATCGGCCGCTGGGCACTCCTTTTGTGTGTGTATGTACTTTTATGGGAAAATGCTTATGCAATTTAGCTTATTTGGTTCATATTCTGGTCGCATCTGCTTGCTGGTATATAATATGCATCATCAAATCTTTTATTTAAAAAAAACCAAAACAAACTAATCTACCAGATGCCACCGGAAGTAGCGCTGCGACTTGTCGCTGCCAGGATTTGCGCTTGCTTTCTAGTGCTAAATTGATCCTCTAGCATAGCGCCATCTGCTGTTTTGTAAGAGGAAGTTGCTCAACTGCATTTGTGAGAAAATCTGCCTGAACACATTTGTGAGAAAATCGAGCCGAGAGATCTCATAAAAAGGCAAGTGTCTCACAATCGTAACAGGCAAGTAAGCATTTTTATGCTCTAGGTTTGATATTTGTTCACAGATTATATGCAATTTGTAGGGTGGTTTGTATTTATTTGTGAAGTATTTATTTATATTTGTAAAATACAATACATTTGTAACTCTTCTGCGTTCTCGCTCAAACAGGCCTTTGTATTTGCACATTGCTTTCTTTTTGTTTGCGAGTCGAGTTTTCCCTTTGAAAAGCATATTGAGTTTGTTTTCAAAATGCTGGATTTGTTTAATTATGGCACAAAATTCACTCCATACACTTTCTGCTTCCTGCAGTGACACTTGCACAATTTTATTTTATTTCATTTTTACATTTTTTTACGTACTTTGTCACACATACAGTAGATTAGATGCAATTTTTTCTTCAGGTGTTTTCATAGCATCAGAAACACTTTTCATTCAGTACTTTATGTTCTGTTTACTACAGTGATAGTATGTGTAAGAATAACTTTTTTAATCAGTTTTATATTAAGGTTACATGAAAATTTGCTACTATAAAAACTGAGCATATTCCTCAGGTCTTCTTACACAAATGAATTGCTTTGCTTCAGAATTACTTTATTTACCCCCCGGAGCCGTGTGGAGGACATTGATAATGAATGGATGCACTTTCTTGAGATTCAAACTCGTTGGCCATGTTCACTGCCATTATAAAGCCTGGATGCGTCAGGATATTTATTAATATAACTCAGATTGTGTTCAACAGAAAGAAGAAAGTCATATACACCTGTGAGTAAATCTTGGGGTCATTTTCATTTTAATGTGAACTAATCCTTTAAACAAAGACTGAAAAAGTTGTCAGAAGCTTAGTGATGGTGACGCTGAAGTCATGCGACCATGGTGAAGTTCATTTATAGCCTACCTTTTAAATTGCATTTAAGCTTCAAAATTCATAAAAGTTGTGCTCATTTGTGAAGATTATTACGATGAACAAAATGTATAAGAATCATAAGCTTTTGTTAGTCACAGACCTCATTTTCTGCAATAATCCAAAATCCAATGGAAAAATCCTGTTGGGTTTTTGTCGAGGGAACCAGAGTGATGATAACTTTTAGGTCTGCCTACAAAAATAAGTCACCCTGGCACCAATCTATTGGAGCTCGTGCAGCACTCTGGAGAAACTGCTCTGACTGAGCAGCTTCTGTGATATTTTAATGGCATATGTCACAGTGACGTGAAGTTGGCGCCGGTGTTGCACTGATCCATCGAATTCTAAGATTGAAATAGGTACTGTAGTGACAGAAGGGTTAGGCTAGGATTAGGATTAGGGTGACAACAGTGCCTATCCGGTCACAGAATTTGATGCAACAACATCTTAAGTTGGACAAAATTTCTAATCAACATGCATTGCTTCAAGTCAGAAGTCTGTGCAGACTGCAGAGCTTCATAAAGATACCTACTGTAGTACCGCTGAGATGAAGAAGTAGGTATACATTTCTGAGCATGTGCTGTACAGGGACAATTAAACAAATAAATACGAATATGAAAATGTGTCTGAGATTGTGTGTTGCATATTGTATGTGTGTGTGCACGTGAATTTGAAACCAGAAAACCTGATGTTTGTGCTCTCAGTGCAAATTCGGCCACAATGGCAAAAACATGCATTGATTCTCATTTGTATTTGATATCATGCATTATGCATTTGTATGATTTATATTCAACATTTTTCCTTTCGGAATATACATTTTTAGTGACATAAAACTGACTGTATGTCAACATGGAATGATATGGAATGACTATAAGAGGTATTGACATTCATAACTGTTACTAGGGCAACCAGAAGTACACCTAATAGTGACAACGACTGGCTACATGCTTGACGGTGTGAAGGGAGTTTGAGAGTTGAATGAAGCCATTAGGTGGACACAGTGAAGCATGCTAATGATCAATCTCCATTTTTCTGTGGATAAAGAGCAGTGTGGTCTGATATTTGATATGTATTTTGCTCAGCTCTGCTTTGGTCATATGTTTGCTCCTGTTGCCAGGGATCTAAAAGATGATAAAGAACCTCAGAGGGACAAATGGTGCCTGCAGTCCATGGCCATTTCTTCTCTCTGCATTCAGTTCTTATATCATAACCAATTATACCATTCCTGACCTGGTTAAGAAGAGACATAGTGACATAGCATAGTGAGCTAAGTTGATCGTAGAGACTATTGGTGGCAATGGCTCTACGATCTACTTAGGCCAAGGACACTTTTGGCAAACGTAGCCCAGAGCTTGTCAGATTGTGTAAATGAGTAATTAATGAGTTTGCATTTTGATGCAGAACTTGGAAGCGCTGCATCATGTTTACTACATGAACAGCATAGGAGAATGACAGGGAAGAGAAAAAAATTGTTGAATAAAGTCGTTATTTTTGTTTTGTTTTTGTGCACAAAAAGTATTCTTGCTGCTTCATAAAATTAAGTTCGAACCACTGTAGTCACTGGACTATTTTAACAATGTCTTTAAATTTCTGGACCTTAAAACTGGAAATTAAAATGCTGTCTATGAAGGGGTCAGAGAGCTCTCCGATATCATCAAAAGTATCTTAATTTGTGTTCCGAAGATGAACGAAGGTCTCACGGGTTTGGAATGACATGAGGGTGAGTAATTAATGACAGAATTTTCATTTTTGGGTGAACTAAGCCTTTAAGCAGAACCAGATAAAAGGGTTCTGATTTAATGCCATTGGTCCAACCCACTGAGACTGTTGAGAATTACTCATTAGATGGCTCATAAATAAATTGCATCAGGTTTAAGTTTATCCAGATATTTCCAAACTTAAACTCATTAAAGATTTAAAGCTTTTTCAAGTTAAAATATTTTATTTTATCTCAGCAAACCCCCCCCCCCCCCCCCCAAAAAAACAAAAACAACAAAAAACAAACAAAAAAAAAAACAACAAAAAAAAAACAACAAAAAAACAACAACAATTTAATTTACTAACATACACAGACAATACACACATTCCTTTTAAAGGGGACCTATTATGCAAAATTCACTTTTGCGTGGTGTTTGGACATAAATGTGTGTTGGCAGTGTGTGAACAAAACCACCCTATAGTGATAAAAATCCACCCACACCTTTTTTTTTAATCCCCATAAATCATAAGCAGTGTCTCAGAACAAGCCGTTTCCAGATCCTCTGGCAGTGTGAGGTCACAAAAGCCACAGGCTCCGCCCACAGTGTTGACTGACACTTAAGTTAGAACACATGGAACTGCCCTGAGCGCGTTCACAGCGAGTCCGCCATTGCTGCACTGATGATAATGTCTCCCAAGCGTTTTAGGTGTTCTGTAACTGGATGAATTATTCCACAGAGCTCTCTTCATTTACTACCTAAATCTGAGCTGCTGAAAAGGAGGTGGATTAACTTGGTTTTCCAGGAAAATGCTCCCTCAGTTCTGTCGAAATTCGTTTATGTCTGCGCGAATCATTTCACCCCGGACTGCTTTGTGAACGAATATCAATACAAAGGGACAATACAAAACACAGACTGTGCTAAAAAATTGCTACTCAAGGATATACAAGTAAAAACTGTTCGTGATGCAGCTTAAAGTCTCCAGAGTGATACTGGATATGGCAATAATGAAGGTAAGGGCACTTTATTACAGTTCATCTGAGTTTATTTACTGGTATCAAGTTTATTAAGCACCCCCCGAAAGGCATAAGGTCTTTATATATTTGTTTACTGTTAGTTGTAATGAGTGTTTCTGTGGACTTCGCTATGTATGTTGGTGATGATAATACAAGGGAAAGAGAGAGTTTATGGATAATATTTTAATGCAAACTTGTAGTGTTTTATTAAGCTCTTACAGTGATTTTCTAGAGTGAAAACGGACGCTTCATCTTTTGTGTGAAGTACAATAAACGTCATAAAACTCATCTGTATAGTTTTGGCCATCATGCGGATGGTACAACAGGCCTGTACTAATATAGTGGACAAAAACAAGAAGACAATATAAGTTATAGCCGTAATTGAACTTAACTATACCTGTTATATCATTGTGCAGCATATATTAGCAGTTTCTGACAATATAGTCCGTCCTGACTGAATCCTGACACTGGAGAAAGAGCTCTTGAAGCTCCGCCTTCTTAGGCCGAGCACAGCAGCTCATTTGCATTTAAAGGGTACACACTGAAACAGCTCGTTTTTGCTCAGCCACTAAAAGTGGCATTTTTAACATGCTATAAAAAATATCTGTGAGGTATTTTGAGCTAAAACCTCACATACACACTCTGGGGACATCAGAAACTTATTTTACATCTTGTAAAATGGGGCATAATAAATCCCCTTTAAGGCCTCATGATGTAATGGTTGTTTACTGGTTACTGTTTTGATTATAAAAATCAAAATGCTGAGAAGAAACTATAATGTGCCTTGCTGGGTGAAAATACACAAAGAAGGATGTGAAAAAGACATTTCAATTAGCTGTGAACTGACTGCAATTTACAAACAAAATGCTAAAATGACTGCAAACCCTGTTGATGTTCAACACGTTCTTGACAGGGCTGCTGTTTTTTATGTTGATGCTTTTTGCATGCACAAATATTACATGTTGAATTATTTTCCTTTTCAATTATCTGTGCTGTCCTGCTGTGCCTCCTACTATACAGCATCAATGCTACTAAAATAACTGGTGCAGTCAGCACCATTGATCATTGTGGAAGTAGTTATCCCTTCTATTTATTTTATTTTATTTTAAAGAAATGGTGAGTTTTGCATGATACTGTGACATCTGAGAAATTTGTAAAAGCAAGTTTGTTTACTTTTTACAGTTATTACATGGAACCAATTACTGTACATATTTAGACCTCTGAATTGACAAATTTCAAACCCAAATCTACAAGCATGATCTATAGTGAATGATTAGCAGAAAATGGGAGAAATTAAACAAAAATGGGTTAAACTTTATTTCGATAGAACACATTAGACATTCAAAGTAACTTTGCAACTATATGTCAACTAACTCTCATTACAGTATTAGCAGACTGTTAGATTAGGGTTAGTAGAATAAGTTGAAGAATAAGCTACTTATAGTCAGTAGAATATCTGTTGGGGGAAGCATCAAAATATAGTGTTAGCAAATATTAAGCAGACAGTCTTTTAATCCTCTAATGAGTTGACCTGTAATTGCAAAGTTATTTAATTAAAGTGGACTCGAAAAATAAAGTGTTAAAAAAGCAATGTTCCCTATGGAGCACTAGTTAACTATTTGTCTATATGGGTTCATAATTGTCACGACAGACCAAGACAATGATGTTGTACTTGTAAGAGTATAAATATTGTCCATGATGTGGAAATTAACAGTGAACAGGTGAAGGTGATAAGAATTCTGGAGATCAAGAGGTAAGAGAATACGTTGGAGGCGTGACAATAATATTGTTGTAGCATTAAAGTTTACATGTGTACAACTCAGCAGCTTTGTCATTATTACTGACAATACAATACAAATGATGAACCCCCTCACATACCCACTGATCGCTGGGTTGATGTAACCCAATGTTGGGTAGTCTGTGCCAAACCGGTTAAAACTGGATACATTTTTTCAATGGTCACATTTTGTGTTCTGTTTGGAGAGAAAACTTCCTGAGGGGAAACTTCCTCAATGAAATTACGTTTTATATTAGTCTATTGTATTCCTATCAATTTATGTCTGTAGTCTCACATTTTACCGTTTACATGTAAAGTCGGGGACACACCTAACGATTAGCTGAAACATTCTAAGACTGAACTGAACACACATACCGATTGTTTCCTTCGACTGGAGCCGATTTATATACTCACACATGGAATTTGAACACCAACTGTAATCGCAGACTGAACGCAGCTGGCTCTGACTGGGCGCGTTTGAGCGCGATCAGTCGTGAGTATCAATTTACATTCATAATCGGCCTTATAATCGTTAAGTGTGTGCGTGGCTTAAGTCGCATATTTTATCTGTTTGTATGTCTCCTTGGAATTGAACCCATGGGAACCGAACCTTGGCATTCCTAGCTTCATGCTCAACTACTGGTTTACAGAAACCAAACCTTACTAAACCTCAGATGACTCCACAGTGATATGATACAGCTAATCTTCCAGGCTATTTCAGGATTTCACTGGTTGTCAGATATTCAAATAACACTAACAAAACCTTCCCGGAGCTTGTTACTGTTTTTGTAAGGTGACATTTTTGGTTGTGTTTTAAATAGACCAGAAAGGAAAATTTGAATGCAAAGCCATCTAAAAATCTTGCAGACCTTAAAGACCAAGCAACAGTCATCTGAAGAAATTATTTTTTATTTTTCTCATGTAGCCTAGTTGTCTGTTCATTCTGAATGTTTTGCACTGTTTTTCTGATCATAAGTCTTCATCATCAGAATGTGCTGAAAAAGCATCAAATCAGGCTTTCATTGAACTAAAATAACTCTAAAATAACTCTTTATTTAACCTCTGATTAATTATGACCGAGTCATCTTAAAAGTTTCTTGACTAAATCTGCATTCTGGCATGAGCAGTTTTCTCTGAGGAGGTTAGGTAAATTTGTGTTCAGGGGCGGGGCCAG
Organism: Chanodichthys erythropterus; assembly: GCF_024489055.1. Lineage (NCBI taxonomy): Eukaryota > Metazoa > Chordata > Actinopteri > Cypriniformes > Xenocyprididae > Chanodichthys > Chanodichthys erythropterus. The sequence goes on from NC_090238.1 coordinate 27,762,284, forward strand.
AGGGGTGGCTTGAGATTCGATAGGCCACCCCAGGTGCCACCCCAAAATCCTACTCTACGATTGGCCATCAACGTGGTCAAAGGCAGAACCTTTGTTGACACACTTTGCTGCCTTTAAATCAGCGCGGGAGCTTGAACAGTCAGACACCAGAACTCAGAAATGTAAGCAGCAAGTGTTTGATATAAGCTAACCAACGAAATATATCTATTTACCTATCACATCTGCCTTGATATCTAATCGCACACACAGCCCAGTATCACGTCTGTTGAATCACGTCATGTAGGCTAATTTATCTACTGTAAGTTACCTGCCTATTCTGCCAGTCGACATTTGCTAGGTCATTAACTGTTAACTGTAGGCTACTTTTGTAAAAAGCATTTAAAGATTTATCATTAGCAGATTAGCAGACGCAATTTTGTGCAAAAAAAACGTAGCCTACATTATATTTTAACCAAATTAAACACGCCATAGCTCGCCCCAACCTTCAGTAAGTTAGGCTTAGGCTATATTCCCAGATAAATTCCACGCAGGGTTTCGTTTTTGTTTGTTCTATAGGCTATACAGTCAATGTTTTCAAGCCCTGTGTTGCTAACATGCCTATGCTGTGAAATTGGTCTAGCCTACTGGTGGGTTTAGTTGAATTTGAGTAATAGGATAGGATATGTAATGTATAGTATGTATATGTATAGTAATAGGATATGCAACCATTTACATCTGGTGATGTTTGTGCTCACCAAAATCATAGAAATTATCATTACAAGACACTTACAGTATCTCCTGTAATCCAAGACAGATTTTCTTCGAGTTGTTAGGCTTTAGAGCATTTATTTTAACAAATGACATGGAAAACATAATTCATTTCATCCACATATCCTTATGCACAATGCACAACAATTTAGCTTAAACCGTGAGAATCAAGCAAACCTCACGGCCGTCAGGGCCTTAAAGTGACAGGCACTGAATTCGACTTGCACATCACCAGTGCAGTAATGACATGCATGATTTTATGATGCCACCCTTGAATTAATCAGTGCTCCACTAAGGCCACCCCTGTTAAAAAAAGTCTAGAATCGCCACTGTTTGTGTTTCGGAAAACACTTTATTTTTAATTTTCTAATCACAATTAAGCACAGAGCATCCTATGAGAAATCTATCATAACTCAGCTGCCAACTTTCTAAGTAAAGTAGTTTATGGGGCCTTTCACACAGAACACATTTTTCCATTCTAATGAGCTACTTTTCCATTGTTTTTCTATGTAAACACGTGCTAGATAAAAATCACCACCTCGTAAAATAGTTACATTTATCAGTGATAGCTGGGCTGGATTCACCCAAAAGCTCAGTGTTTTACAGTGAACTAAAATTACCTCGGCTAGAGAAGAAGAAATGTGATAAGTACTTGGCTAAATATTACTTGGACTGTGAATGTTTCTCTTATGCCTTCCTGAGTTTAACAAATGACCAATTTGCACAAAAACTGCAAGAAAAGTCTAACTGATGTTGGCTGAACAAGTGACAGCACACCAAAAAAACGGTTTAGATTTTCAGAGTTAAACATGCCTGAAGGCCATTCTTTAATGGCAAGGCATGAATCATTGCTAACATGAATGTGCAAAATAGAGCTCATTGACAGTATGCTTCTATTCATGAGATACAGGCTTGTTGGTTAAAATGAACTATCCAGGAGGTTTCATTAAATATTAACTAAACTTTACAGAAATAAAAATAATTCAGATAACAATTTATTTCTTTTTTGCCATTCATTTTTGATGTAGCGGTACATTTTGTTACAGAACCTGATGAATATGTCAGTCTTTACAGTAGTTGTGTTTGCACTGGCGCACTGCAGGGATTTCTGCAGGGAGAAATTTTGATCCTATTTCTCAGCAGGCCCACAGAGAGTTGTCTAAGAGAAGTGTCTGATATGGTAAATAGGTGCAGAATTACATAAATAATTTAAGGGGTATTCATTAATAAAACCTACTTTACAAGTCTCTTTTAAGCAGAGAGATGCAAGCTTGTGAGAAAGCGCTGACGATTTTGACCAGAGATGGACAAGGTCAGGACAGGGTCACTTGTCTCTGTAACACAGATCAGTATCTTTTTGACCTCTAAACAGAGTAATCATAACATAGAGGGCTGCGCACCACCTTGCTCATGCATTTTACTTCCATACGCAATCAAATAACCCTCACTTGAGGCAGTGTTGTTCGGCATCTTTTTCTCACAAGGTCTTTGTAACCTCCATTCATTAATCTCTGATGAAAGCCTTCATTACAAGGACTCAGTGCCGATAATACGGGCTATTCTTTGTCAGGCTAACAGCTATAATGGAGGATGGATATATGAGATAATAAAATGTCAAAATAGGACTTCATGACCAACATATCAGCACCAATGGTCTCATATTGAGATCCAAAGTATTGTCATAAGATGACATTAAAAACGCAAGACGTAAATGTGCATGTTAGTATGAAAGGAAGTGAGGCTCTTGTTACGTACATCAAAGCAAAGGAGACCTTTCAGTCTAATTAGTTTGTCCTTTCTAAAAGGATTAAGGGCTCAGATTGTTATATTCATAGGAAAACTAATGGATGAATCAATGCTTGCCGTAACTGGTGGATGCTGTTTACAGGATTAATTACTTCTAGTAAAATAATAGTTAACTTCTGCCATGAACTATTCGACATTCCACAAAAAACAAAACAAACAAACACACAAAACACTTTTAAAATTATGATTGAACAAGTAATCATGCATATGCACTTACACTGAAAGTCTATGGGAAAAGACATTGCACTGGAATAAAAAAAATAAAATAAAATAAAAAAATAAAAAACATTGGTGCAAAGTTACAGCCAAATGTTTTAATATTTTTCTCAAATTATATTTCTGGCTTGATTCAAACCTTAAATTTGAATTTAATATTAATCAAAAATATATGTTTTTCCAAAGATAAAGACATTCATACAGAGTAAAAAGATTATTTATTATATTAATCAATGTTTTATAATAAATTAACACTGCTTTTGCTATTTTTTTTACAAGATGGACAAAATTTGTCACCAAAAAAGTCATTTGGTTTAGCTAAAATTTAGTTTTACCGAATTACACTTTGGGTTATACCGAATGATGATATTTTCAAACAGTGCTAAATCTAGCTAGCTAGCAAAAGGACAATAAAACATTTTATATTTAGTACTAGTTTTTAAAATATTTCCCATGTTTTATAACAGTTGCAAAGAGTTAAGAGAGAGTTAGTTACTTTGCTTCATGACCATATGGTCCTGTGCAGGTGTCTGAATGATGTCACATCTTGTCATATGATACTGACTGTATGACTTGATCTAAAATGGTCCCTTTATATTGGTTACTCCGAAAGACATCAATGAAATAGATTTTTCCGGACATTCTTTCTCATAACAAAGCAATGACTTCTACACATAATTGTAATACCATTTTACACTATGTTGATATATGATGTTATAAAATCATGCCAGAATAATATATATATATATATATATATATATATATATATATATATATATATATATATATATATAATTTCCAATAGGGGCTGGTTGCAGCCTAAGAGGGCGAGCGGAGCTCCACTCGAGGGCGGAAATACATCACCTCCACAAGTGGAGCTAGCGATATGGCCGCTGGGCATGCGCACATCAATAATGCGTCATTTAATTACTGTATTTGCATTATTGTAAGGGGTGGTTTAGGGTTGGGGTAGGTGTAGACCTTAGTAAAACACAAGTGAAGGTGACGTATTTCCTGTTTGAGAGTAGAGTTCCACTCGCCCATGGTCTGCAGCCAGATCCTTCTCCAAATTTCGAGACAGCGTGGACAGTGCACATGCAACAGCGCATGTGCAAGCATGACAGAAGAGTCCACTAGGTGGCAATATGCACAGTACTGAGCACAATGTGCAGTCGTCGAAGAAGAATGCATAAAGAGCAATTCAAAAACAAGACGAGCAAACTCAGAAGTATGCCTTCTCCATCGTTTTTGATTCCTGTTCTCTTGGTTTATCTTCTGAACTATGTTGCAATGGTGGATGCACTATTTTTTCTTCTCCGATCCTGCCCAGCAAATGTCCCGCTGATGACATGATATCTGGTAAGAGTATAGAAAAAACTGTACTGCGCATGTGTCGAACTCGGTCATCCGCGCGCATCCGTGGTTTAGTTAGTATACTTTGAAAGATGCACGGACGCGACCGTGTGTGAGACGCGTCCGGGCGCGGAAAGTAAAGTATACCCGGGGCATTAAACTGAATGACCTTTTGACACTTTAAAAATAAATCTTTAAAATACCTTTATACGTAGCAAAATATAATTACAAATTTTTGTATTCAATAAAAGAGATCTAGTTGTACTATCTTACATACTTTCGATGTCATATCTTTGTTTTTTATTATTATTAAGGCCTTTGGACAGAAAAATGACCTGTCACGTCATTGACCCATATATAAATGATAACAAGGCACATAACAAGAAACATGTGCTCAACATAATCAGTAACTATGGTAACAAATCGGTGACTAAGGAAACTAAACACAGGAACTATAAACAGAAACAAATGTCAAAAAAAGAAGAGTCAGTTGTATCAGTCAAAGTGTAATGGCATATATTCCTTGAAAGGTGAAAATAGTTTTATTTGAGTTGGTTGTTGATATGGATGGTTTACATCAGAGCATTTATGGGTAAATCACAAATCCTTGCATAATACAAAACTATATAGGCTATTAGTCAATACAAAAGAAAGCAACAGTACAGACTGTGAAGAACTCCTGAAATTAGTCTGAGATAACAGATAGTCTGCCAGCCGATATCATTAAATGTTTTCCAATACAATAATGTGCCTTTGAAGCTTCAAGCAGAGCTGTTAGCTCCATCATTTCCTTTCATTGCTCAAGAACCTCAAAAAAACAGGTAGATTCATTTTTGTAATAAGAAAATATCCAAGCCAGAAACCTTGGATAGATGACAGCATAGAGCGTGTTTTTAAGTGTGGGTAGACTGAGTTGATAATATCTTTGATAATAATAATAATAATAATAATAATAATAATAATAATAAATATTATTATTATTATTATTATTAACAGAAATTACTTTCCTTCCAGCAGGCATAATGACTCAATTATAGTCATCTCAGAATTTTTGTAGCATGGGGGAAACTGATATGTTGGTTCATAATTGAAATGCGATCACATTTCCCCTTTATTACTTTCTTTGCAATTTAAACTGTTTGCCAGTCTGTTACACAATTGATTTTCTTTGTTTTTAAGCCTCTGACTTTCTTAGTGTGGATACATCAGTTAGATGTCAGAGGTCATCTGAGCAGGGATCACTGATGGTCTAGAGATCTAGGCTGAAGTCGATGGGTGACTGTGTTTTTGTCCGTTGCTGGGCTAAAACTGTGGAATGGTCTTCCAGTTTCCCTCAGAGTCATTTCAACAAAATTTGAATTTAAATCTAAGCTAAAAACATATATTTTTGCACATGCAGGCTCTGTTCCTGGAGTCTATGGCAGAAGCACTCTTCCACTGCATTTCTTCCTACGCACTTTATGTAGTTTACAGTATATGCACTTTCCTGTTTGTAAGGTCTATTTTAGTATGGTTGTACAGCACACTGGTCAAGTACTGTTGTGTTTAATTTGCTTTATACATAAAATTTGATTTGATGTGATTTATTTTACTTTGTACTTGCCCTTATGGAAATTTAGTTCTTGCATACAGATCACGTGACACCGTTACTACACAGCACTGGGAGATCCAGTGAGAAAGCGCTTGATTTCGCTGCATTATTAATAACATGGCTGTGAGATCTAGTGAGAAGCATTCAAATTTGCACAGACTTCTCTGTTAAAAACCATAGATATCAGACGTGGAAACCAGGAGAAACATTTTGCCATGAACAAACAAGTTATAGAAGGGTTTTCAATCCACAAATCACCAACATTCACCATGTATTTAATGTAGTAATGCTGACTGTAACCATGATATTGTGGCAGAAATAGTGGAATGTTTTTACATAATTCATTTCAGCGTTCATACAACCTTTTGAGAGTGAAATTCAAGCACTTTTTTTAAGGACTTTCAAGTGCTTCACACTTTTTCCAGCACTTTAAAGCTCTAAATATCCCATTTAAATGTTATTTTTAATGTGATGACCAAAATCTGCATCTCAAATTAAGCTGTGCTTTACTGTCAAATGTGCATTTCCAAGAAATAATATAATATTATTTGTAACTGCACAATGTAAAATAATAGTAATTTTACAATTAAAGTTGCCCTCGAATGAAAAATTGAATTTATCTTGGCATAGTCAAATAACAAGAGTTCAGTACATGGAAATGACATATATTGAGTCTCAAACTCCATTGTTTCCTCCTTCTTATATAAATCTCATTTGTTTAAAAGACCTCCGAAGAACAGGCGAATCTCAACATAACACCGACTGTTACGTAACAGTCGGGGTGAACGCCCCCAATATTTGCATATGCCAGCCCATGTTCCCAACATTATGAAAGGCTTTAGACAAGGGCAGGCAGTATTAACGTCTGGATCTGCACAGGTGAATCAACAGACTAGGTAAGCAAGCAAGAACAATAGCGAAAAATGGCAGATGGAGCAATAATAACTGACATGATTCATGATATCATGATATTTTTAGTGATATTTGTAAATTGTCTTTCTAAATGTTTCGTTAGCATGTTGCTAATGTACTGTTAAATGTGGTTAAAGTTACCATCGTTTCTTACTGTATTCACTGTAGCAACTGTGGACGAACCAGACAAATGAATCATTCAGATGATTCTTTCAAAACATAATTCTAATTCAGAATTGAGGTTCCGGCTCCGGCCCGTCTGCAGATAAAGCCAGGCTGATGCATGCTTCCTGATAGCGGGAGAAGCGACATACCAAAGGGTCACCCAAGAAGACAAAGTTTATTTGATCATCAGAGCAAAGAAACAGAGACAATGCAGACCCTTTTGTTTCCTTACTTCACAGGAAAGCCAAAGAGACTGTTGAACAAATAAAACTGCTTCAAAATTGTTCCAACAATTTTAACGGACTTATCAAACATATTTTAACTACATAAATTTTGCATTATATGTCCACAAGTACTACCTGTAAACAGTTAGGCTTTAGAAACACTCACAACTCATGTAAATGTGTTAACTCTTGACTGAATGACTGAAAGTATGCCTTATTTGGACTTAATTTGATTCTTTCCCCCTTTCCTATATCCTGACTTGAATTAAATCTGTTTAAAATGTATTGTATTCCATTTAATAGAAATTATGTTAAAAAGCAACTCTCTGCTGAAGCAGAAACAGGATGTAACACTTATGTTTTATTGGGGGCAGAGGAAGGCCCTCTTTAAACAGGACAATGTCTGATTGGCCAAGACTCCTCAGAGGTGTGACAAACAACTAAGTTTAAACGATCATATTGCAAGATAGTGAACTAGGAGTTGGTTAGTTCTGGTAAGAGAAGTCAAGACAAGTACCAAGAACAATGGAGTAACAAGAACAGACCAGCCGCTCATTCAAGCCATCCAACCTTCACTCACATTTTCTTTTCTTTTACTTAATTTTCCTTTACCGCTTAAAGTCTTGTGTCCTAAGTTTCTCAGCAAAGTTCAACCAACGACTTTTGCCGCTTCAACTCCAGCGACAAAGAGACTTCCCTTTAATTTTTCAGCAAGCTCAAACGTGATTGGGTTCTACAGAACACAACACGGACCTGCGACAACTCATCAACTTGGAAAACTCTTCTCTACACGCCAACGAGGGATATTCACATTCAAAGTCGACGCAAGCAAGTACCTCCAGATTAAAACTGAACTGGTGCATTTAATGATTCATGGTTCATTCAGGTCAGATCTTCTGAAAAGCATAACTTTGCTAGGAATTCACAACGTGATCTCATGAGAATACGTGTGTATTTTTACGTGAAGTGTGGTTCTACCACACGTACATTTACTAACGTTTTCATACACACAAAAACGTACAACATTGACGTATTTATAGCACTAAAGCGTACAAATACTTACGTATTAGCAGCTTAAAAACGTTAAACATCTAACGTTAACGTAAAGTGTGAATGTATATGAATTACCATGTATTAATATTAAAATCGTGGCTTTAATGATTCAAATAAGTTGTGTTTAATTGTCATTAACGTTGAATAATGTTAAACGAGACTACACTTTGAAACCTTAAAATGAATAACATTTCTATAATCGTTTTGTATTATTTTGCTGTGCGATTTTTTCCCTATGCAGTGACTGACAATACAACCATAAGATACACCAAAGCACAACATAAATTAACAAATCACACCCATTTTATTTGTTTGCTGTACTCCATATCTTTAGAATCCATATGTTTGCGAGGAACAGATTCAAATTCAGCCCTTTATCTGTCGATCTTCACCTTCATTCTCAGCAAAAGCGACCGTCACAGTCAAAGCCCGCGCACGTTATGATTCAAATTTAAAAAATAGCGCCAGTGCGCCTGCGCCACCCTCGAGAAGCGTTACGACATGGTTTACGGCACTGGTATCGAACGCTCATTGGTTCTCACCTGCTTCGTCGCAGATTGCGATATGCCGTGTTTCAGTGGATTGACATTTGAAATGAGTGCGCACCTTCACGGAGAGAAGAACAGATTCATAATTTCACGGATTAATAAATTATATTCTGCTCTGTAACGTTACCCTATAAAAACTATTACGTTACAGCCAGAGAGGACTGCGACTGGAACTCATCATCATTTTAACTTTTGGTACCACTTTTGACATATTTGCAAAAAATAAATGATTGTGATTAACGTCACGCTTGTTTGTCTGTTTTTCATTTATTAACAGTATAGTTTTAAGAAATTGTTATGGGTAGGTTTAGGGGAAGGTGTAGGATAAGTGGCTCAAAATATTGTTTTAATGTCATAGTTTTTACTAAAATTGTCAGTTTCCTACACATTTCTGTCCATTATGATTTATTCTTTTAACGTTATGTATAAAATGGGTAGGTTTAGGTTCGGGGTGGGGTTTAGGGATATTACATTCATCTAAAAATGTTAAAAAGGGAACATTTATATATATTTTATACATATATTTTTATGACATGAAAGATTCGTAAATATTTTACGTTTTATTCGCAGTAAAAACGTAAGTATGTTTACGTTTTGGTGCCATAATTACGTCAGTATTTGTACGTTTTAGCACCATTCAAAACGTACAAATATGTACGTTTTGTGTCTTTTAAAGTTACGTATTAATAACTACTTATTAACAATGAGACCAGGCTGGAATTCATCATATCACACTCTCTCTCTCTCTCTCTCTCTCTCTCCTAAACTCTTTCTCTCTCACTTCCTGTCTTACTGCAACGCGTATGATTGAATGTATGTATGTGTGTGTTTGTGGTAGATTAGCTTGTGTTAGAATAAATAAAATCTCTTGTAGATTTTAAAAGAAAGTGTCTTGTATTATGTGCTTTATGATTTAATGTCTTAAACTCTGATCAAGCTACCTGCTTTAATCAGGGTTTTCACGATTGTTGGATATTTATATGCGTTACAAGAGCTTATTACGGCTCGAGCAAATGAACGCTGGACGAATCATTTGCTCGGTCGTAATCTAAACAACTCTTTATAATTCCCTATAAATATTTCATTTGAGCTAATTTTACTTCCTAGGGTGTTTTCCCTACATCACGGAGACAAGAGAGCCGTCGCTATTTTCATTATTAAACACAGTCTGTATAATGCATTAACACAACTTCATTCTTTATAAATCTCTCCAACATTGTAGCATTAGCTGTTAGCCACGGAGCACAGCCTCAAATTCATTCAGAATCAAATGTAAACAATATAACAGTATACAATACTCACATAATCCGACGCATGCATGCCGCAACACTTTGTAAAGATCCATTTGAAGGTTATATTAGCTGTGTAAACTTTGTTTATGCACTGTTTAAAGGTACAATATGTAAAATTTTTGCAGTAAAATATCCAAAAACCACTAGGCTAGTGTTATATATTTTGTCCAGCTGATTACTAACAATATCTCTAATGTTTTCAACTACTTGTAAATCATGAGAAAATCCCCATTCTAAACAGTGACACGGGGCAGTGCAGTCGCCTGTCAATGACGTCAGTTACCTTTGTTACCGCCTTTACTGACGTAGAAACCACATGACAACAGTGCCGTGGACAAATGCGGAAGTAGTGTCTAGCGTCCAGCAAACCACTAGCTCGCTTCAAGCAGTTCCTTATTTACTTCTTGCACGTTTTATGGTGGATTGTGTTACTTATTTATGGAACATAATTACTGTTTACCATCTGCCGCTGGTTCTGTCGACAAGGACAGCTCCCGTAAACTCATGACCGGAAAAGCGGAAGCGGCGCCGACGACTGTGTCATAATAAAAGTCCCGCTGCTAGTGAGGCGTGTGTTGATCAATCGCTCCAGCTCCTCGTTCAGCTCCCGCAACACTCGGTCCTGCTCTGCTTCATACTACAGTAACGTTAATAATCGCATCCACGAACATGAGTTCTTTCAGACTCCAATCCCTATGCTTTTGCACCGTCCATTGAGATGGAGACCACATGTCCCAAGTTTCCGCTCTAAAACTTGGCGTCATCAAACTACGCCTTTGTTTTGAATAGGCTTCTAGCGACCTCTAGCGGAAAAAAATATCACAAATTGTACCTTTAAGGCAAGCGTGAGCTCCGTGGGCGTGGAGCACGAGAATTAAAGGGCCAAACACCCTGAATCGGCTCATTTATAATGATGCCCCAAAATAGGCAGTTAAAAAAAATGAATAAAAAAAAAAATCTATGGGGTATTTTGAGCTGAAACATCACAGACACATTCAGGGGACACCCTAGACTTGTATTACATCTTTTTAAAAAAAGTTCTAGGGCACCTTTAAATGACCTTTATAATCCCCCCACCCCCATCGCTACTAAATCAGGTGCTGGTGCCGCCATCTGTAGAACTACTGCTCTCAAATGTTACTTTGGTGCCTTGCTACACAACTGCTTCAGACAGAATATCTGTACATGAGTTGACCATGTCCCAGATCCCACAGTGAGATACCAGACAAATGTTTGAAAGAGAACAGTTTAATAACACAACCATGCTCTCTAAAACGAAAAACGTACATCAATGCAGTTTTCTCCATGCAGTGAGCACAGAAATAAAATTTACTGAGAATCTGGTAGCAACAGGTTGCAACACATTATATATCAGGGAGGCAGTGCTCCCTGTCAAGTGACGACATGTTATTAGTGCTTCTGTGATCGGTCTCCTGAGGCATCTCACTCCTCCTGTTATCAGAGAACCAGGGTTACGTAAATAGCCTTACATTCTGCTACACAGGAGAAACACTGTCAATGTGAAAACACAATGTTAGCCTGCTGCTGCAGTTACACTATACTGTTTCATTTAATTACTTAGATAAACTTCACATTTATTTGTTTTCATTGCTGAAGTAAGAGTGTTGAACATTCTTCTCTTGTGTCTTATTCTTCTGTAATCCAGAATGCTGCGCCCTCTACTTTACAGGTATGAATTTGAATTTCCTTCAGCCTGAGGCTTAGTCATTTCACTTTTGGTGCAAAAGGTAGGGATGCACCGATCTGATACTCAGATCAGGTATCGGCTCTGATACTGCCATTTTTGCCGGATCAGGTATCGGCCGGATGGGACCGATCCAAATCCGAAATTGGGCGTGTACTATTCTGTGTTATTGTTAAGCTCCACAAGAGGCATAAAAACATTAAAAAGCACCATAAAGTTTTCGTGCACTATATTCCAAGTGTTCTGAAGCCATTCCATAGTTTAATCTGAGGTACAGATAAATATTTATCTGATTGTTAATAGTAGGTGTGTGACGAGATCTCGTGTCACAAGATCTCGCGAGACTAAAATGTGACGAGATTTCTTGTCGAGGCGAAAAGTAGTCTCGTGATAATGCCATGACTGAGTGGTTAGGATGATTAGGAAAGAATATGCCACTGCTACGTTTACATTATGCCTCCACTGTCGTTTTGCTTTGTATTTAAATAAAAAACATTTAATTCAGTTGGATAACGGTCATCGTCGCTCCATCTTTACAGAGTACGCGCGATCGTGAAAGTAAACGCGAGGGCGCATTCAAACACATTTTGAAAGCGGCTCCCTGAAGAATACAAATATCTCTCAATATGAAAGCTATTTTAGGCTGGGCAGAGCTCTGTATCAAAGAAAAATGTGGTCTTATTTGCACTTTGAATATTGAGAGAGTGTGATTATGGTTGCACTTAATGTAAAGTGTTACCATAAAAATGAATAACAGTTTTCTCTTAATCTTATTAAGCACAAACAGTAAGGTTTAATTTGTTAACATTAGTTAATGCACTGTGAACTATGATGAACTAACAATGAATGACTATTTTTATTAACTAACATAAAGATTAATAAATACTGTTGCAAATATATTGCTCATTGTTAGTTGATGCTGGTTAATACGTTAATGTTAATAAATGAGACCTTATTGTAAAGTGTTAACATTTTCATTTATACTGTTTTATTTCTATGATCAGTTTGTGGAAATGAGTTCAGTTAGGAGGTCAAAAGTTGTAGAAGCTCATAAATCATGTACAGTAAGGAGACTGAAATCATACAGAAGAGAAGAGAGTTAGTGGCAAAACCTTTTACAGTACTTGAGTATTGTTGTCTTTTACTGCATATGATAATTCATACTCAGAAAGTAGAACTGAAATGACATTCATTACAAGATGATTAGTTAAAACATTTCAAATACACCTGCAGAATATTTTTTCTTTTCTCGTGAACTCAATCTTGAGTCTCGTCTCATGAGATACCTGTCTCGTCACACCCCTAGTTAATAAAATTGTTTGTTCTGTCCTATCTATCATACAGTATATTGCTGCCTCATTTAAAAAAAAATAAAAATAAAATAAAAAATAAATAAAAACAATAAAACAAATGTCTTTTCATTTTATATAGCCTATATTTATACATAGATATATTTAGTTTATGTCATTTATCACTCAAACATTCATGAAAAACAAGCCATGAGTCATGGATGAAGGAATCAGCTGGACTCCTGTTTATCTCGCTATTGGTTTATTTACAGTTGTTGCACTGATGCACAATTATTTAATAAATAATTCACTACATTTGTTATTTTGTTTTACAAAGTTAGGAAAGTAATGTTTGTCAAGCCTGATACCTTGCACAAAAGAATGTTCCCAGTCTCTTTCATACAGTGAGGCATACAGTTTATTAGGTAATTCAGCACTTTTTTTATTATTATTTGAATATCGGATCCCAGGTATCGGAATCAGTATCGGAAGCGAAAAAGGCGGATTGGTGCATCCCTAGCAAAAGGGCCTTTACATTTGCCAAAAATAGAGCCTTTTTTTGTTGTTGTTGTTGTTATTAAAAAATAACAAAACAACCAAGCTCAGCCCAGTGAGAAAAAGTAATGCAAAAGTAACTAAAGACATTACTTTCCTGACAATCTTATTTTGTCCAAAGCATAAAGCATGCAATTTAAAAGCATGGCTTAAATTAGTGCTATGTTTGAGTAAAATTTACAAACAAAGATTGAGTAAAATGTACTTGAAACAGAATATTGAAAGTAAACTTAAAATGAGTAAGTAGAAATTACTCAAACTATAACTGGCCAAGTTAAATTTATTTATTCTCTATGTTAATTTTACATAACTTAGTTCAGTTGATTTTACTTAATTCCATACATGTGAAATTTACTTAAATAAAAAAGAGTGCAAAAACTTGCAAAAGAAAAATTAAGTACATTTTTAAAAACATACTTTTTTTTTTTTTTTCTTCCAGTGTGATCATGAATGATCAAATACTACACCTGCTCCTCATCCCTCTCTGGAAAACATTATTTTTTTTTTTTTTTACAGTTCAGCATTTACTTAATTCGTTTACATATCAGTCTGTAACTAGGCTTATGACATTACGACTGAAAACCCCCATATGCCAGTGGGTCCGGGATTAAAAATAAGTGTACTTTTTTCAATTAAAATGCTTAAAATTAAATTATTCTAAAAAACAAAAAAAACAGTTTGCAATAATATTTTTAAGTTATGTCAACTTCTAATGAAATTATGTTCATTGAGTTAGAGGAAAGGTTTAATTGAATACATAAATCATGTACTGGTCATATACTATAGCATATTTTCTTTTGTCTGTTTTTTTTTTTTTTACATAAATTAAATTTCATGTGAGCTCATAGACAAACAATTTCAATGCTATTTTACAAGTGTGCATACAAGGAATAATACACTGAACTCCAGTGAACCATGGGATTAAGGAAAAACTAGTGGACTTGACACAATAAACTAGTTCATATTGTGATGGCTTATTAAAAATGCTACTCTGTAGTAAATTAATGGCAAATGCTGATTTATTGCCCTATTACTAGACTTAAGTATGTCCCTTCACAACTATTGGTTCTGTGGGCCTACAGAGCTGTAGAAATTTCACTTACACAGCTCAGAAAATGTAATTTTACACAGCTGTGGACCTCATAAAGCATTCTGCTCCAGTGTGCAAAGAAAGGCAGAGAGACAGAGAAAAATGGTCCTGTCCCTGGTTTAGCCCTCACTTCTCTCTTCTGATATTGCACTCTGTTCCTTTCCTGTTTTTATCTCCTTCTTGCTCTCTTTAATCTGTTTCTACCTCACTCAGCAGTCTCTCCTTCACTCTTATGTCTCTGTCATTCAAAATCCAGAAACCACCCTCTTTCCCACAGTGCAAGGTGATTTACATCTAACACCTGTTAGACACTGTGTGATGGACCTTCTAATAGAGTCCTACTAAAACCAGCAAAACCCAGTTTGAAGCCTGAGCCGAAGTTTACCTCGAAACTGCCTGGGAGCCCAAGCCAGAGTATTCTGTAGGGTTTACCCCCTGCATAATGAGGAGGCGTAATGAAGGCCTAGTTTACAGGCACCATCGAGCACAACTAATCGTGTTTTGCTTGGCAACGGTAGGTTACCCTGGCTTCAGACGACTGCAAAGGCCACGCTGTGTAGTCAGGCTGAGAATTCTTCCTCCACATCCTTCACTGGGACTGACAGTGACCGCCAATTCACTCACATTTCATGCCAGATTTTCAACCCAGCATCCGGTCCGTTTAAATGCAGTGTAACAAAAAAAGGGCAATCAGTGTAACTTTCACAGCCAAATATACTGTAAACTAAATATGTGGAGTTTAAAATAAATCTATATTTAGAAAGACAATATCATGCTTTTCAGGATTGTACTGAAGAATACATAGCAACTGATATATGATGATACTTTTCCTACCCTGCACCATATTTGCTAAATGAAATCCGATAGTTGTTTTGTTTTTACTAATTTTAGTGTGCTGATTCCAAAAATAGTGTCTGTTTTGCTCTAGCATGGCACACTTTGTCACAAAATATGATGTGCATTTCGTTTTTTTTTTTTCTACTTTCGACAACCGTTGTAAGGTGAAGAAGTTGTATTATAATTCTAATCACAAGAAAAACTGCTGCAAAGACATGATTACTTTCTTCCTCTGAGTCAGGTTAGAACTATTTGTTCAATTCTCAGCCAATTTTCACGTGTATGACATTAATCATGTTTTTAATGTTAGAATTATGTCCAGTGACCCAGGTTGTACCATGTCCAAACAGAGCCAGAAAATTACAGATTTTGTGAAAAAAATTAGCTTATTTATGTGAAGTTATTTGACATTAAATAAAGCATTTGAACATATTTTTCCACTACTTTGCAGACTGTAAGTTAAAGTGGAAATGAAGCAGTCAGTCAAGTTAACATAAGCCTATTTAGTAAATGGATTTTCAATCTAATCAAAAATGATATAACAAATACGATAAATGTAATAACTTTTGCAGCAAGGGCGCCACCATTTTGCAGTACTATAACCTGTGGAGTCACAGGGTTGGTTGTCTTGCACGAGTAGCTCAACAGATACAAAAAAATAAATAAATAAATAAAAAATCAATACAACAGATACAACGGTAGAAAGACAATTTAGGACGGAGAGTGAAAGATGGAAACTGGAAAGCCACAGGTCATCAGAAGACAAAAATGAGGCCACTATTGCACTCAATTTAAAAATGAGTCTTAAAGCAAAGGACAAAAGAGACAATTTTCATAAACTGCCGCTGAAACAGAAACAGTAGCCTACTGCTTTGCTTACACGTATACAGTGCCCTCCACAATTATTGGCACCCTTAGTAATTATGAGCAAAAGCAGCTGTGAAAATAAATCTGCATTGTTTATCCTTTTGATCTTTCATTCAAAAAATCCACAAAATTATAACCTAACCTTTCATTTAAGGAAAATAATTGAAAGTGGGGAGAAACTTACATTATGAAATAAATGTTTTTATCCAAAACACATTGGTCACAATTATTGGCACCCTTTTATTCAAAAATTTTTGCAACCTCCTTTTGCCAAGAAAACAGCTCTGAGTCTTCACCTATAATGCCTGATGAGTTTGAAGAACACCTGACAAGAGATCAGAGACCATTCCTTCATGCAGAATCTCTCCAGATCCTTCAGATTCCAGCTCCATGCTGGTGCTTCTTCTCTTCAGTTCACTCCACTCATTTTCTTTAGGGTTCAGGTCAGGGGAAGCTTCTGGCCATGGCAGAAGCTTCATTTTGTGCTCAGTGACACATTTTTGTGTTGGTTTTGATGTTTGTTTTGGATCATTGTCCTGATGGAAGATCCAACCATGGCCCATTATTGGATTTCTAGCAGAAGCGGTCAGGTTTTGATTTTTTATCTGTTGGTATTTGATAGAATCCAATTTGATAGATGTCCAGGATCTCCAGCAGAAAAATAGGCCCACAACATTAAAGATCCAGCAGTATATTTAACCGTGGGCATGGGGTACTTTTTATCCGTGTGTGCACCAAAAAGCTCTTTTTTTAGTTTCATCTGACCACAGAAGCCGGTCCCGTTTGAAGTTCCAGTCTTGTCTGACAACTGAATTTGCTGGAGATTGTTTCTGGATGAGAGCAGAGGATTTTTCTTGAAACCCTCCCGAATATCTTGTGGGGATGTAGGTGCTGTTTGATTATTTTTTTAGGCTTTCTGAGACTTAAGACTCAACTAATCTCTGCAATTCTCCAGCTGTGATCCTTGGAGAGTCTTTGTCCACTCAAACTTTCCTCCTCACTTCACATTAGGACGATTTAGACACCTTCAGGCAGATTTGTAACATGTTTAGTTGATTGGAACTTCTTGAGTATTGCCCTGATAGTGGAAATGGGGATTTTCAATGTTTTAGGTATTTTCTTACAGCCACTTTCTATTTTGTGAAGCCCAACAATCTTTTGCTGCACATCAGAACTATATTCTTTGGTTTTACTCATTGTGATGAATGATTACGGGAATTTGGCATTTGTGTTTCCTTATGTTTATATTCCTGTGGAACAGGAAGTCATGGCTGTTTTGAACAATTTCTTGTTCATGATCACCCTGGTGTGCTAAAATACGTAAATATCAATGGGAATATACTTCAGAGATATTTTACTCATAAGAATTTCTAGGGGTGCCAATAATTGTGGCCAACATGTATTGGAGAAAAACATGTATTTCATAATGTGAGTTTCCCCTCACTTTCAACTGTTTTCCTTCAATGAAAGGTTAGAATTTTGTGAATTTTTTGAATGAAAGATCAAAAGGATAAACAATGCAAATTTATTTTCACAGCCGCCTTTGCTCATATTTACTAAGGGTGCCAATAATTGTGGAGGGCACTGTAAATAACAAGTCTACTGCCTCAAGATTTCCATAGTTATTCTTAATATATTGCCAAAATGACTATCATGGTTAAAATGAACTACAACCTTTACGAGCACCTTTGCATTCCACAACATACAGAGATAATACAAAATAAATGTTTCTTACCGTGACTCCACCTACCAATCAGGACCCCATTGGTTGGATAATCTACAAACATTATCCCTAATCCCGTCATTTTCCTTTCCATAGTCTTTTTTTATTATTTTCCATTCCTTGCAATAACCTTTTTTAACCAATTTATCCTCACTACTGGAGTTCTGTATTATTTTTATTCGCGTATTTTATCAGGGTCGGAATTGCCTTGCAAATAGCAATGGAGCTCTCTACTGGTCAACTACTTGGTGACAGATATTATGATTACAGCAACTAAGCAGAAAAATTAAAGACCAGAATCGAAATTATAATTATTATTTTTTAATATCAGTAACATAAGAATTTGCATTGCCAAGGGCTACACACATACACACAAACACAAATAAAACAATACATAATTTCTACAAAATTGAGGCTTTTGTCACAGGTTACTGCAAGATGGCGGCGCCCTTGCTACAAATGCTATAAATGCATATATGTATTTTACTTTTAAATGGATACATGTATTTTGTTTGTTACATAAATTTTTCTTAGAGTGGAAATACTTTTACTAAATAATGTTAACTTCACTGACTGCTTCATTTCCATTTTAATGATACATTTGAATACTTGTTATTAAAGAGATAGTTCACCCAAAAATGAAAATTATCCCATGATTTAGACCTGCTCACCCTCAAGCCATATAGAAGCTTATAACTATCTTCTTTCAGAAGAACACAATCAGAGAAATATTAAAAAAAAAAAAAAAAAAATCTTGGCTCCTCAAAGCTTTATGCTATGGCGCTCCTGATTTTGAAGTCCAAAAAAGTGCATCCATCCATCATAAAAGAAATCCACAGGGGGTTAATAAAGGCCTTCTGAAGTGAAGCAATGGGTTTTTGTAGGACAAATATCCATATTTAAATCTTTATAAATTAAAATATAAAGCTTCAAGCAGGCAGACACTTTTATGATGGATGGATGCACTTTTTTTGGACTTCAAAATCAGGAGCGCCATTTGCTACCATTATAAAGCTTGGAAGAGCAAGGATATTTTTTAATATAACTCTGATTGTGTTCATCTGAAATAAGATAGACATATACACCTTGGACAGCTTGAGTGTGAGTAAATCATAGGATAATTTTCAAATTTTGGGTGAACTATCCCTTTAAAATTTTTGACCCTTGACTGCTTTTGTTATTTTTTTTTACAGGATTTTTTTTTTTTTTTTCACAAAATAAGAAATATATATATATATATATTTCTTATTTTGTGAAAAAAAAAAATCCTGTATGTGATGGAAAGTTTTTATTGATATTTTTTAACTCAGCTTCATAGGCAATATTTGTCATTTTAGATGCAGGGCTGTGTTATTTGTTATTTTTAATGCAAATTAAATTAAACAACATTCATTTGTAATCTCAATCCAAGGATCATTCAGCAAAAGTCAGAAAACATGAATAATAATAATAGTACAAACAGATAACTCTTCAGAAAATGAACTGACTGTTCAGAAAAATGCTCCTATATGGGAAAGTATCATTAATCTTTCTTATCACAGAAAATTACAAATAGGTGTTTAATAAAGCTCCAGTGAGTTCAGACAGCAACTACAAATTATCTGAAGCTAAAATCACTCAATAACTTTAATCAACAACACAGAATTGTGATGCTTAGATCAATATTTACATACAAATGATCTGCATTGTGCCGCAGGTCATGGACAGAGCTGAAGGTGAAACGTGCTACATTGAAATATAGTTAATCTGACTTAGTGAGGGCTGAAGGTTGCTCATTTATAATTTATATTATCCACAAGATGAATGGAAGTGCAAAACTAATCTTGAGCAAAATTGGGGAAGTCAGGCTAATGTACCGCATTCCTAACCTTGCCTCTTTCCTGTAAATTTGTGATAACATAGTTGTATATGTTTAATGAAGATGAGGCTTGTGCCACTGCGCTATAAAACAAGATTTCTAACTTCAAAAAAGCAGTGAAAAAGAGAAAATGTGAGAGGCTCATTTTATTTTAAAGGTTTTTTTTTTTTCGTGAATTCTGCATTCATCAATGCATTGAATAAAGTGTGGCTTTAGCTTGCATTGATTACAGGACAATCCTACTGCTAATTTACAGGTAAGGAATATGGCAATAACATCTTAGACTTACTCCACTATAGCAGCCTGCAGGCCAAATCCTGCCGTCAATCATTTTTATCCATCTCCCCTACGGATTTTTATGACTATGATCTATATTTGCAGAACACATTCAATCTGAATCAGACTAGGCATGTTTAAGCTTTTTCTGTCCATGCATACACTAGTTTTCCAAGCATGAAACAGCACCATTTAGGCACACATTTTCAATAGTGTCTTATCCAATCAAATGTATTTATGCAAATCACTTATCTGCAGACAAACATTCAGAGTCGCTGCTCCACTATGTAAATCACAATGTTTGCAGGGCAAGGAAAGGCTCAATTTTTCTCACTGAAAAGAAAAAGACAGAGATGTGTGTTGAGTGGTGTTGGATGTGAGATGACTTTTGTCTTCTCCCAGAACCCAGAACCTCCCTTACGTAATCACCTCATGCAACTCTGTGATGATGATTTAGACTGATGAGTGATGCAATGTTTGAGAAACCGCAAAGCCCTTTAAAAAAACACTGAACCTCTCCGTCATTATTGTCTCTTGAGCATTATGATCTTCCTTTGCTTCTTAGACATTCCATTTGATGACATTTTCTGAAATCTCTTTGATTTCAACCCAAGGACTATATGGACTGACAGGAACAGCCAATATAATGAGTTCAAAGAAATGAAAAGCTTATTGAAGATTTTTTTTTTTATAGCTTTTTCCTGCTCTGTCATGCATGAAAACTAGTGCAGCCACATGTAGCAAAACACTACTCATTTCAGGTATTTGGTAGGGAGACCGGTGATGGAAGTAACACCTTTCATTCGAGCATTAACTCAATGGTTGTTTGTGCTAGATCTCTCAAAATTTGATACATGGTAGCCACATTTATATATATATATATATATATATATATATATATATATATATAATATAATATAATATATATATATATATATATATATATATATATATATATATATATATATATATATATATATATATATATATATATATATATATATATATATATATATATATATATAATATAATATATATATATATATATATATATATAATATAATATATATATATATATATAATATGGCTGTGTATTCCCAAGTTGTGGAAATGAGACATGATTGTTTTCATAGTTTTTAAAAGTAACCAAAGTGCTAAATATTAAAATTAAAGCAGAACAAACATGAATAGAAATATTTGATCCGAGCTTGTTCAGTTTGGTTATGATCTGATGTGACTTTTATATTTTTAAACTCTAAACAACAACAACAACAACAACGATAATATTGCAATAGATAATTTCAGATAATAGATAATAATTTACATTCAAAAGTATGGAATGTACAGAATTTGAGAATAAATAATTAAAATTCAATTTAAAAATTCAATTTATTTACAGTAAAGTTGCCCCACCCCCCATTTCTATGATTGCTATGCAAAAAAATAATCTCAATTAAAAAAAAAAAAAAACTTTCTTTCCTGAAAATCATATTTTTTTTTTTTTTGTCATAAAATCTACAGTGTTCCTCACAGTCACACCACTTCTCCTGTGAGCTCAAAAAGTTGATGGAATTGTCTGATATTGATGACAACACCAAAGATCTTTTCTGACTTGTCAAACTGACAGTGTTACAACTGACCCCGTGTTACAACACTCCCTGGCTTCCCCTAAATAACATATGGAATGAATAAGCTGCTAAATCTTCAATTAGAAATGACAGCAATGCACAGTGTGATAGAAATATTTCCATCAATGGCAGTGACATAAAAAAACACAATAAAATATACATGTGAAAGTAATTAAGAGAAAACCAACTAAAAGGGATTGTACGTCTAGCATATTTCAAGGTAATTAAGAAACTCAAGTTCACCAAATGTTACTGTTATTAATTCATTATGCAGTGAAACGTCTCGAGGGAATGTTTTATCTAGATTTACACTAGGCAGAGAATTTTCATTACTCTACCCATAATCTTAACTGAATAATACATTTATGGGTCTGGAAACACATTAATATGCATCTAAGAAATCCCAGGATACACAGTTCTATTTCACAACTCCCAACTGAGTAAGTTTGATACATTATCCCCATTTGTAAACTTGGCATAGGAAGTACCAAAAATGACTTCATGAGTCATTATTTTAAATGGCTCAATGTAATAGTGTGGAATCGGATAGACAGATCTCCAGATGGAGTGTAATCATTTGCTGACAAGTAAATTGTTTAATAAGTCACTTTAAAGATGTGATTAAATCATGCCTGAAACAATGATATTAATAATTGTTTAGTGACATGACATTAGGGCTGTCAAATAAACATGTGAATTTAGTACAGTTTATGAATATCTAATCTGTGTCTGTAATTTCTGTAACAAAGAATGGACTAATGTTCATTCAGGAGTACACCCCCTTTGAAAAGTAAAATTTTAAACAATATCTCAATGAACACAAAAACAATTTCCAAAATGTTGACAAGACTAAGGTTAATATAACATCTGTTTAACTTATAACATGAAAGTAAGGTTAATAATTTAATTTAAATAATTAATTTAATATAATATTTGAGTACAATTTCAGTTGTACTCAAATTAGGGTGATGAGTAAAAAAAAATAAGTACACCCCACAACAAAAACTACTATATCTAGCACTTTGTTTGGCCTCCATGATTTGTAATGACAGCACCAAGTCTTCTAGGCATGGAATGAACAAGTTGGTGACATTTTGCAACATCTGTCTTTTTCCATTCTTCAAGAATGAGCTCTTTTAGAGACTGGATGCTGGATGGAGAGTGATGCTCAACTTGTCTCTTCAGAATTCCCCATAGGTGTTCGATTGGGTTCAGATCAGGAGCCACTGAATCACTTTCACCCTGTTCTTCTTCAGAAATCCAACAGTGTCCTTAGATGTGTGTTTAGGATCACTGTCATGTTGGAAAAGTGCATGACGTCCAAGGGCACGGGTTGATGGTAGCATCTTCTCTTTCAGTATAGAGCAGTACATCTGTGAATTCATGATGCCATCAATGAAATGCAGCTCCCTGACTCCAGCAGCACTCATGCAGCTCCACATAAGGACACTGATACCACCATGTTTCACTGTAGGCACCATGCATTTTTCTTTGTATTCCTCACCTTTGCGACGCCATCCAGTTTTGAAGCCATCAGTTCCAAAAACATTTATCGTGGTCTCATCACTCCAGAGTATAGAGTCCCAGTAGTCTTCATCTTTGTCAGCATGGGCCCTGGCATACTCTAGGCGGGCTTTTTTGTGCCTGGGCTTTAGGAAAGGCTTTTTTCGTGGACGGCACCCATGCATGTAATTCCTCTACAGTGTATGCCGTATTGTGTCACAGGAAATAGTCACCCCAGTTTGGCTTTCTACTTCTTTAGATAACTGCAGTGAACTTGCATGCTGGTTTTCTTCAGCCATTTTCACCAGAAGACGCTCCTGTCGAGGTGTTAACTTCCGTGGATGACCTGGACGTCTCTGCGAGGTGGTTGCAGTTCCATCTTTTTAACATTTTTGTACCACTTTTGCTAGTATTCTGACTGATAAGGAAAGCTTTGCTGATCTTCTTGTAGCCTTCAACTTTCTGGTGAAAGAAATTATTTTCTTTCTCAGGTCTTGTGATATTTCTCTTCCATGTGGTGCCATTGCTGACAGCATGAAATGGAAAGGGGTTTTAACACCCTTTTATAGTCAACTGTCTGCTGGACACCTGTGTAATGAATAATTAGATTCACCCGTGGTTGAATTCTTGTTAAATTAGATATTTGTAGTCTAAAATTTAGCTTTGCTCAGAGACTTTTAGTGGGGTGTACTCATTTTTGCATCACCCTAATTTGAATAAAACAGAAAATGTTGTTCTCTAAGTTAAATTATTAACCTTACTTTCATGTTAGAAGTTAAACAGATGTTATATAAAACTTACTCTAAACTTAGTTGTTTAAAATGTTACTTTTCAAAGGGGGTGTACTCATTTACACTGAGAACTGTGTATATATATATATATATATGTATAATTTCCTTGGTTTCCTCTGTTCATGGTTAGCTATTGATTGTGCACAGTGTTACGTTGTTGGATTACTCTGTTATTATTACATATATATGCGTATATGTGTGTAATATTAAATGTGATGACACCAAAATATTTAATCTACTGACAGCCTTAGGGGCCGTTGACACAGAACAAGTTTTTCCATTCATATGCTAGACGGTTGTCTTTAACCATTACGCTCATGTCTCATGCATTACACAGCATTCTAAAAACACGGCACTCAAGATAAAAGTTTAACTTTTAAAATACGCATCTCTAAACCTTGTTATTGTTCCACTGACCTGCGTTTTATGTTTATAACAGCAAGAACGGGTTCTGTGTGAACCAGCCCTTAATTATTGCATAGCAGAAATGTTCTTCCATCAAGATTTTACCTTCTTTGAAATACATTTCATACATTTTTTAAGGAAAAGGTAACTGAAAAGTAAGACTCAACAGATAAAATTCTGATTTAAGTTGAAATGACAATTCCTTCATGTAAAGGATTAATAATAAAAAAATCATGTTCAACATAAGAATGGACACCCAACGTTTTTAACTCAGCTTCTTCTTTTGTCACACCTATTAGAATTCTACAGATAAAATTCTCAGTGGTGTACCTCTGTATATCTGAGCAGGTGCACACACTCACTGAGACTTTGGACCAAGGCTGCAGACATGCTTGGTATTCTATCGCACACTCTATGAAAAGCAAAGAAAAAGGACACAAAGATCCCATAGGTGTGACCTTTTTCAAAACCTCTTCTCACTGTTCACACATTTTAATGCAGTATAAGGCAGTTTGAACCATTAAAAAAACCTAAAAATGTCACCAATTATAAAATACCCACCATATTTTTCTTCTCTGATTATGGCATAATAATCTTACATGTAATTTCCATCCTTAATCATTATAATAATGGCGTGGAGTTATGCACATTACATTTAATATGCATACTAATTGGTGTGAACATTAAATAAGGCCAGGAAGAATACTTCTCAGTGTCTAGATATGAAGTCATATGAAAGAGAAAAGACCTCAGATCTTCCAAACATGCCAAGATCTTCTGAATTTCACACTTTTCATTTGGCAAATTTACTTGGTAGAGAGCGTTACCAATTATATTACATAAGACAGATAATAATACTGCAGAATTAATGTGTTCTGTAAATGGTGATTGATGTATGATCTGTGGAGTTTAATGAATGAATATACTGTAATGCAAGACTTGAATAAAGGGTAATACACTGAGCACCAAAGAGAGCAAGAAGGTGGGAAGAGAAATGTGACTTTTCTTTCCTGTAAGATACACTCTTTCACATTTTGTTCTTATCTAACAAATTTTAAAGAAACAACAGCAATCCCCACAACTTCAAAAGTCACTGCACCACCTGTCCCCATGTTGTTGTCCCCATGTGTCCATCACATTTGTGTTTCATTTTTTTGTGTTGAACTTTATTTTCCTGCATCTCATTCTTCTACCATCCAGAGTGGCAGCACAGCTGAAAAGTTTGTTTGAGCTGTGCCCTCTACTGTACAGGAGTGAATTTGCATTTCCTTCAGTCTGAGGTTAATTCATTTCACTTTTGGTGTGAAAGGGCTTTTACATTTGCCAAAATAGAACCTTTTTTGTTAAAATACAATCAAGCCCAGTCCAAGTGAGAAAAAGTAATGCAAAAGTAATGTAGCATTACTTTCCATGAATGTAACTAAGTAATGCAATTAGTTACTTTTTTAGTGAGTAACATTGGATATGAAATATATAACTCAGCACACTTATTATTTAGCAAGCTTGCCTGTTAGGGCATGCTACCTATGCTGTTACAGTAGCTAGAAAGGAAGTCTGTGTCATTTAATTAATTAATGTAGGTACAGCATGCATAAAGCTACACTTAGCTACTAGGATAATACTTTGAACACCAGAGAAGATAAGATAGAACAGAATACAGAAAGATAAAACAGAAAGTATAAGACTTAATTTTAATGTAAAATGTTTAGAGCATTTTGTTTTGCCACACTATAATGGAGAGTTTGCAAAGAACTTTTGATTTCATAATGCTGTCTGTAAATGACAGTTTTAAATTGATAATGTTTTCAAAACACTTACTCACATGTTATAGAGAGTGGACATTGTTACTGTTTCCTATGCAATGACGTTAGCCAATAACAGTGTCCGTTTACTGACAAGCCTTAAAAAAGAAGCCACGCCCTAAAAATTGACCATTTCAGACAGAGGACCAGAATGAGGGTTGAGAATAATTGTTTTTCTGCATATATATTTGTTTTTGTGCAAAAAAATTAATTAACATTATAAGTGACTCTCAAGGAACATTAAAAAAAACAAAAAAAAAAAACATGTCATGACCCCTTTAAATTTTTAAAGTCCAACGAGTCTTTCAGCCTTCAATGACACAATAGCTATTGTCCATCTGTCACAGCTATTGTCACTGTCAAAATGACCACCAGGATATTCATACCATGCTTTGTGGTGCAGATCTGGTTTTATATTTTCGATGAGAGAGGGTTTGCATTGCTCTGTGTAAATAGACCTAGCTATGCAAATGGATTCACATCTTGTTTCCAACAATTAAACTGGCCATCTGCATGAAATTTCTTCCCTTGCAGAGATTTGTTGGAAATTAAAGGAACATTTTGCAGTCTGCAGCCTGCACTATGCACATAATATAAACAAAAGAGTCAGTATGAATAAAATGCTCAAGCTTTTGCCACTTTCCCGTAAAAGCATTATCCCAATTTAGTTTATTAAAAAACCCTAACAAATAACCACACTATTCGCTTTAGCTAATTTGATTTATTATACAATTTGCCAATGACCAATATATTTTTTACATTTTTATTTTTAATTATATGCATTAGAAAGACAAAAATATCATTGTAATGGTGTTCTTTTGACATTACAATATATAGCTAAGTCAGTTTTTATTTCGGTCATTTATTTCTGTATTTCTATAGGGAAATCCCTGTTTTTATACACCTGTTTAATACCTTGTCATAGTCTTTAAAAAGTCATTAATATTACGCTGTAATGATGTATGATACAGTAGATGACATAAGTGGTAATAACCTTACCAAGATCACACCAAACAGAGCCTCCACAAACAATTCTCTTTGAAAAAAGAAAGAAAAAAAAAATCTATTAGAGTAGAAATCTATAGGAGTTTGGACAGCCATGTATGTGTCACCATGTATGAGTATAAAGCCATAACCAATGTTTTAATTATGGAGACCCCTGTTCCAGTCATAGCCCCCCTTAGTTATCATCATTATGTTGGCTTCACATACCAACACCCTAGCAACCACCCTGAGTACCCTAGCAACCACATAGCAACACCCTAATAACCGTCACGAATACCCTACTTGCCTTTAGGTAAGTAATCTTTGAATATAGCAGGCAGGTTTTTCAGATATTAAGTAAGGTTGGAAGTCAAGGTAGAAAACCGTTGTCATTTGCAAATTCGCAACAGTGTTTAAATGACTGCAAAGCCTGTTTACATGAAATTGTGATTATACAACCTGACTGCAGAGCCTTGTATTGACTCCCGTAATGGAACAGAGAGTGAGTACGTGTGTTTTTGTCCACTTAAGGCATGTAATGAGGCACCTAACAATTTGTCACTGAAGTGGTGCAAGCACTGTGTCAAGATCAGTGTCCTGCTCCACCAGGGCTTTGTGGATTACAATACATGCCATATCCTGGGGCTGTGTCAGTTCACATGTTCATAACAGGCCTATATAAGAGGGGTGTGGAAAAGGCTAAACAGTTTTGGCTGAGGTTACTGAGTGTTACACTCAACTCCATCTCAAAGATCCTCTTCTGATCCAAATTATAAAAGAGAAGTGGAAACCAGGGTCAATGGAATGAAATAAACATCAAAATAAGAGTCTTAGTGCAGAAAAACACAGACAAACTGTGAAATATATTGTAGTTTTACAACGATGTCTATTAAAAGAATGTTTTTTTGAACAGATTTCTTTTCCAATAAGAGTGAAAAGATTTTTTTTTTCTTTTTTTTTTTTTGTGTCAGTCATGGTCTCACTTACACTGCAGAAGTTTCACAAGTTCATTTCACAAGTTCACATCTTCATTAAATCTGTAAGAGAAGTGAGAAAGGGTAAACAGATTTCGGTCTCTGTGCAGAATGGAGTTTTAAGTGTAAGATTGTTCTCCAGTTTAAAATTCCTCCCAAAAGAATTGTAGATTGTATTATTGAAAGACAGCAATACAATGCTTGCTCAGAGCATCAAATATTAGGTTCCATAAAAAGTATCAAATACCTTACAAATAGCATTATGGGAAATAAACATTGATCACTTATACTTTAGCACTGTACAGTAAACCTGATAATAAGAATGTGACACATTGAGTTTACAACATGTTCTAGAAATAATGTACTGAAACTTAAAAATATACATTGAAACATGACAACATTTACACATTACAAAATAATAATGAACAGGAAAAAAACAAAGTAGTCGATATTTACTGCAGTCACAAACTGGGCTGCACAAATGTATAGTCAAACTATGTATCATTAAAAACAAAATTCAATGATTGATTGCTTCACCTATGTTTGCAGAATATTTTTTTGAAAAAACAGACACACAATGTTCTAACTTAAATCTCAGCTTAAAAACAAACACAGTAGTAGTAGTCCATAATAAGAGTCTTTTTGTCTGAAAATAAGTGAATGAACAATAACATCTATAGACACTGAAGGTTTTCTTTTGGTCATACACAATTTATAGTCTTACAAATTCATGATGAATGTGTCTCATTGTAGACATGTTATATTCCTTTTCGTGTACCACCAAAAGAAAATCTAATTAAGGAGGTATTGTGTGAGAGAACTGTCAATATGAGAGGGTAGTTTTCTAATTATATCCAGCACATCCATGTGGTACATTTTACATAATATTTATGCATGTGTAAAGAGATCTTTGATTTGAACTTTTGGATTGACCCTGAACCAGCTGCTAGCGTACTTTTTAAATTGTTTTCAGTGGGAACGCAGCATTTTTTAAACGCCAGGAGCGCAACAAGGCACTGAGCGTCTTTTTCATGCTCAAGCGCCGAGAGCTCGGCGTTTTTTTACTGGTCGCCTCGAGTTGAAGATTGTTCAACTTTGAGTAAAACGCTGTGCTCATCACTGTTACTTTTTAGCCAGCCGTCCAATCAGAGTGGAGGAACACACGGCCTTAGGGGCGGCGCCACGCTCGGTGCGTAATCGACAGTTATAGGGGCGGGACCATGTTCGGGGGCTCCAGTGCATCATCGGACCCCCGTTTTAGCTCCGCCCAAAAAATCCTGAACAGAGACTTGGTGAAGCATTACACAATTCACAGTCTTTATAATGTGTTTCAGCAATACATTTGTAACATTTATAATGTGTTTAGAAAGAATTCTCAGAATTGACTTTACAGGGACTTTAATGTTGTGAAGTGACGAGAATAATTTTTGTGTGCCAAAAAAAAAGAAGAAAAGAAATAACAACTTTTAACAATGATGGGCGATTTCAAAACACTGCTTCATGAAGCTTCGAAGCTTTACAAATCTTTTGTTTTGAATCAGTGGTTCGGAGTGTGTATCAAACTGCCAAAGTTACACCCCCGGTGGTGAACCATTGAAATTTCAAAACACTTATGACGTAACAAAGCTTTGTTTACTGAAATCACATGACTTTGGCAGTTAGATTCATTTTTGAGTGAACCCTTTAATTCAAATAAATGCTATAATTCATTCATTCATTAAAATAAATGTAATCTTTATATCTCTGTGTCTGATTTAAAGCTGGCAGAATGCTAGATCTAAAGAGCCTTAACTGATGAAAATAACCATCATTATTACCCTTCCGGTCAAATAGTCTGCCACAAACATCGATAACAGCTTTAAGTTGTCTATGTTGGCAAATTACCATGGTATAAGGGGGATAATCCATGGCTAGCTTTGCATTAAATGATTCACGTTGGGTGGTTCTTTGCCTCAATGTCCAGCTAGCTGTGTATCTATTATCATCTACATTAGAGCTACTGAGGTTATGTTTTGCTCATAGGTTTTGGGGTTTGGTGTTCCTTTTTCTGGGCTTGCCTTGATTTTTTCTGATGAGACTCAAGCATGTGTTATTTTTGATGAAGAGTCAAATTAATAAAACTATATTATTCTGGTCCATTGAATCATTAACAAAGCTCCAAATTTTAGTGTTTTTTCAAAGTTGTTTTGACAAAAATATTTAGAAATATCATCCAAACTATCCCGGGATGAAGCTTTAAATACATCAGCGTGCAAGCTAAAGCATGCAAGCCTTGATAAGCTAAAGAAAAAGATGCAGAGGCTCTGTGCATGGAAGTATTTTTACAAACAGCGCTTGCCGCTTTTTTTCTCCCTGTCAGAATAGACGGAGGTATAAAAAATAGCATGTTGTTTGTCAGACTAGCAGGTCCAGTTCATTCTGGGTGTGCCCTGACCTTTTCAAATGTGATTTCCAAGAGCCTTTCATTCCTGATGGGCCTTCTCCAGAAGAGTGCGGCCAGTGGCAGTCTTCCTCAAAAGGAAAGGTCAATTCTTCAGAACATCCTGAGTCGCAGATACACAGGAGCTGTTTTCCATGTGGCAGACTGGCAGAGTCAAGGAGAAGCATACAGAGGCAGTGAATAATGTTGCCACTGACGTAAAGGAAACGAAGACAGGAAGACAAAGCCTATTAAAATGGGATTGTCAGGATTTGCTGGAAAAGGTGTGAGACCTTATCGGTGATCTAGACTGAAAAACTCAGTATGAATCATGATTCTCATTTTCATGTTTCAAGTCCCTATACACCACTGGAGTCCTAGTAATATCTGAATCTTATCACCTTGTGTAATTTTAGAATCCCACTTTACATTAGGTGTCTATGCATTTACATTATGAACTTAAGCAATTATAATGGATTTACTTCTAAAACTCATGTCAAATTTGCATTAGTGAGTGCTGCATTGATGGTTTATTGCAGGCCTATACCTTGAAAATTAGTTAGCATTTTAGCACTTCCGGTTCCATTGTCCAAAAATTTATTTTTTTTAGTGGGTTGTTTGGTTAAAGAAAATTAACTAGAATCCCAAGGTTTGAAAGATATTTTAGTCTATGACATAAAATACATCAGTAATCAGACTTTTTCTCTCTCTCTTAAAAAAAAAAAAAAAAAAAAAAAATATATCTAGGCCGTTGATAACAAGTGGCTAAATGAGTCTACAGAGGTTGTTGGGGTCATCAGCCAAACAGGAAAACTCATCTTCTTTCTAGTAAGTGTATGTTGATTGGTCAAACGCATGTCAAACACAGACACTCTGCATTTTTAAAAAGTCATGTAAATATATTTACTTCACAAACATGGAAAACGGCAATAACAGCATTGACCTGTTGCCTGCAGGGTTGTGTTCAAAATTGTCATAGTAGATTTAGTCTTTTAGCCCATTTGCGCTCTTTAAGTCGTGTAAATTATGTGTTCACATTCCATCTCCGTTATCAAGAAACCCACGACACACAACAATCACAGCTTTAATCATGGCATCCTCCATCCACCAGTTTTTAGCGTTTGTAAATGCCGCGCTTGAAGATGCCGCTATCGAGCCAGCTTCAGAGTTCCTATTTCCGGTGCGAATGCAACCAGGAACATGGCCCTGGGGAGAAATTAGTTCCTGGGGAACTATCCTAGTGACTAGTTCCTAAACTATTTGGTGCGAAAACCCCTGATGTCATTGAAGTAATGCGACTTCTTTTGTAGACTACTCTATGTTAAGCTTTTTACTTCTAGTACAGCAGACAGCAGTTTTAAAAAATGTCTTTTTAATGCTTTAATTCTAAGGGTCAGAGAATGGATGGAAATGGTCATGAAAAGTTTTGACTGTTTTTGGCACAAAAGCTTTAACCATTATAAGTGGACCTTAGGGAAGAAAACAAAATGATAATAATTGTATCATATGACCTCTTTAATTGATATAAAAAAATGTTGCCATTCAGTTGCTTATTTAATTCTATATACTTTGACAATGTAAAAGTTTTTTTTCAAGAGTCATGTACTTTTTAATTAAATTTGTGCTTCCATTAGAAGAGATTTTTGTTCCTGCGGCTGCATATTTTTCCAGGATTACCACAGTGTCCTACAACAACATGACTACGGTACAGCTCATTGGTGAAGTTAAAAGGTAAGACCTTAATGATATGATATTTTATTTTCAGATATCAGAAATTACCAGATTTGCAGATAGCATCTGAAGTTTAGGATTATTCAGTGTAGCTACATTCGAAAATGTGACTTAATCTTACACCATTTCCAAATAAAGAGTGCAGTCAGGTCTTCTTCTTCCTTATCTGTAAATGTGATGATTCTTTCGGGGGTTGTGGGAGATAATCATGGGCTTGTGGAGTCTGTAACTCCCACACCACAGTAGGTTTAATTGACTCTGTCCCAGCTGGCCCTCAATGGGAAAATGAGAGAAAACTTATCACCGACTCGATTAAGAGTTGGGAACTCTGGGTCATGACGAAGTGGTGCAAGAAACCCAGTTGGTGCCCCTGCAGTATTCATCACATACTGCTATGACTATTGGCACCTCTGGCTTTCTCACTGCCTGGTTCCTGGCACAGTCATCAAGGTAATTGGATGGCTGCAATAACAAATGAACTTCTCTGCACATCTACGGCAGGGGCTTTGCTGACCTTTGAAGAGAAAATGATATAAGCATTTTCTACATTATAATGGAATACACCTTCATCAACCCCATACCCAGATTCATATTAAAAGAATTGTTTACACAAAAAATGAAATGAATCTTTTCCATACCCCCATATCATTCCAAACCTTGGTCTATGCTGAGACCAAAAACACATTAAAATAATGCATAAATATAGTCTATGATTTCTGTTATTCACTGATGGTAAAACTTAATCACATTTGTGTTCACATTCAAAACTGGTGTCAGGTTTGATGATTAGTGACACCTGTTCAGCAAAGACATAGACACTATTCAACTATTATTTGGAACAACATTAGAATTTTCAAATTTGGGTTTACTATCCTTTTAATTTCATGCATTATATTGCATTATGAACATATTAATTAAACAGATAATTATGTGTTAAATTAGATGATTTCCCTAATAGTCTAATGCCACGTGTAAAAATACAATCAATTACTACACAATACTTAAAAGAATTAATTCTGGGTAAATATGCTCAGAGATGCACTAGTAGAAATTTCACAGCCGATAAGGGATGTGCTCTGGCTGCCAAATAGCACATCACTGGAGCACATGTTCCTGGCAGAGAAATGTTATTGCATGCAGCACTGCCAGTCGTTAGAGAGCTGAGAATAGATGCGTTGGCTTCTTTCCAAACCTTGCACCTGGAAATGGGCTATCATGGGGCAGGAATAGGCTAGACAGGGGGAAAGCTTTTATTACCACAACCTTATTGCTTACATTTTATCAAGGTCAGTTATCCATATAGGTCATTACTAATGGCTAATTATTACACATTCCTCCGGTTTCACAGACAAAGCTAGTCCTAGACTGAAGTCCATGTTTGAGCTGTTTTAACTGAAAGTATTGTAATGACAGATCTTAAAATGTGCCAGTGCCATTGTTTTGTCTCAAGATGCATATAGCAGTAGTTTTTTCTAGGGTAGATTTATAAAAGCTACTTAAATATCCTAATTGAACTAAGGACTAATCCTGGCTTAGGCTAAGCCCTGTCTGTGAAACCGGGCCATTATGACTTTGCTTATTATGACTCATTAAAACTATTTTAATACCTTTACATGCAGATAATTATTAGTGTATTTGAATTAAAAGTTTTTCAAGTATAATTTTTCAATGGTAGTAATATACTTTTACAATGATACCTTTGCAAAAATTGATGTTTAGACCCATTGTAGTTATAAATCCATGATTTGTTTAATGGATGGAATGCAGTTTCAAAGGAAAATAAGGTGACCCTTTATTTTGATGGTCCCTTTTGAACATTCTGTTGACTATAAGTAACATTGCATCTACATGTCAACTAACTCTAATTAGAGTATTAGTAGACTGTCTGCTTAATATATCCTAACTCTTTGGGTACATTTACACGACAACGATATGCTTAAGACGGAGAAGTTGTTCCTTTGAGTTTTCCACGTACAGATGACACCATTGTCAAAACGATCCCCATTCATACGAAACCATGAAAACAACTAAAAACGCTGTATTCTGCTGGCAGGCCATTAGATGGCGATGAAACACTATAGACTGAATATGTAATATGCATGTGCATGATGTCATTGTTTTCACAGATTTGCATTTTTGTCGTTTACATGGAAACCGTTTTCAAAAACTTGCACTTTGAAACCCGTTTTCAAAAGTTTTCAGGCCACCAAAACGCTGTTGTCGTGTAAATGAACGGCCAAAACGCATAAAAAGTCTTCTGTTTTTAGTTGAAAACAATGTCATGTAAACAGCTCCTGTATTGTGATGGTCCCCCAACAGACATTCTACTGACTATAAGTAACTTTGCACATGTCAACTTATTCTAACCCTAACCATACCAGTCTACTAATACTAACACTCTAATGAGAGTTAGTAGATATGTAGGTGCAACATTACTTATAGTCAACAGAATGTGATAAAGGGACCATCAAAATAAAGTGAAACCAAAAAAAAAAAAAATAGCTAATATACAGCCATCTGAATGCAAAGGAAATCATTCACCTTAAAAAACCTTAATAGAATTAATTATCTTAATAAATGGAAATGAATAAATCTCAAATTGTGTTTAATAAGGATTTTGGTTCAAATGAGAGGTTTTAGCATGTCATGCACCAGCTCCTCTGAAGAAATGCATGACTCTCTGAAGTCTTATCTTAGCTATTGCTCATGAGATTTCCAGCACTGTTCAAAGGATCAGAAAAGTAGAATTACTGTGTGCTGATGATTATTTGATTTATTCATGATATCAAATTATCATGTGGCCCATAATTTCAGTGCGTGTCTATTGGCTATAATAACCGCTTCTCCGATAACTTCTACTCAGTTACATCTTATGATCTTTTTGATTTATTTGATATTGCTTTCTTCAAGGCTAGCCTGAGAAACTAGGTGATAGATGATTAGCATTTATTGGAGAAGCCTTGAAGAGCACATAAGTGCTGCTATTGTTGTTAGCACCTTTGTTGTTAATTATTTAACAGCACCTGGATTCCTATTCATCCTTGCCAGCGATTTCCCCCGAGATGGAGCTGCAGGAAAGATCAGGCCTTGAGCAATTCTGAATTGCCCCAAAGTAAATACTCGTATGCCAGGTGGTTAGCTCAGGGCACAGAGTGCCAGACAGGTGCCCTGCTCTGAAGCAGGACTCCCAGCCTGAGCAATGTATTGAGCGAAACGGCTGTCAGGCTGTTAGAAAATGCTGATATTAGTGGTGTGCACCCTGGGACGACTTGAAAGCAGGCCTCATTTAAAGGTTTCTTCCACGTCGCTTAAGGCAGGGAAGAGGATGAAAACAGCATACATCACTCATGTGGAGCTTCAGCTTCAACACCAGCCTCAGCTGAAGCATGATGTGTGACTGGTTGACCACCGTACATCAGAAGAAAACAGACAGATCATAGGAAATATCAAACGAATGCCTCCTCTATGAAAGGAAACTGTGGAATAAACCACATCTAGAATAAAGTTTTCACAGTGTGCTGTTTACCATTGTGCTGAAGAATTAATTAATTACATGGCTAAAAATATGGAGACACCTCATTGATGGAGCCTTTTTCAAACCTAGTTTAACCTTATAGCCTATACTGTACCATATTTGATACGCAAAATAAATCTATAAATTATCAACATGATCAAATGTTTGCTGCAGAATCTGTTGTACACATTCTACTACATGCCTTTTGTCATCTGACATCAATGTAGATTTATATATATATATATGTTTAGCAAGCAAAAGGACTTTATATCACATCTTTTTGCTGTGAAATGTTTACAGAATTTTATACATTAACCAAAACTAATTTCTTTGTTGGTAATACTTCAAGATGAACACTTACGGAACAGAAGAAACTTGTTTGATTAGCCATACAGAATTTTTTTTTAATGTTTTAAAATGTGAGTATGATACATATAGGAACGTTAATTTGAACATCTCTCAAAATGCATTGCATTATACTAAGGGCTGGGACAATACATCGAATCTCGATATGCGATATGAAGAATCTGGAGCGATTCAGATACAGGTGCTGGTCATATAATTTTTTTATTGTAAATTATTTTTAAAAATGAAACTTTCATATATTCTAGATTCCCTACATGTAAAGTAAAACATTTCATTTTTTTTTTTTTTTTTTTAATTTTGATGATTAGAGCATACAGCTCATGAAAGTCCAAAGTCCAGTATCTCAAAATATTAGAATATTTCCTAAGATCAATCAAAAAATGGATTTGCAAAACAGAAAAGTTCAAGTTCTTTAAAGCATGTTCATTTGTGCACTCAATACTTGGTCGGCAGCACATATTACAGCAAATGACTTGCTCCTAGCACAAATTACAGCATCAGTGAAGTGTGGCATGGAAGTGATCAGCCTGTGGCACTGCTGAGGCACTATTGAGCCTTCAGATCATCTGTATATTGTTGGATCGACTGTTTCTCATCTTTCTCTTGAAAATATCCCATAGATTCAGGGGTCAGGCATGTTGGCTGGCCAATAAAACACAGTAATATCATGGTCAGCAAACCATTTGGAAGTGGTTTTTGCACTGTGGGCAGGTGCTAAAGTCCTGCTGGAAAAGGAAATCAGCATCTCCATAAAGCTTGTCAGCAGATGGAAGCATAAAGTGCTCCAAAATCTCCTGGAAGATGGCTGCATTGACTTTGCACTTGATAAAACACAATGGACCAACACCAGCAGATGTAATGGCCCCCCAAATCATTACTAACTTCAGAAACTTCCCACTAGACTTCAAGCAGCTTGGATTCTGTGCCTCTCCAGTCTTCCTTCAGACTCTGGGACCATGATTTCAACATGAAATGCAAAATTTACTTTTATCTGAAAAGAGGACTTTCGACCACTGTTCACTGTCCAGT
Source organism: Chanodichthys erythropterus (assembly GCF_024489055.1). Lineage (NCBI taxonomy): Eukaryota > Metazoa > Chordata > Actinopteri > Cypriniformes > Xenocyprididae > Chanodichthys > Chanodichthys erythropterus. The sequence continues at coordinate 27,799,537 of NC_090238.1, forward strand.
TCTTTTTCTCCTTAGCCCAGGTAAGATGCTTCTGACATTGTTTCTGTTTCAGAAGTGGTTTGATATTCTTTTCCTGAAGATGTCTGAGTGTGGTGACTCTTGATGCGCTGATTTTTGACTCATTGTGAAGCTCTCCCAAGTGTTTGAATCGGCTTTACTTGACAGTATTCTCAAGCTTGCGTTCATCCCTGTTGCTTGTGCACCTTTGCTTACCCAATTTCTTCCTTCTAGTCAACTTTGCATTTAATATGCTTTGAGAAATCAATTTGTAAACAGCCACCACATTCAGTAATGACCATCTGTGACTTACTCTCTTTGTGGAGGGTGTCAATGATTGTCTCCTGGACCATTGCCAAGTCAGCAGTCTTCCCCATTAGTGTGGTTTCAAAGAACAAGAGATACCCGGAATTTATACTGTAGGGATGGTCATTTAATGAAACTCAAATGTAAACATTCTAATATTTTGAGATACTGAATTTTGGACTTTCATTAGCTGTATGCTCTAATCAACAAATAAAAAACAAACAAAAAAACAAACAAAAAACTTTTGAAATGTTTTACTTTACATGTAGGGAATCTAAATGAAAGTTTCATTTTTTAAAATAATTTACAATAAAAAAATGAACTTTTTTCACGATATTCTAATTATATGACCAGCACCTGTATTTTCCGATGAATCGCAATTCTCTTTTGAATCAATTCTGAGCTTAGTTTTTAAACAGCAGACACTACTATACGTGCTTTAGAAACATTCCTACACTGCCTGCTTCCAGTTCCTTTACACACACCACTTAAACCTAAAATAATCATTCATAAAGTTCGAAAAGGTTGATCTTGCATCATAAAACCATTCTGAGCCGAGGTGCAAGTATATTTAACTACTTACATGACTCCAACGCACAAACACTGTCCAGCAGTCTTCTTCGTGAGCGTTTGAGAAAGAGCGCCATCTGCTGTTAAAACTAAGCCCTGAATCGATTAGAGAGAGAAAATATCAGGATCGATCCAGATTCATTATATTGATCCCCCACAATAAAAACTACAGAGCTTTGATCATAAAACTACATAAAACTTTAAATACGATCTTACTAATACATATTATTAAAAAAGAGTGACAACTGATATTTATATGCATTTTAAATAGCCTGCTATATTGTTATACAGATCTCTTACATCAGAATTCATCTTACTTTTTTCCCCACATAAAACTGAGGTGTTTGTTCCTCTTTCAGAATGAGCTGCATATTCTCCTATATCATACTGTTGTCACGTGTGTCTTGTTTAGTTCTGTTAGTTAATTTGTGTTTTAGTTTGGTTTTGTACTGTTCCTGTTTTCCTGTGTTCCCTGTCATTGTTTCCCTGTGTTTGCCAGTTTGTTTCCGTAGTTACTGATTAGTTTCACCTGTATTTCATAACCACTTTCTCTAACCGCTCCGTGTGTGTGTGTGTGTTTTGAACTAGCTGAAATGAGCAGTGTAAGGCACATCTTCCTGGTTATGGTCCTCAAGGGACATTCGCCACCTATGTGGAGTGGGTGCCGGAGAATTGTGAATCGGCGTTCACCGTCTGCCCAGCTGAGGAGGACATCAACAGACCCAGAGCACAGCCAGATTCCAGCCACACCCCCTATGGACCAAGAGCCTGAGTCCACTGCAGACACAGCTTGAGTCTGCCGCAATACCATCACCAGAGCCCATATCTGAGCCCAACATCGCCCCGGAGCCTGAGGCCCACAGAGAGTCTGACCAGGTGTGTGAGCCAGCTATATCATCCTGAGAATAGTATTTTAGTGGAGTATGAGGCCATGGGATGGAGCCCCGCCCCTACTTCCACCACTGAGGGTGAGCTGTGCCAGGTCCCAACAAAATTTTATGAGGATTTGGAACTGGATTATCTCCGAAGTCTCCCGTCACTGCTGGTCCCGCCTAACTCCAAGTCTCCTGTGTCTCCACTGGTTCCACTTAGCTCCAAGTCTCCTGCATCTTCAGTGATCCCACCCAGCAATGACAGCCAGTTCCTCAGCCCCACCTCCGCTGGTTCCCTTCAGTCCCTTTGCTCCTCCTCTGACTCCACTCTGCTGTGTGGATCTGCCTCTGGTCTTCCTGTCTCCAGCTCCACCTTGGTAAGAGGATCCCCTGGCTCCACCTCCAGCCACCAAGCCTGTCACTCCACCTTGGCTCATCGACCAGTCAGCTCTACCTTGGCTCCTCTCTCTCTCAGCTCCACCTGCGACCATTGTCCTTGCGGCTCCACTGGCTCCATCGTCCCTCCGGCTCTGCCTTGCATAGATGTCACTCTGCCTGCACCATGGACTTCCTGGCCTTTAGCTGCATTTCATCCCTCCAGCTCTTTGGCTCCATCTGGGTCTTCACCTCCATACACTCCGTCTCTGTCCATTGTCCACCGCAGCATGAAACGTAGCTATGTAACGTGAAAATAAAAATCACAAATACTTCATTCCACTGTAGTAGATGTTTTGATGAAATGGATTCAGCTAAGGAAAGTCAAGGCCTTTGTATGTGAGTCCTTGTGGTACCAGCACCAGATCAGAATTGTGAGCATCTCCAGATGAAATTTACTGCATATCTAGAGTATAATTTTCTAGAATATAAATATATGCAACTTATATAATGCAATTAACATCAAACATGCAAATAATGAGCAAAGTGCACACATGTATTTATTTATTGAGGATACAAAGTGTGTCTGTACTAATACTCCAGAAAGTGCATTTTACATTAATGCTTTGGCAGATGCTTTTATCCCCTTCAACTTAGATTGGCTTCAAGTTATGCATTTCATTAGTTTATGCATTTCCTGGAAATCAAACCCATGACCTTGGAATTACTAGCTTCATGCTCTACTGATTGAGCTAAAAGATTGATTGTAAGCCTTTGGCAAATGACAACAACTCAGATCTAACATTTACTTTCACGATTCATTCACTTAAAAACTACTGTTACTAAATATTGCTTGCGGCCTTTATTAAGACACAGAAACATCATTACATTTAAGCTTCGGATCACACTTTTTTATTTTTTTTATTTTTTATGATTTTAGTAATATAGGCTATGCAGACCTTTGCTTGTAATTTTAAATATGTTCATTCAAATATTCTAAATAATCTATCTAACAAATATTCTTCCTATTATTCAGTAGAATTTGTCATTCATTTTTAAGCTGTGCCTTAACAAAGAAGGTATTCAGCTTTGGGCACATCCCACTTCACATTTGCTCACCACATTCAATAGCTCATACCATTTCATCTACAAGTACTTACATTTTCCATTAAGTTATTTAATTGTTAAAGCATGCACTACCGCTACACCTTATACATGGAGTATGCAGTCTGCATAGGGTAAAAACTACCAATGAGGCCCATCTCATGTCCTGGGGACAACAAACAGAAGCATATTTAACCAAGTGTGACCCACCCCTACCAGTGCACCCAATGGACCATTGCTGGCCCTAAAAGCCTATTTTTCTAGTCTGGTAATCTGCTATTTGCAAATAATTAATTAGTAAAGCATCTGTATGTTAAAGGTACAGTACTGTGACCCCATTCTTCAGTGTTTTTCTTTGCTTTTTATCAAAATTTTGCTAAACTTATTCTTTCAGAGCAAAATTAATTGTTTTTGTTAAACATAAAGTGACTCTTGAAGCACTTTGGCATGAAAAAATAGCTTGAGTATACCATGATACTAAAGCAAAAGAGCTTTCACATGATTTTAATTACATCCCTGAATCTGACACACACTCGTCACTAAACTTGAAATTAACCTACTTAGTGCACAGCAAAGAAGAAGAAGAAAAAAAAAACACACATTTATTTAGGGTGCCAAAGGTGAAACTTGATTGTCATTTAAACAGCAGTTTACTTGCTGTGTTGAAAAGTGGTAACTGCCTTGGTGACGGATTGTGACAATTTACAGAAGTTGACAAGATCTTGGTACATTAATTAGAAGAAAGTATGTCATGGTTAACACGTCCCAGCTCTAGCCTGATAATGATGCATATTTTATTCAAATGCAGCAAAAGTGCATAGGATGCCTTTTAAAAGCTTTTACAAAACATAAGCACTTCATTTTCACTCTACTTCACTGCCTTTGTTGGACTACTATGGACTCCATGGCATCTTTGTCAGGCAGTTAAGCCAAGGCCTTGAGCATTTTGTTTTCTAAAGAAACATTGAACGACTCTCTGGTTAGTGGTGCAGATAGTCTTGTAAACACGGAGTGATCTTCTGGCACAGATTGTGTTCTGCTTCTACTCTTAAAGGATACAGGCCTTTCTGTTATTTCATCTTATGTGAAAGAACAGAAAGTTCTGAAATACCTGAAAGATAATTTTCTAATAATATATATATATATATTTTGTTTTTTTTTAAAATGCAATGTACATTTTGTATGCATACAAAATCACTTGAGACTGGATTATTGTAGAGTGACGTCCATGTAGGTTGAAATTAGTCAGGCAGTCTGTATTTCCCCCTTTTTTCTACTTGTAACTCTGAAAGGAATAAATGCAAAGTACTTGTGAGAAATGCATAACCATTAAATTCCAAGAGAGGACCTTTGACCATGTTTACACACTCTAGAACAGAGGTCGGAAACCTTTTTGACATGAATTGCCATTTTAATTTTTCTTTTTAATCACTGTGCACATCCACTCAGCCCACTTGGTGCTGGAAGCTAGACTCAGTTTCCCAGCATGCACCATTTCATGAATAAATCATGCAAATTACAGCCATAGCTCAGGTGGAGCATTTAGCTTCACATACTGCTCATAACTGATTAAACAGGCTGGTTACGTATTATCATCACCTGTGTCTCTTTATGTTTGCCATATGCAAAGTTCTGTCATGAAATTCTAGATGGTACAGGCTAATAGGTTCTTAACTCTTAACCTGCTTGCAATCACATCATTCTCTATAAGGCACAGCTGATTGGTTCCTGCTGTTTCAGTAGCCAATGAGCTTGCGTACTCAACCTTCAAATACTCGGTTAGCATTTGTCTTAGCAGTGCAGCATGCTTTCAGAAACACTCCACCTTCCCCAGCTCCACCTGTATACTAAGGGTAATTCATGTATGCTGTATTGTACAGCAGCAGCACGTCTTACTTGTTCATGGCAGTGTGTTGTGTAGGTATTGGCAGTAGCAAGTCCCGCACTTGCTCTGCAGCAGCAGCAGCAATAACCAACAGCAGAAGCAGCTTAGCATATCTATTATGCCAAGACAAATATATCAATATTTTCATACTTATTACCATGGCAAAGACTGTGAGAGTTGTCGTGATAGAAATATATATACTCCCTGTTCAGTTCAGTCCTTTGTTGCTTCTTATTAGTGGTTATTCTTGATAGTGGTTTTGCTTTTTCTCTTACTCTTCTCCTATAAGTTCCATTGAGTGTTACGGATTATAAATAAAGACTGTTTGTTTGACAACTCGTTCATGCATACTGCAAACCAGCCTGTGACACCAAGTGGGTGATAAATCAATAAACTTAAATTGCTTGGTCTTAATTAATATTTATGTATTTAGGTTTGGCAGAAATGGTTTCTGATCATTTAAAAATGCACATGCAAATGTGCATTTTTATATACAAAAAAAATGCACATAGTTCCTTGTTAAATACGATTGTGGAAGGAAAAAGAAACAATTTTAAGTTAAAATATCACAGCTACAAAATGTATAAAGAGTCTCTTTACATCATCATCCTAAACTATAATCTATAATGAATACAGATAAAGCAATTAATACATGTCTCAAATGTGTTAAATTACAGTCACAAATCATGCCTTATGATTCCCTTTTAGTGATTTGTTATTGGTTCATCAGCTTATGCATTACCTTATCCAAAACATGCACTGGGTCCTAAAACAAGTGCTAATTAACCAAAATAACATAGTGCTCACTAATTAACTAAAATGACACAGTGCTAGCTAATTAACTAAAATAACATAGCATGAGAACAGCAGGAGCTTAATGAAGCATTTGGAACATTTTAGAAGTATCATAAGATTTGCATGTGAATATGTTTTGAGCTGTACAGCCGTTAGGAAGTCAAAACAAACAGCAAGAAATATTTCACTTTTATGGTTTTGGTATAAATATTTTAAGTAAATTGTACAAGCAGCCCCAAAATAAAAAAAAAATCACACAAAGCAGAGTTTAAAACTATATATATAGTTTTATTTTAGATTTTGCTATTTTATATTTTCACAAAAGATCACTCTGTATGATTTACAAGCTAGTTTGCTCATGGGGACCAAAAATGTTTATGTATAGTTTAAAATATTTAGTTATAATTTAGATAATTAAGATTGCTGATCCAAGCCTCTACTCTCTCTGTGCCTGCATACCACATTAGTTTGATTTATAAGCTGTTTTCCTCATGGCAAACTAAAATTGTCCCCACAAGGACAAGGATTTTGGATATTGCCATCTTTGTGGAGAGATTATCTGAAAGGTCTACCTCTGCATTTAACCCATTAAATGGGGAGCAATTGGGGGTTATAGTGCATTGCTCAAGGGCACCTCAGTCATTTCCTGCCAGTATTGAGAATTGAACCCGCAACCTTTTGAGTTAAAAGTCAGACTCTATAACCATTAGGTCACAACCGCCTAACCGTAATGCACACTGATTCCAAACTGAAGCAAAGTTTTCTCAATCCCATTTGCAAGTCAAATGGCCAAACTATCTTTATCAGCTCAAGCTCAGCAGCAACGCCAAAAAAAAAAAAAGAAAAGAAAAAAGCCATCTATCAGCCTCAGGACCACTGAGAAGCATTCATGAGAGCGGAAATGTGGGTCACCCATGTGTCTGAGTGAACGAAAAGAGATATGGCACTGACCCATACTGTTGGGTCACTCTGCTGCTTCCTGTTTCTGCAGTGATGATCCTGGCAAAATCATGTACTGTAGCTGCAGTTAGTCACCATACGAAGAGTACATTTCTAATTCCTCATCCTGTTTTTACACATACTTCAGCTCTGCAGGATGAAGGTTAAACTCGCTCACCCACATGAATTATACTCATTTATTAATTATGCTTTTGGCACAGCATTTAGTCTGCTTATCGGCACCGTGTATTAATGAGCAATAAAGCAAGTATGTAATGAGTGGAGGGAAACTGCTCTAGCCTTACTGGCAGAATGTCATCAAATGAAAATTCAAAGGAGTCTTTTGATGCTAGTGCTTGTTTTCTGGTTCTAGATCTCCTGGTGTAGAGAATGCCCTTGGCAACATTTCTTCAAACCCAGATAAAATGAAGGAAGTCTGAAAGATATGCGGCAATGAAAACTGGTGGTTAAACACAAGCCATTTTCTGTTGAATGAAAACACTGAATGACATTGAATCTCTTATTTGCTGTGTAATAAGATTCAGTGTGTTTTCCTTCACTGAATAGGTTTGCCACAGATTGATTGAATATGGTATCCATTATGTACATATAATTGTATATAAAAATGTTGTCATAGCCCTTTTGGATAGAGTAAATGTCAGCAATCAGAGATCTAAATGAAATTGTTATATCATGATCATCTTCCTCAGTTTCAGAGAGTAACATAAACAAAGTAATTCATTTCAAATAGAAGGCAATTTTCCTGGGATAAGTCATTTTGCAAAAAGTGAATCAAGCTGACATTTATAATATATTTTTAACATTCACTTGGGATTCATTGCATTACTTTCACTGTTTCTATGAAGATTAATTTAAATATACATGCAATATATGGTCTACGGCCTCAAATGACTGCATGTATTGTATATTTAGCTGCAGAGTTGACAAAAGGAGCTGAATGAAGTACGTTGTTCAAATATTTAGGCCCCTGGGAAACAGGATTGTCAATCTAAATCGCAACAAAATCAATTAGCTCAGTACTGTGATTAATGAACTTGTCTATTATTTCTTGGCTTGTCTGGAGTTGTGCAAGCTCCTCATATATCATATACTTAAATATTGATTTTACTTCAGACATTATAACAATCTCACACAATGGGTTTCCGAAGATGCTGCCATTACATAAAAATAAATAAAAATAATTCAATAATAATTCAATAAAGAAATAACATTTTAAAAAATGAAGAAAAAAGCACTACTTTGGCCAACAATAAAAGCAGACATGCAGTGATTTTCAGAATGAGAATAATAATAATAATAATAACAATAAAAACAGGTGAAGCAGTGAGTTTAATGCAAGATTTTTAATGTATTAATTGCTTTTTGTATCGCCAACGTGTGAACCAATTGTAACAAACCTTAAAAAAACGAGACCTTCCCAGACTGATTATGTATGCATGTCGGTTTCGCCAGGGAAATGCAAAGGATGTGATGGTTCCGCTCTCCCGAGAGCCCCTCTTTTGTTTAATAACACATGAAACGCATGCTTATGTATACAGGCTAATGCCGAAAGAGCCATCATGTACTGTAATGTTAATGTGTCATGCAAAGAGAAGGGATTAATTCAAACTATATATTTCAAAAATATATACTTTTATAATCAATCTATCATAACAGTGTAATTTTAATTACCTCATCTGTCAACACGATGCCGGTGAATTGCAGAGCTGGTGCAAACATATCCACATCGCTATGATCAGATGCTTTCTTAACTGCTGATTTTCTCACCACTATAATTTTTGTTGTGTGTTTACTTTGTTATTGGGAGGAAAGCGCACAGCACATATTCACATATTCATCTAAACTTTGCTCTCACCATTAGTGTGGACAGTGTCGGGATGTCCATTAAAAGTATATCGCTGCAAAGGTATTTCAAAAAAGAAATGCTTTGAGTATATCGGGGCATTACGTGTGGTTCACTTAATGTTCCACAGTTCACTTAATGGAAACCGGTATCACTAAAATTTTTAAATCGCTAAGATTTTAAACTCAACAATTCATCTCATTTTATGTCTGTATTGTGACATATTTCCAAGTAAAACATTTTTTTTTATGGGAAATCGTTGATTAGAACTGATTAGGACAGGTGTGGAGGGCAGGGTTTGAAAATTAAAGAGGGATTGGTGCTGTCACAAAGTATATGTGTCAGTTACCTTTAGTCACCTTTAATAACCTTTGTCCAGTTACTTGTTTTTGTTTTTTATAAATTCTTCATTAATGCAGTCTCTGGGTGTGTAGAAACTTGTTTGCCCTCTGCTTGCTTGCATTCTGCTTGGACTATAAATCTCAATGTCTTAGTCTTTGAAATTCTTGCTGTAAGCTGCCATTGTAAAACAAAGTCATGTGCTCCAAAGCGACTGTTCGAATCATTTTCCAGTGATTAATTGTCAATGAACTGGCACAAATAAATTCTAATCAGTAATTTTCCTGAGGTTCCAGCAGAGCCATTTATCAAAGAAAATTATGCTATTTTTCTGTTGTCTTATACCATGTTGTGAGAGCAGCAGAAGTATGTTTTCCTCTAAACAAACTGATTACAAGACATATGAGGTCATAAACCAGAATGCAGCTGACTGAACATAGCAGAATATTTTAAATTTAATTGTTTTGTAATGGTCTGTTTATATTTCATTGCTATCTACATTTTTTTTTTCTCAAATATCAGTACTAATACCACATACAGGATCTAATTAATTAAAGCTTGTTGAGGTTATCCATGCTTTCATACCGAAATTTAATTGTAAGTGAAAATGACACAAGGAGTGTCGCACAGACTGACGTCACACGGCCTGATGACAGCCAGTGAAAATTTAGCAAATACTGATATGAATTGCATATGAATGTCCATTGTAGATTCACACAATGCTCTCTGACCTGCCAGAGGCATCAGTATGATAACAACATATATGCTGAAATGATGAAATATATATATATGGACACACAGAGAAAGACAGAAAGGGAGAGAAAGGCAAGATAGATGGAGGTTGTCATAAGAAAGTTAACTGAAATACTGCAGCAGGTGATATACCATTATTTCTAGTTTACAAATGCAATTGGCAGGGAAACAAAAGATGATGTTCTTTTATTTCTTTCCAGGATTTCTTTTCCCTGTTTCCTCACTGTTGTTGGTTTATTGGAGAACTACTCCAAATAGATTAGGAGATGAAGATCCTTTCTGATTTAATTCAGTCATGGGGAGATTTACGGTATAACTATAATAAAGTCAGGTGTGTATTAGGCAGGGTTGGGCAAAATTCTGATTTTAAGAATGTTCTCCCTTTCAAAAACTGTTTTATTAATAATAAAATATTTAGCAGTAAGATCACCAAATTGAATTTTAACTTTGCTTCCTTAAAACAACAGTATAATTATAATTATCCTTAAATTTTCTGGACAATACAATCAAGTTCCTGGACTGAAAATCATTTCGGAAATTTGTTTTGGATTTTTTCATTTAACCAAAAATTCAGCCAATACAGTTGGACAGAGTAATGGAGCAAGCAAGATTAAGGCAGCGATTTTTGCTTTCATTTGAGATTGACTTCAGAATAAGAAGTTAAGCAAGCCCGCAGAGGAGTAAAGACTGCAGTGGGACTGATCAAAGACAAAGTCAGCAGCTTCTTGTGTCTGGTTAAATCACATCTTCTATACTCTCTTTTCAGAACTTTTTTTTAGATTGGTCAGCAACAAGGAGGTCTATAATACTTGGAGAAAACCGTTAGAATTCCAATTCATCTAAAAGGCAGTTGCCCGGTTGATAGAAGCAGCCCTGAAAGTGCACAGCCTGCATCCTGCCATCTTTGCTGTTGAGTACTCATTTCCAGAAGGATTTATTTTGTTTGTTTTGAGTCAAATGCCATGTGACTAATTTTGCCACTGCAAAATCAAGATATTTTCATAAATGATCTTGAACCCATATCTCTCAACTTAGAATACACATATTCCTGGAAGAGAAATGCTTGTATTAGATCGTGGAAATACAAGCCAGGTTTTGAACAATGTGCACTATAGTGTTGGAGTGCTGCCTACATGGCTCTGACAAGAATCATTGTATTATAATGGAATAAATGTGGTTTATATGTTTCTTGCCAATGTCTAGACTAGATCTTTTTGGCCATCAGCAGAGAAACAGGCTTTTTGTCACAATAGTGAAGTTAAGATTTCTACCACTACCTATTTAACTCTTTCCCTGTCAGCATTTTTTTTTTTATTTGCAGAAAACTTTCATGGCCCCCAGAATATTTTGTTTTAGGGATATATATATATATATATATATATATATATATATATATATATATATATATATATATATATATATATATATATATATATATATATATATATAGTGTTAATAATATTGTGTTGGTCCCTCTTTTGCTGCCAAAACAGCCCTGACCCATCGAGGCATTGAGTCCACTAGACAGGTGTGCTGTGGTATCCGGCACCAAGATGTTAGCAGCAGATCCTTTAAAGGATTAGTTCACTTTTAAATACAGTTTTCCTGATAAATTTACTCACCCCCATGTCATCCAAAATGTTTGTCTTTCTTTCGTCAGTCGAAAAGAAATTAAGGTTTTTGATGAAAGCATTCCAGGATTTTTCTTCATATAATGAATTCCAATGGCTACCAACAGGTTGAAGGTCCAAAGTGCAGTTTCAGCGCAGCTTCAAAGGGCTTTAAACGATACCAGATGACTAATAAGAGTCTTATCAAGAGAAACAATCGGCCATTTCTGAAAAAAATACAACCGTTTATACTTTATAAACAAAATATCGCCTTGAACGTACTTTCCGTTTCCGCATTCTTCATAATGCTTATGCTGAATGTTCTACGCCTTCCCTATTCTACTTACGGAAAAAAACGAAACTGGCGCCGCGTTCGTTCCGTAAGTAGACCCTTATTCTGCCTGGTATCGTTTAAAGCCCTTTTGAGATGCACTGAAACTGCAATTTGGACCTTCAACCTGTTGGTAGCCATTGAAATCCACTATATGGAGAAAAATCCTGGAAAGTTTTCCTCAAAAACCTTCATTTCTTTTCGACTGACGAAAGAAAGACATGAACATCTTGGATGACATGGGGGTGAGTAAATTATCAGGAAAAGTTTATTTAAAAGTGGACTAATCCTTTAAGTCCTGTAAGATGCGAGGTGGGGCCTCCATGGATCTGACTTTTTCAGCACATCCCACAGATGATCGATTGGATTGAGATCTGGGGAATTTCACAGCAACCAGGGAATACAGTGTACATGAAAGGTCTGAAAAAATGCTTAGGTAGCTGGTAGGTGTCAAAGTAACATCCACATGGAAGGCAGGACCCAAGGTTTCCCAGCAGAACATTGCCCAAAGCATCACACTGTCTCCGCCGGCTTGCCTTCTTCCCATAGTGCATCCTGGTGCCATGTGTTCTTCAGGTAAGTGACTCACACACACCCGGCCATCCATGTGATGTAAACGAAAACATGATTCATCAGACCAGACCACCTTTTTCCATTGCTCCGTGGTCCAGTTCTAATGCTCACATGCCCACTGTTGGCGCTTTCGGCGGTGGATGGGGGTCAGCATGGGCACTCTGACTGGTCTGTGGCTATGCAACCCCATACACAACAATCTGCAATGCACTGTGTATTCTGACACCTTTCTGTAATGTTTGATGATCACGTTATTTTACATGTGAATAAGCAATGCTTCTATCGCTTCTTTCTACTTCTTCTTCTCCTCTACTTTGATCCAGAGATTCTGTACTGTTTTCTGAAGATGCTTAATAGCGCCCCCTACTGTATAACAGTGAACACATGGATTGCTGGAAAATTCCATCAGTGACAGGGTTAAAGTTGGCATGAAACAGAAGTTGCTATAGCCCTTTTGCTATAGTCCTATTGACATATATCCCAGTGAAACAGCTTCTCAAAAAAAAAAAAAAAAAGGATGAGACTTGATTTTGTCCTTCAGGGATTGATTGAATAGTTTGCTATTGCTCTGATCTCATGTTAGTGACAGGTTGTACCACCCTCGTGACAGTAAACACATCATCAGACAAGACATGAGATGATGCTGCTATTGGGAGATAACGTGATTTTGATTAAGGATTAAGTGGGCACATGGATTTTTAAAAAATAATTATGTGCACATATAAATAATTATAATAAATAAATTGTCAATTTTGATATCTTGGTGACTGTAAAGCAGCAAAGCCCTGACCACTTTGTCAGCACTGTTGTTAAATCCTGCATCTAATTTTTATTTTATTTTATTGTATTGTATTGTATGTCCATAAGGTATGGTAAGGCAATGCACATACTGCTTATTATTATGAGCTAGAGAATTAATGTCCATAAGCATATGTCTGCATTACAGAAAAAAAGAGGAGAGGATCTGTTTTGCATAGCAAGCCTATTTCAAACTCTTTTTTTCTGGCCTCATCGTCTTACAAAGAGAAGCAAGATAAGTGCTTGCGTCCGATGGCAGCAAATTAGCTGCGCATGTCCCGCAATCCAACCCTAACTCCCACCCCTCACCCACCTCTACTGTAGCCAATTACTGCAGACTCATACATTTAATGGATTATTCATTTTCAATTTTCCTCATGTGTAAGACTTGAGGTCTGAAGGAATTATACAAAAAATTAAATTGAACTATATGCAGATGCAGCTCAGGAATGTTAACGACCATTCCGTGCATTCAATTCCAATCTTCCAGACATGGAGTGGTCACGAAAGCCATTATGATAAGTCTGTTGCAATGCTGTTATTTCGTTAATAATAGATTGTCTTGAGAAGATGGAGTTGCAGGAAGAAAGTTGCTAATTCAGTAATTATTCGTTAAGCTCCAAAAGGCTTTTGAAAGTGATCCAGCTCATTTTTGCAAATATTACATGCTCTAAAACAGGGGTGGCTAACATCGGTCCACAGTCCTGCAGAGTTCAAAAGCTATACAAACACAACCCTAACCAACCCTAATCAAACACATCTGAACAAGTTAATCAAGGCCTGAAGGGTTGCTAGAAAGCTATAGGCAGGTAAGTTTTTATCAGGGTTGGAGATAAGACTGCAGGACTGAGGCTCCCCGGACTGGAGTTTGCTACCCCTGCTCGAAAATGTTTCAAAAAGATGTTTCTATTGGATATATACTGGCAGCATTTCTCCCAGCAAGTGTTAATGGCGGCAGAGCAAACCCACTATAATGTTACTGATACTATTGTCATACGATATGGCTCTGTATCATCACAGCCATACTGATATAGAGCCATATTGCACTCCTACTGTGATATGTGTGATATTGCTGATATCTATTATTTATTTATTGTATTTATTTAAGTCAGTGAGCCCCACACTGTAAAATAAAATGATTGTGGTTGTCTTATGGTTGTCAATATATGTTAAAGGATCAAAACCGAAGGACTGTAATAAACTTTCTGCTGTGACCAGTATTGCTCCGGAGGGATCACGAACAGTTTGTACTGATCCATCCTTGAGTAATAACTTCAGCCACGGTGTCCTCACTGGCTCAAATAGTGGGAGCGGGTGTGCCTCATACATCCTGAAAAGTAAGGCTGCGGGCTCCTTGATCGCCCCCTGGAGGCTGGATGCAATACAGGTCATAAATCTCGCCCTCTCCATTCAAAAGAACGAGACTTGAGTCAAACATAAAAATAAATTATGCTTAAAATAAAATTTACTGAAAGATGGTTTTGGTCATTTAAGATAGTTGTTATTACGCTGATATATGTTCAATTGTTCGTTTTTGTGATGTTTGATTTTAGCTAGCAATTTAGTGCTTTAGAAACGGGGCGTGTCGTCATGATTGACAGTCATGACTGACAGCTTCTCTGAGGACTGCCGGAGCTTCGAGGGGAGATTGAAGATATATAATTAACTATTAATTTTCGATTTCTGTGTTTTTCACACTGACAAAATGAGTTGTTCATCAGTAAACTGCAATAACCGACCTACAGAATCTGACGGATCACTGATCTTTCCTCGGTAACGTTAAATGTGGCTGTTATATGCTAATTAATAAATGTTATTAGTTAAGATAACACGCATAACGTTAACCATGTCGAGAAAAAGCAGGTAATCGTTATCTGGCAGTTACTAATTATTTTTATGGGTATACAATAATAATTAGCAGGACAAAACTACTGATAGCCTACTCTAATTTAAGCAATCGATCTCCTGTAACGTTAGGTTAAAGTACACATGAAATCAAAATTGACCTTATTTATTTTGTTAGCTCAAATTGCTAGTTTTGTGGTGAACAATTCATCCGTGCAAGTCAATCCACATAAAAAAAAAATAGTTTGGCTTCGTAATATTTAATCAAAATCTGAAAATGCACCTCCCCTCTGCAACGGTGCCCCTTCTCTGATGACGTTAGTTTGATGGCTTGGGCTGAAATCACTTAAACCACTCCCCTAAAACCGTTAGTCTGCTATGAGTGAGAAACGGAGAGGAGGAGCGCTTAAATAAAACTCTGCCCTCTATTCAATATTCCGTTTCACTTGGATATATGTCACAACACTGGAGAAAAGTCGTTTGCAACTTCCGGTTTACGCTGACTTTAACTTTATTTAAAATGGCCGTTTCTGACATTTTACAGTTGTTTCTAGTGGCATATTATATTCAGTTTATCTACTGAATTTGCTGTTTCAAAAATATTATTGCTTTAGAAACAGAATAGCCTATTATTTTATAGGTGGAATTTTAAATTGTGTATAATTTATATAGCCTATTTAAAATACATCAATGATGACGCAGTCATCTGGGCGGAAGTTTGATACCGCGACTCCACCTCCGGGCTCCACTGACGATTCCTTCTGCACATGCCCAGGCTCCAAACTGACGTTTTTGCATAACGTGTCAGCGCCCATCGTCGTACGTTTTACATTCAGTTCATTACAATGGAAGAAAGCAGTGTCGCGTCGTCCATCTTTTTTCACAGTCTATGGGCAGGAGTCTATGGAGCCTTTTATGTTTGTTGCAGTGGCGTGCGTTGGTGTTCTGAAATGAGGAGGCACATTTTTTTTTTTTATGAATCAATGTAAATTCATGTGCATTACTCTTAAAGTTGACACATCTTCATTGTTAAATGAACATTACAGTACATCAAAAATGAAAAAAAAAAAAGAAACCAAATACAATTCTATTTTGTTATTATACATTAACAATGTAATGTTCTATTTATCAAAACCAAGTCAATATCATCAAGGTAGTGTTATAAGTATTTCTACATGCATTCCAAAATATTAACTAAATGCAATAATAATTTAAACAATATATTTTATTTGTGTATTGTGGTTTTTCTTTTTAATTGTCAACCTAGGATATTTTGGATCATCAGTCATGCTCCATTAACACCGTCTGTCACAGACACGAACTGTATTTTTAATTTCACCAAGCTGATTGCTCTAAAATCCCCGCAGTCATCATGCTTTCAGTCCATTTCAAGTTCGATTTTGACGTGACATAAAGCGGTGATATCTAACTCAGTGATCTGTTTACTTACTTTTCAATTAGTCTTCAGATTGACGCCATCATTTGTTCAGTCAAACCTAAGCGCGGAACGCGCACGTCAACGAGAGGCGGGATTTATCGCACAAACCAATCATATCCAGTCATAACCAATTACATCCAATCATAGCGCGATGGAGACATTGCCTCCTCTCACGTGACTTTCCCCCATTCATTCTCAATTACCCCCACAAAACCCACCGCACGCCGAGGGTCTGGTGATTTTATATGGTTTCCTATGAGAGGAAAGGGAGGTACGACTCCATAAACTGTAAAGCATGACTCCTCTGTGTAACTTTACCTGTGGGTGTCGCTGTTGCGCAGTGTTCCTTAAGTAATACCCGTGACTTGCGCTCTTTTTAATGTCATAATTTGTAGTAGAGTGCCCCAGGGATGACGCGTTTTTGTAGGCCAACCCGGAAGTTAGCATCGCACGGGTTCCCTCGACTGAAAGCCTATTAATTTTTCCCATAGACTTTTGGAAAATCGCAGAAAATAAGCTCTGTGTTTAACAAAGGGTTATGACACTTACACATTTTGTCTATCAAGATAATCTTTACAAGTTAACACAACATTTGTAGATTTTGAAGCCTAAATAAAGTGGTCCGATATAAAAGGCTAACAGTAGGCTATAAACGGACTACAGCACACCATGGTCGCGGATCAACATCGTCACCACCAAGCTTCCTCAAACTTTATTTAGAAAACAACTCTATTTAAAAACATGCTTACTGATTATGATCTGCGCTGTGTATGAATACTTATCCACTTTTTCATGAGAAATGCTGTCCAAATGTCCCGTTTTTTAATGATGACATCTAAAGTCCCCGGCAAAGGAAGTAGTCCCTTTTAGCAATTTGTTAGCAACCGCCGATTTGAAGACACAGTAAATGTTAAAAAAATCACAAGCAGGTTATAACTGGTGTGTTTTATATCATTGATCAAAACGTGAAAGTATTTAGAGGCTTTGTTAACCACAGACCTTAATTCAGGCGATTTACCAAACCTAACCTAACCCATTCAAAAAACCCATAGACTTTACGACGTTGGAACCGGAAGTCCTAAAATGCGAACTCGCTTCCGGGTTTTGCCTACAAAAACGCGTCATCCCTGGGGCACTCTATATTTGTGTTGTTCCCTTTCGTGGGAACTATCGACGCTACGTCAGTGACGTGATGGGAATCCTCTGCATTTTTGTGTTCGTGAAGCACTATTGTATCTAACCAATGAGAGAACGCGACGTCAGAGGCGGGTGACGTCACGAACCGGAACCTATAAAGCATGCCCGGAAACAAAGAACGCTAGCTTCTGTTGTCTTCAGTAAGCGCTATTTGTATCTTGTCTGTCTTATTTACTGTTGTCTGTCTACCATCTCGCCAGAAAGTGATCTCTTGTCTGAGGACAAGAGTTTCTAAACAAGTGAAATAAGACACATAATAGACATATATATATATATATAAAATGACGGAGAAAAGCCAGCGTTTCACTAAGTGTGCACCTCCTTGCCCGCGATTCATCGTGGAGGGAGATACACATGAGATGTGTGTGAAATGCCTGGGAGTTGAGCACGCACAGGCAGCTCTTGAGGGGGCTGTCTGTGTGCACTGTGAGTGGCTCACTCTCAGGGCGCTGCGCTCACGCCGGGCGCTCTTTGAGGAGGGCGCCGCGGCGGTGTTCCCCGCGGGTCTGGTCCCGCTGCTGCCGAGGCACAGCGAAGGCTGCACTCGTGGGGTTCACAAATGGATCTAGCAGAGGGGGGAGAGACGGGCTCTGCCTTATCGCTTCCCTTACCTGCTAGATCTAGTGTCTCTCCTTTGGTGGTGGAAGCACGCGCTGCGGTTTCTTCCCCGCAAAGGGAGGCACCGACACTGAATATATCTTCCTCCGAGGAGGTTGATGTTGAAGGTGTCGAGGGTGGTGATGAGGGACCGTCATCCTCATCTCCAGCCCATGAGGAAGTATGCACTAGCGGGAGTTTTGTAGCTCCACTCCTGTTGGCTTTATTCTCGAGGGAATAAAAGTCTAAGCTCGGATCTCGCGCTTGCCGAGGCAGCGCGTGGATTGGGTTTTCATTAAAGAATATATGGCTCGGATCTCGCGTTGCCGAGGCAGCGCGTAGATTAAGTCTGCAAGAATGAATATACAGCTCGGGTCTTGCGTTTGCCGAGGCTGCGCATGTATCACGTGTCCGTAATTATGCATGTGTGTGTATGTATATGTGTATATATATTTATATATTAAGGGATCTGAGCAGACGGGAGTTTCCCTTTCTCTCTTTCCCTAAAATACCTTGCGAATTATTACGAGCTATAATTCTTTTTTGTATTCTAAATATATTCAGTCTGTTCAAAAATATATATATTTATATAAGAACTGGCTGCATTTAATTTGAGGATTAAATGAAATATTGAATACATTAAATTCTGAGGAATTTAAAAGAAAGTGTCGCCACCCTTGGTCCCCCGCAGAAAGCTTGGGGACAGGGACAGGCGACACAGCCTCTTTGTGGGGTAACACAGATCTGCGGACTGTAATTACTTCCAAGAAGGCTTCGAAGAAGTCCTGATGCCAGTGGCGCGGGACATTGGAGGGCAGTCCCCTCCAGAGAGGGTTGGGTATTAAAATACTTGGTACTCATCCCTCTTTGGCGCCCTCAGGGGGCCGTTCTGCTAACCCTGCCACCCAGTGTGTTTCAGGGCGCAGCGGTCTCCACCGATCCTCCGAGGAGGGCCGGTCATCATTTGATTCGGCTGTTCCTTGCCGGTTCGCCGCTTCAGGGTGCCGAGTCAAGTGTTCAAAAAACACCAGAGGCCAGTCTCGAGAGACTGGTTCCCTTTGTAAATAAGGCAGAATGAAAACTTCTCCCAAATATTTCAAAATGGGTGCTGCTCACAATAGAAAAGGGTTACAAATTCGGGTCTCGCCCGCCCCAGTTTAATGGGGTCCTTCCCACAGTGGTGGCCCCGAGCAGTCTCTGGTAATGGAACAGGAGGTTATGACGCTCTTGCAAAAAGGAGCTATAGAAGGGGTTCTCCTCCCAGCAAGCTGTCAGGGTTTCACAACCTATGCTTCATTGTTCCAAAGAAGGGACAGATCAGGTCCGAGGAGCTGGTTTGTTGTGAGAGACCTGAAAGCAGCTAACTTTCATGTAGCCATCCATCCTTCTCATAGGAAGTTCCTCAGGTTTGCTTTCGGGGACAAAGCTTACCAATACAGGGTTCTTCCTTTCAGCCTATCATTATCACCCCGCACGTTCATGAAGTGCGTGGATGCAGCGCTGGCTCCATTGAGACTCCAGGGCATCTGCGTGCTGAACTATATCGATGATTGGTTGATATTAGCTCAAACAGAACAGTTGGCAGTTCAACATCGAGATGTTGTTCTGTCGCACATGAAAAAGCTTGGGCTGAGGCTCAATGCCAAAAAGAGTGTGCTGGTTCCGAGTCAGATTGCAAACTATCTAGGAGTAATCTGGGATTCTACCACGATGCAGGCGCAGCTGTCTCCTGCTCGTGTGAATTCCATTTTCGGAGCCGTGAATGGGGTGAAGTTAGGCCAGTCACTCACTGTAAAACAGTTTCAAAGACTGTTGGGTCTGATGGCAGCTGCGTCCAACGTTATTACTATTGGCCTTCTGCACATGATACCCTTACAGTGGTGGCTCAGGACCAAGGGGTTTTCCCTGAGGGGAGATCCTTTTCACATGATCAAAGTCACGCGGCGATGCCTTCGTGCTCTGGTCATGTGGAAAAAGCCTTGGTTCCTGTCCCAGGGACCCGTGCTGGGAACTCCTCGTCGTCGCGTAATGCTTACGACAGATGCTTCCCTCACGGTCTGGGGGGGGCGATCATGAGTGGTCGCTCGGCTCAGGGTCTAAGGGAGGACCATCAGCTCTCCTGGCACATAAATCGGCTGGAGATGATGGCGGTGTCTCTAGAACTGAAACACTTCCTCCCAGACCTGAGGGGCCACCACGTGTTGGTCCGTACGGACAACACGACGGTGGTCTCTCTTGACCAGTCATTCACTGTAAAAGTTTCAGAGACTGTTAGGTCTTATGGCGGCTGCGTCCAACGTGATAACTTTTGGCCTTCTGCACATGAGACTCTTACAGTGGTGGCTCAGGACCAAGGGGTTTTCTCCGAGGGGAAATCCTTTTCGCAAGATCAAAAGTCACGCGGCGATGCCTTCGTGCTCTGGTCATGTGGAAAAAGCCTTGGTTCCTGTCCCAGAACCCATGTTTGGGACTTCTCGTCGTCGCGTAATGCTTATGACGGATGTTTCTCTCATGGGCTGGGGGGCGATCATGAGTGGTCGCTCAGCTCAGGGTCTCTGGGAGGACCATCAGTTCCTGGCACTTAAATCGGCTGGAAATGATGGCGGTATTTCTTGCAGTAAAATACTTCTTCCCAGACCTGAGGGCATTAAAATGTGGGAGCAGACGCCCTGTCGAGGCAGGGGCCGAGGCCCGGGGAATGGAGTCTCCATACTGAGGTGTGGAGCTCACTTTGGAAAACTTTGGTCGAGCTGAAATCGACCTATTTGCTTCAGGGGAATCAACCCAGTGTCCACTGTGGTTCTTCCTATCTCATTCAGCACCACTGGGTCTGGATGCCATGGTACAGACGTGGCCGAGGCTGCGTCTGTATGCATTTCCCCGTTCGCTCTGCTCCCGGGAGTTCTGGAGTAAATACGCCAGGAAGGGGTCAGTCTAATATTGATAGCCCTGTACTGGCCAACCAAAATATGGTTCTCAGACCTAGTGCCACTTCTAGATGGCTCCCTGATGGAGCTTCCTCTCAGGCAGGACCTCCTGTCTCAAGCGGGCAGCATGATAATTCATCCATGCCCAGAGCTATGGAGACTGTGGGCCTGGCCTCTGAGGGGGCCAGGCTCATACATGCTGCTCTCCCAACTGAGGTTGTGGAGACCATACTCCACTCCAGAGCTCCCTCCACGAGGAAGTGTATGCGGCCATTTTTGGCCATAGTCCTCTGGGGGATTCCTCGGTAGGTCGAGCCCCCCCTTTTTATACGCTTCCTCCGTGGTACTCTGAGGCTGGGGCCTTCAGTACCTACAAGGACGTTGGCCTGGGACTCGGCCGTGGTATTAGAAGGGTTAGCCGAGGCTCCCTTCGAACCACTAGAGGAAGTTTCAGAGAAATTCCTCACCTTTAAAGACCATATTTCTACTGGCTATTTCATCTCTTAAAAGAATAGGAGATCTTCAAGCACTTTCAGCTGCTTCTTTGTGTTTGGAATTTGCACCTGGAATGGTCAAAGCGTTCCTGCACACTAGACCAGGCTATATGCCTAAGGTCCCCACCAAAGTCCCAGGTTCCATCGTACTTTAGGCCTTCCATCTTCCTCCATTTACAACTTCGGATCAGGAGAAACTCAATCTGCTCTGTCCAGTGAGGGCTTTAGATGCATATGTCCACAGAGCTGCCCTGTGGGGAAAAACAGATAAATTGTTTGTGTGTTTTATGGGTCTCATTAGAAAGGAGGTCCAGCATCTAAGCAGAGAATGAGCAAGGGGGTGGTCGAGGCTATCACACTTGCTTATGAGGGGGCCGGACAGCCATCTCCATTAGCTGTCCGTGTTCACCCGACTAGGGGTATGGCGGCCTAAAAGGCCTTAATGTCAGGAGTATCCATTAATGACATATGTGGTTCTGCTGGATGGTCATCCTAGCACACCATCAGATTTTATAATCTTAATGTGAGTAGAACTCCGGGTGCTTGGTTTACAAGATAGTAGCCAGGCACTCGGAGGCACGGCGTAGTTGGGACAGCGTTCCCATCACGTCACTGACGTAGCGTCGATAGTTCCCACGAAAGGGAACGTCTTGGGTTACGAGTGTAACCCTTGTTCCCTGAGTAAGGGAACGAGACGCTACGTCACGTTGCCGTACCTCCAGCATGCCTGGAGCGCTTACTTCAGACATGTCACAGAAGCTAGCGTTCTTTGTTTCCGGGCATGCTTTATAGGTTCCGGTTCGTGACGTCACCCGCCTCTGACGTCGCGTTCTCTCATTGGTTAGATACAATAGTGCTTCACGAACACAAAAATGCAGAGGATTCCCATCACGTCACTGACGTAGCGTCTCGTTCCCTTACTCAGGGAACAAGGGTTACACTCGTAACCCAAGACGTTTTATATGTAATATGGATTATTTTCTCATCATATTTTTTTTGAGGAGGCACTGCCTCCCTTGCCTACTCAGAGGAAACGCCCCTGGTTTGTTGGTACACCCAACAACAGAACATTTGTAATGTTTTTGTTTGTTTGTTTGTTTGTTTTTTGGCACAGACATTGTATATCTCTAACTGATACAGTGAGTAAACAGAAATGGCGGCCTCTGTGCTTCTCACTCAGGGGTGCGTTTCCCGAACAACGATGTAACTCGCTGCTGAACTACCATAGTACAATGCATCGTTGAACAAATCAACTAGCTAGTCACGACTGTTTCCCGAAACCGTACTATCACAAACTTGTCGTTCAACCACGTTGGTGAATGACGTCACACAGGTGGTTTGAGATCGAATCGATGCTAGAATTTCTGCAGTAAATTACGGACATGGCATTAGAGGACTAGTTTTCATTTTCCTAAGTCATTTTGCTTTATTTCCACATTCAATCATAGGCTCGTTCTTACGTACTAGAGCATGTACGCACATGTGCACTCTGCAAAAACGGTGCTTATATTTCTTGACAAACTAAAACATATAAATGACATTTGTATATATTCAAAATAAAAGATATACCTTGTACTTAATGTCAGCTTGCTTAAGATAATGATTTATTAAGTCCACATACCATAAAAACAGGAAACTATGCTTCTAACTACAGCTCGAGAGCTGTGCTTCCAACCACACAAGTTTGCGAATGTTCGTTTGAACTATGGTTTCGGGAAACACCAAATCGTTGAACTGTAAGTAACGACGAAACTTGCGATGTTAGTTGGCTAACGATGCTTTTGGGAAATGCACTCCAGGGCGTTATCTATGCTAACAGGGCAGATCGTCACCAGTCATGGGTGGAGTTTCCCTACTCTTACATAGGAGTAGGGGGAAATATAAAACAGTGCGTTCGGACAGATTGATAATGATTTATGGGGATTATAAAAAAAGTATTGGGTGGATTTTTACCATTATAGGTTAGTTGCTTACACACACTTTGGACACACATCTGTGTTCAAGCACCTTATAAAAGTGAATTTTGCATAATAGGTCCCCTTTCATTTAAAAATAATTTTAAGTTTTGCAGGATTTTGTAAACTGATTAAACCAACAACACACGACTCAAAATTATGATTCATTTTCAACTCATACAGTATTTTACTAATGTTTGAATCACCAGCAATGCTCACATAAGCTTCTTATCCCATGGCAGATTCTTGTGCGTGAAATTTGTTTTTTCGGAAAGTGCAACTGTCAGCTATTGCTAGTTAGCCTAATATAAAAATGGTATGATGTACAATTTGAAACCCAGCATCCCACAAGTTGTTTTATTCCTCATTCTGAGTGTGTTTTCTAGCTCATGATATACTTTGGGGAATAATGATAGCTTTCAAAGTTGTTATCCCACTCATTCTGTAAAGTTAGACTGATCTACTACCCAACTATTTTGAACCTCCACAGGGCCATTCTGGCTGCACTTGAATTTTGCTGCTCTCTTTGCTCTACAAGTTCTATTTCATGCTACAGTGGCTGGGTACAATGACAGCTCTCTTCAATGGCAGAGCACACAACTTTATCTTCAGTAAACTTAGAAGTATTACGACCGCTGAATGTTATTGGGTATCTGAGAAAAAAGGTCAGGGTGGCATTCCGAATGAATACCCACAGGTGAGCTAAGCATGAGAAGGGCAATTAGGGAAATAATGCTTTAACAGTATGTGGATCCACATACAATGTATTCTAATTAATGCGAACTACCTCATCAGAGAAGGTTAAATGAACATGACTGATGTTCAAATTGCTCAAGGGTGTGCAGTAGTTTTAATGTAAAACAATAGAAATGAAATGTGGAAGACAAAGAAACAGAAGGCTCAGGTTACATTAGCATTTTCTACCACTGAGTTTGACTACAACATTTCTTCCCCTGCTGTCAGGTTTCCTGTGCTGACAGGACCTCAGTAAGGCTGCTCTGCTTGAGTGGCCACACAGCTTTATGGCATTGTGACAAAAGGCACAACACAATTATTGTCCATTACCCAGGCGACCGGGACTGAATGAAAGGGAGA
This sequence comes from Chanodichthys erythropterus, assembly GCF_024489055.1. Taxonomy (NCBI): domain Eukaryota; kingdom Metazoa; phylum Chordata; class Actinopteri; order Cypriniformes; family Xenocyprididae; genus Chanodichthys; species Chanodichthys erythropterus. Next base: position 27,824,196 of record NC_090238.1, read on the forward strand.
GCACCAATGTGGCCCCCTTGATGGATGTGATTCTGCATGCAAATACATTCAGCTTCCCCGGTTCATGTCACACCTTGTGCATTCAGTCTGGGTGATTCATTCTTCCTGCCAGAGTTAAGACACATTCCTCCACTTCTACAGAGGAGTGTAAGGGCAGTAAATGGCATAATTCTAAGCCTTAATATGTACTGCTCAGAGATTACCAAGTTTCATTAGCAAGTAAATGATCAGTGGTGCTTGCTAAAGCAAACTTGTCACATACCGTCCTATAGACATTAATAATACCTCAAATTGTCTGGTTTGATGAATAGAGATGTACTATACTTCTCTAAGGCCCTGTTTAGACCTGGCATTAAGATTAAGTTTTGGTCGATTGGATCACAAGCGGAAAATGCTATATGGGTCTAAAACAATTTGAGCTTGTCCATTTTTGGAAAACTTCCAGAGGTAGTCGAAAACGCATTAGATCGGATTGCTTTCACAGTAGATGCTCATGTGATCGAATGCATTCAAACAGCCACCTATACTCCACCTACTGACTTAAAGATAGGATTTAAACAAGTTTGGTTTGAAGATGAAAATGTACCAAGCACAATGTTCTCTCACCATTCCTGATTTCTTACACACGCTCACTTCGTTCGGCATGGTCTTGTGGATATCAGAGCAGAAACAAAAGCAGCTACTTTCCATATGTTTTTTTTATCTCCCCTTGAAGAAAGTTAAAAGTGGACATAAGATATGGATTAAAACACCAGGTGTAAATGGGAATTTGTCTCCCTCATCTACTGTGACCAAACTGTGATCTAAACTGATTGACCAAAATACATCTTAGTACCAGGTGTAAACAGAGCCTAAATGATCAGACTTTTTGATTGTTACCAGGTGGACATGCATTAATAATATGCATTAATAAATCCCATATGCTGTGTCCCAATTCGCCTACTTACACTATGCCCTAAAAGTATGTACTCTTTCTATGAACAGAAAGTACATACTTTTGAGATGTTTAGCAAAAGAGTAGTTTCCTATCGTATAGGAGAGAAATGCAGTTGCGGGTCTTTCATGTGGAGAACTCTCCTTATATTAATGCATAATGATGCATTTAAAAGTTAATGGCCAATCAGATATTAATAAAAGTCCACACTGGTGTTGCAGATGAAATATAACACGGATAACATTAAATAAATATTTTCTATCAGGTTGAACGGATTATTAGTCACTCAAAACTCTCAGAGTCGGTTGCGCACATCTGCCATGTTTTGTAGTTTTTTAACACTTTTTACTTGTGTTTGAAGTTCTGAACTAAATCCTCGTCCAAAGCACAATGGGTTGTGGGCAATATTAGCCTTTATAGTGTGCACGGATCCACAATTTGAAAATCTACCGGAAATAATAGACCATCCAGGGACTTTTGGCATAATCTTTTCAACATACTATGCTTTGGGACACACTTATTTTAATGTCACATACTATTTAGGATGGATAGTATGGACATTGGGACGCAGGGATAGACTTACAATGAAGAAGGGGCCTGAGGGATCTTTAAGGTCCAGTTTAAGGGTGTGTAATATGTATTGTCTACAATAATATTATAATAGTTGTTTTAACAACGTGGAGGCAGACATTATGGAGTATCTCTTAAGCCTTTATAGTGCACACTTATACTGTGTGATATAGTAGAATCCTGCCAAAATCCAATATATGGGGACAGAAATAATCCCATATGAGTTTTTGTCTTATATGTGTATATTATTAAGTAATATCACACAAGCAATCATTTTTTTTTTTTTTTCCGGAATATCAGCACAATTACAAATGTGATATTGATTTTATACCATAGTACAAGACATTAATATTATGATTTCAGAAACAGTTTTTTCATTATTGTCTGTTTTTTATCCATTTCACCAACAGAAATAGTTTCAAACAAAGCTGCAACAGAACTGTTGCTTGGCAAAACTTACATTTCACAGTCTAGATTCATGTCATTTTACAGTTAGAAATCAGCACAATCAAGACTACTTTAAAGACTGCTTCTAATGTAGTGAAGACCTATTGGAATTTACAGTGCCACAAGGCTGTTTAGACACAAACCATGGCACTTGTCACAAGTAACATGCAGGGGTGAAAAATTGAGCTGCCATTTCATCCTGGTTATACTGCAGTCAGAAAATATGCACTAGCTTGATGTTGCTGTCAAAGGCAGAGAGAAAGCAAACAAGTGTGCATTAGATTAATCTGACAGAAGACACTGCATGTTACGTTGCTACTTTGAAGAGTTTGCAAGCTGTTCACACACAAACATTAAAGAAACAGATGTTTCCCTTCCCTTTAAACTCAACATTAGGAAATGATGGTGCAGAACATCTCAGAACATTCAAAGGCAGACAGTGTCGAAACTCATCTTATTATAGAGCTTGCTGGGATGTCGTAGAGTTATTTTGGGAGTCTATTTCCCAGAGTCCATGTCCCTATTATTTAATCATATATATATATATATATATATATATATATATATATATATATATATATATATATATATATATATATATATATATATATATATATATATATATATATATATATATATATATATATATATATATATATGATTAAATAACAACAGTGCTTTACAAAAACTTTGTGAAGCATATATATTTGTGTATCAAATATCTCGAAGAATGGTTACAAATAAGGACAACAGCCTTCCACTTGAGGTCATCTACAAATTCCATCTTCATCTGCTTTAAAAGTTTATAGAATGATAGATGATGATCATCATTATAGATGAACCAAGAGTCCTTATTATTTCTTATACCATTTTGATTAGGAACAGGAAAACTTTTCCAAGTCATCCAAGTCTAAATGTAGAGATCTTACCCCAGGGAAATGTTTTTGATTAATGCAAAACACTGCTGTATTCCGGTGCAGCTAAAACATTAAACTACCGCTACCCTTTAAATGAGCCATTTAGCTTGTTTGCACTTGCATCTTTTCTACTGTTTACCAGTAGACTGAAAGGTTAAAAGACTTGTGTAGCAAGGTAAAAAAAAAAAAACAAACAAAAAAAAAACATTAAAGACTTTTTTTAATGTGACAATGCTAATGGTCTTGTCAAGCACTGGGTGGTCCTGGAAAAACACTGTTTTTATATATATATATTTATATATATAATATATTTTTATATATAAAAAAATCTTGTAGGATTTGTGTTTTGTAGTCCTCCTGCTAGCAGAATTTCTTTTAAAATGTGCAGTCTTTACCATGAAAACAAGAGGTTAAAAATAGATAAAAGCAGTCATGATGCCGTTGCCAGTTCGGAATGCACAGAGAAACAGAGCAAGGCCCTTATTCTGTTAGCTTTGGTATTCAGATGAAGAATCACAAACATGTTGCTACTATTACTGGCAACAGCTTGTTAGGCCACTGCATTTTATGCATGAAGCGCACAAATATTGGTGACAGGCATGCCACAATAAATGAGGTAAGGTTGGATCAGGACATGTCTCGCATTGTATAGTCAGAACACAAGAAAGAAATTGGGGAGCTCCATTTAAATGGTCCGCAAATATACAACAAAAGAGGATGAATGGGGGCTGTAACAACGCGTTAACTGTTGTCACAGTACACTAGCTTGGCAGTATGTAGGTAAACGACACCGTTGTCTGTGGGGAATCTCAGATGCTCAACTGCAGGTGGCCACACAGCACATGTTCTTCCTTTCCTGTGCTAATATTTTATTAGAAAAACCATGGGAGCTTTGTCAGTGTTCCATTGGTCAACATTAGTGATGAGTAGCAAATGTTGAAGTGTGAGGTACATACACTGTAGGGTGCTTTCACTACATAGAGTCTATGAAGTGCTAAAGTAACCAAATAAGCTTGAAAAGTAATGTTTTCATGATATTTCAGCATTGAAAATGTATCTGTACATGATTTAGTGAGGGAAGCAGGCACATTTGTAATCAGAATTTGGAGACCATTGCTTTTGTATGCTCATATTGTTGAGAGAATTCATAATACATGTTTCAAGTAAAATTACTCAGTTCAAATTCAGCAAATTCATTTAAGCGTCATGTTTTTGTACAGTACAGTCCAAAAGTTTGGAACCACTAAGATTTTTAATGTTTTTAAAAGAAGTTTCTTCTGCTCACCAAGGCTACATTTATTTAATTAAAAATACAGTAAAAAACAGTAATATTGTGAAATATTATTACAATTTAAAATAACTGTGTACTATTTAAATATATGTGACAAAGTAATTTATTCCTGTGATCAAAGCTGAATTTTCAGCAGTGTTACTCCAGTCTTCAGTGTCACATGATCCTTCAGAAATTATTCTAATATGCTGATTTGCTGCTCAATAAACATTTATGATTATTTTCAGTGTTGAAAACAGTTTTGTACTTTTTTTTCAGGATTCCTTGATGAATAGAAAGTTCAAAAGAACAGAATTTATCTGAAATACAAAGCTTCTGTAGCATTATACACTACCGTTCAAAAGTTTGGGGTCAGTAAGAATTTTTATTTTTATTTTTTTGAAAAGAAATTAAAGAAATTAATACTTTTATCCAGCAAGGATGCATTAAATCAATCAAAAGTGGCAGTAAAGACATTTATAATGTTACAAAAGATTAGATTTCAGATAAACACTGTTCTTTTGAACTTTCTATTCATCAAATAATCCTGAAAAAAAATATTGTACACAAATATTTTGTACAATTGTACACATTAAATGTTTCTTGAGCAGCAGATCAGCAAATTAGAATGATTTCTGAAGGATCATGTGACACTGTAGACTGGAGTAATGATGCTGAAAATTCAGCTTTGCCATCACAGGAATAAATTACTTTGTGAAATATATTCAAATAGAAAACGGTTATTTTAAATTGTAATAATATTTCACAATATTACTGTTTTTACTGTATTTTTAATTAAATAAATGTAGCCTTGGTGAGCAGACGAAACTTCTTTTAAAAACATTAAAAATCTTAGTGGTTCCCAAACTTTTGGACTGTACTGTATATTTACTTCTACTTTTATCTGGTAATTTTCATCCAAATCTAGGACCCGGTTATATCTTCCCTCAAGCAATCCATCTCATGAACGCTTGACAAACACAGAACACACAACACTTTTTTTTGCACTTTGTCTATCTTGTAAATTTGTACATTATTATTATTTTATTCTTTTTGTTATGTGTTATGTGTCGTGTTGCTGTTACTCTGTTGCACTGTGGAGCTTCTGTCACTAAAACAAATTCCTAGTATGTGTAAACAACATACCTGGCAATAAAGCTCTTTCTGATTCTGATTCTGATTGATTCTGATTTGAGTACTCCTGATGATTTAAAATCTAGATCTGGAATTGGTTCATAGTTTGCTTCCAAAAATGGACTCAGAATCTGGGCTCATTCGACAGATGCTGATTATTCTCTCTGAAACTTGGTTAAGTAAAGCAATTCCAGATAACAAATTAAACATAAGTGGTTACATTCTGTTTAGATGTGACCATCCGGGGAGGTGCAATTGCAATTTATGTAAGTAATAAATTCCATACCAGGGCGATAACCGCACTATCGATCAGATGTTTGAGTTTTTAGCTTTAAAAATTTAGATTTCTAAAGACGTTTATCTGACAATGGTTGGTTGTTATAGGCCTTCCTCAGCAAACTCTGAATCTTTTGTTTTATTACAACAGCAAAAATACAGTTAGTTGGTGATTTAAACTGGGACTGGATCCCCTGTTTCAGATCATTTAAAATCTCTTTTTTTTGTTATATCTTTGACTTAACACAGCTGATAGACTTGATTAAATCTTAAAAGTTCAGATAAATCAAAAAAAGATAAAAAAATAAAAAAAATCTAAACATGGCATCATCTCAAGAAATATCTTCATTTACATGAAACCACTGAGACCGACTCAAAACTATGTAGTATTCATGCCAGACCAGTATGTGGCACTGTAATTCTGCCACAGAGATACACTAAAAATTGAGAAGAAGACTTGGAGCATGCGCATAAACCTTGCGCACTTTATACAAACTTTAGTAAAGCTTAGTAATAAAGCTTTACTTCTGTAAAGCTAATAGGCCATTATTGTTGTTGTTGTTGTTGTTGTTGTTGTTGTTGCTGTTACGTTACATAGCGGTGTCTGACTAGGGTCGAGGCATGGGGTGATGACATCATTTCACAAAATATATGGATTGTCTGGATTGGATACAGACAGGGTGATGTCCTCCTAAAAAAAAAAAAAAAACTGACCCCCACTTCACTGATATGCAAAACACTGAAATTGGGATATGTAACAAAGACATTACTGACTTTCTGACAACTTACTTCCTACAACATTGTCTTACAGTCATGTTTTTTTTTTTTTCTGAAAGCTGAGTATTACATCAAAACCAGTTGAGCAGTCTGTCACAATACTTCACAATATTTGTCCACATCCACATGATTGTCTCCTCTATATGAACTCTCCTTCTCTCTGGCTCAATCTCTCTCTGTATTAAGGCAAGTACTGCTGCAACTCCCTAAATTAGAAAGTTTTGTGCTCTATTTGCAGATTGATGTTTTCCCCTGCTGACATTTGGCTTTTTTTGCCTTTTGAAAGGAAAAACTTGCTACAACACCATTTTCATTGTTTTTAGTTGGTGTATTTTGCCTCATTGTGGAAAACATCCAACAATATACCTGCAGCCTGAAATCATTCAAATGGAAGTCTCTGGCCTATGGATATAGAAAGACAAGAGGGAAAATAAATGTCACTGACGTCTCGATCTACAAAAAAAGTCATCATAATCATGCCAGCACACTGTTGCTTTGAGCTGCTCAGGCTCTTTGTCAAACATTGAGGGATGGAATTCTTGGAAGATTTCTGGTAAATTGCTTCTTCCAGTTTATGCAGAATGAAAGAATACAAAGCACATGTTGCTCACACAAAACAGGGAGACAGTAGCAGATAGAGACTGAAAAAAATGAGAAAAGACTGTCATGCATTCACAACAAGTGGCTCAGCTGAACATTTGCAGTCATGGATGTTTTGTTTGACAGCTCTTTTCCTCTCCAAACCAGACCATCAGCTCCGTTGTGACCATTCATCCACTTTGAGTTCCTGTTACATAATTCTTAAAAACCCAACTGAGGACTTATTTCTGTCTCCACTTTTTTTTTGTTTTTTTACTGGAGTGTACAAGTGGTAACTAAAGCTATTGCTGATTGGTGGGTAACGTTGTAATCCCTGGCAATTAGAGACATATGATTCAGCTTCAAAAGACTCATTTCCCCCCACCACGAATAAGATCCTTGATGACATTTAATGCACTTATAATTTGCTTTGAAATTGCCCTTTCAAGCCGACACGCACGTAAAGGCAGCTTATCGATTACTACTTAACGGGAAGCCGATCTGCAGTTAAAATGGGCAATTAAATGGCTGGTAATTATATATTGATTGAGAGATGCGGCATTTGTCAAAGGCTGGGTGTGTAATCCATGCTGATGTTGAGGTAGGTAAGGGGGGAGGTCAAGGGGGTGAGCAGGAAATGGTTGTCACAACTAGGCAGCCTTAACCCCCCCCCCCCGCCCCCCCCCCCTTTGGGATTTCCTCCAAACCCCGATGAAACCTAGTGATGACCTTTCTGATTTTGTTTTCATCACCTAGTCCCTCTGAGACTCTCAGTGGTCTGATTACAAGCTTTGGATAATTGGAGAAAGGAGGCACCTCTTTCCTCCACCTTTAAGATGGTGAGCCAGCAAAACTGAAGACAGCAGGATTTGTGCAGGTCCGGTAATGGCACCTCTTGGGTGGAGGTATTGATTAATCAGCATCTTGCAGCCAGATACCGGAGTGTGTTGGGATCAAACCTCACTGGCCAGTTAATTAGCAACAAAGATTTTCTTTCCATGAAGGAGGACAGAAAAGAAAGGGAACATGTTTGCAATAGTGATGTAAGCCTGGAAAACAAACTAAAAGTTGTTTAAACTAAAATGTTTTAAACTTAAATTAAACAAATTAGTTCAGTCAGATTAACTTTTATAAGTATTTAGCACTTTCTTTTTCTTTCAAGTTCATAGAACTGATATATTTTAAGTAAACTGAACCGTTTCATTGTTTTGAGTATGATGAACTTATTTCTTTTAATTTAGATGAACTTAGTTTTACCGAAACTGGGCTGGGATTACTATTTCCAAGCATGCTTTGCCCATGGCACTCAAAGGGAGAGTAAATGCTAAATTAAGTGTTAACTAATGTTTTTTTGTGCAAGATTAATGTTAAGTGTGAGATTTAGTAGTGAATAATGTTTTGTTATGCTAATATCGAAGAGTTTCTGTTAATGTGGGTTAATTATATTGCTGTACTCATTAAGCAGTTATACAATGCTATTGTTAACATGTTAGCAAATTAGCAAGTTAGCATTTTCTGAATTAAGTTGTTATAGTTTAGACATAAAATTGTTCACACATGAAAATTTTAAGTTAAATGTATGAATTAGTGTACTCAAACATTTCAAGTTAAGAACAATTAAAAAGAATGAGAACAAAGTAAAAATCTGCCAGTTCTGCTTAATTAAACCTTGAATTTTCTTATCTTAAACATTTTGAGGCAACTGATTGCCTCACATTTTTTTTTTTTTTTGAGTTTTACCAACTTATTTGGGTTTACAGTGTATGATAGGGGTTTATTCGAATACCAATCATGCAAGAACGCGAGTGGTGTCTCCATGTTTTATTTCACGCACCCACCCTTGTTCACCATCTGAAAATCTCATAATTCCATATATACATCGAAATGGAGCTTAAAATCCTTATTAGACTTAGATACTTTTTTCCTGTGAATGCTGTAAAGTAATGGAGTAGTCACATAGTGTTAAATGTGTTTGCCAGTATGTGGCCTTTTAAGTTTCACAGTGATACTAATAGGATTGGCTATTGCAGATGCAGCCTCTGCTGGGACGACTGATAAGACTGCATTACTCACCTCACACCCTGCCAACAGCAATGTAGGACGTTGCCCTATATGCTCTCAACCTTACAAAGGGAAACATGATATCATTTGGTTTTATTATTTCTTTTTTGTGTGTTATGTAACATTTTGTTATGTTAAAAAGCCAAACGCTCAATGGCATACACATACTGTATGCCTAAATTGCTTTAAATGAATCAATTTTCTTCTTTTATTAACAAAAGTTTTCTCCAAATACCTGGAGAAAATGGCTTTAAAAAGTTTAAAAGGGTCAATTTAGTGGATACAGTATGTGCCTGTCTTAGTGGCTATTTCTATCTTTATTTTTTCATGTCAGAGAGAGAAATAAACAGTTAAACAGCTACTGATACTGATACTGTCCAGAGAAGACTGCATGAACTTCTATGTGTCAATTATAACATTAACATAATGAATTTCTGTAAAACAATGTGTATTGTAAAAGTACTACAAAATTTGACTTTAATTTGTCTCTGTGTGGCTAGACTGCAAGGTGATTGGTACTGGAGGTTCATCTCAGAATAAAGAAAATGCACTTACTCCATGTTGTCTAGTCCTAATTGTTTAGTCTTAATATTCTGTTGGCTTTTGTCTATTTTGTTCCATTTTATTTCCTTTTTGCATCAAAAGAGCACAGATAATGTTTAATGCGGCCTCTGAGTGGAGCCATAAATGTTGTAAATATGAGTTAAGAGCGTATACACACACACACACACACACACACACACACACACACACACACACACACACACACACACACACACACACACACACACACACACACACACACACATAACCCTAACCCTAATCAAAAACTTTCTGCATTTTTATAATTAAAAAGGCACCTCGAGAGTAGACGGTATTGACTAACTTTGCTAATTCGTTTAATTTCAGTGTCGTATTTCAATAATATTGAGGTGTTCTATATGACAGAACTTGACCAGCATCAAGCTAATGACTCACCCTTCATGGCTGGCTTTATGCAAATTCATACTGGCCAGACATCATGACTAAATAAATCATATATGTTGTATAAAAGTAATGTTATGCATTGCATATACACTGGCACATCACAATGATTTTTCCATTGATCACTGTTCATCTATATAGTGATTACGGTTCAGACGTATGAGCTTCCTGGGTGTTGTTGAAGACAGCATTGTTCTGTTTGGCCTATAGAGATTATAATGATGGATTTAATGATTAGCTTAATTTGAATTCCAATGGCAGAACAATAACTACCTTTTAGCTATGTTTAGTTGTTTCACAAAGATAAAAAATTATGGCATTAAACTTGCCATTTAGCTTCTGGCTGGGTTTGCACAGGTGCATATAAATGTCCTCAGAATGTTTTTTTCTTTTCTTTTTTTTCCCCCATCTCTCTCGTTCACTGTGTTTAATATGAAAAGGTTTAGCAGAGTTCTATGCATATTTTTACCATGCATTAATACCTCCTTTCAGTCTACATAAAATAAAGCATTAGATGTAACAATTCACAAACCTTTCCATTTGCCTCCAGCATGCATTTTACTGCCATTTTTTAGTGAAATCTTTAATTTATTTCCTTTTATTACAAGTAGTTAAATTTAGATTATAACCCATAAAATACACATTGTGATAGGAATATAATGTTTCTTTGTAGCATAAGCTATTTTAATTTTGTACCTTACCTGTAAAAACATTGCCTTGGTTGTTTATGTGTGTAATTCTTGTGTCTTTGCAGTTTGGTGGTGGTCGGTGCACTCATCGGTTTCTATACCTTTCATGCCCACTGTGAAATTTTCAATAAAATTGTTGAACATGTCTTCAGCTGCAAATACATATATTTTTTTTTACAGATTTAAGCAAATGTCTGGATACCATCAGTCACATTAAAGGGTTAGTTCACCCAGAAATTACATTTCTGTCAGTACTCTCAACTCTCATGTCATCCTAAACCTGTAAGATCGTCATTTGTCTTTGGAACACAAATTAAGATATTGTTGATGAAATCGGAGTGTTTCTGATCCACACAGACAGCAAAGACACTGCACCTTTATATTAATATTATGAAGTGACAAGGGTACTCTTTGTGCGCAAAAACAAACCAAAAATAGCGACTTTATTCAACAAATTCTTCTGTCCCCTGTCATACTGCTAGCTATTTTCATTGCAGAGCTTCAGTGTTTACGTCCGAATGGCAGCTCAGTATTGGTCATGTGAGCAAACATTTGAAAACGGGTCTCAAAGTGCAAGTTTTTGAAAATACCGTTATCGATTCTGTGTAAACTACAAAAACGAGAATTCGTGAAAATGGTGACATCATGCTCATGCAGTCTATAGCCACGTACTGTTTATTTAAAAAGTGATATCACCAACTACCTGCCTGGTATGCATAATGTTTTTCAAGGATTCAATGTGAACGGGGCTCTCTGTTATGCCTCAAGGCTATTTGGCAGCCAGTTCCTGGAAGCATCCTATAGTAAGTGAAAAACCTGTAGTTAAAATGTGGCTGGATGTTACATTTACTGTACACATTTCACAGAGACTTATCTAAAATGAGTAAGTGCATTCAGGGTTAATCTTTGCTAGTAAATTATGTTTGCTCCTTGAGAATTAAATCCATGATATTGACATTCTTAGTGGAACATGTTTTTCTAAAAGTCTGCTTTTAGAAAAGACAATTAGGTAGGCAATTTAGAATCTACACTGTGAGTAGATCAATGGTTCTAGAAGAGGTATGCAAGAAAATATAGAAAACATTCCTAATGCATGAACAGACAAACTGTTAGCTGGCTGCAATAAGCCATTGAAGGCGCTGCTTTTTTATGATATATGACTGTCTTACACATGCAACATTTATGTTTCTTTCATTCAAAAACCAACTAGCAGTTGTTGCTGCAATGGTTTTGATCATTTTAATGAAAAACAAATATATATACAACATCTAATTTGCCAGTGGACATTAAATGTCTTCAACAGTATTTTCTTTAGGTGATACAAAATGGCCTGTGAAAAATGAGAGAATCAGACCCCATAATTCAAATCTGTATTGACATATCTCTTCCAGCGCATGACATCAATGACAAACAGATCTGCTCCTGGGAGCTCTAAAGGGGCGTCTGTTTGAGAAACAAAAACATGGAGCTGATGTGGAGATTCATGTATAATAGACCTGCATTATTTTTAGGAGACTGTGCTTTGGAGATCAATAAATCCGCAATGGAAACCGAGAGAGGCTAAATGCACACAATTGTATTTGTTTCTTTCTGCAAATCTGTTGGTTCTTGTTATTTACTTTTCACTGTCTTTTATCTGTTATGCATTCTTATAAAACCATAAAATGCATGTGGGGATCAGTACATAAGCTGATTTAGTGAATGCTAATTATTCACAAACACAATTATTCCAAATCCATCTTTGTCAGAAGTATCCTTTTGTAGTATCAGTCTGTACTGTTTATCATCATGATTATCATGCAATGACCTAAATATTTCTAAGGAATTATCCAGAATTGTCCAACAAGTGTAAAATTAAGTATTTACCTACCTAGGCAATAAATAATGGATGTTTCCTGTTTATAATAATAATAATTACAACAAATTAATTTATCAGTTAGTTTACTTAAGTCCATGTTAGTTTGTGAGCAAAAGTTAGTGGATATGTATCATGCTCGGAGATGTTAGAACTGCTGTAGTGTTCAAATTAATGATATATTTTACTCGGAAACTCTAATGAGAAGGGCTTTCAGAGCCATATTCAAGTAGGTTAGAGATGTATCCTCTTAATATTAATAATAATAGGGGAGACCATGCAGGGTTGTAACCTGGGGAGAGTTGTAACACCACCAATCAGGGATAAGCTATGAGTCCTATGATCATTTCAATTCCTATATGAGTGGTTGTCAAGGCTGAAAATATGCACATGCACAATTTTTTTTTTTAGGCCAAAAATATATTTTGTGATATTCTTGCAGAGGTTTGAATGGGTGCCTTTTGTAGTAAACAAGATGTTACAGATGTGTCACAACCATACTGTTACAAGTTGGTCCAATCAAGGAAGGGAAGCACATATAATGGTTAACAGGTTTTATTTTGCAGCAGAAGAGCATTAGCAGAACAGGTGAGCAGAAATAATGATAATGCGAGTTTAATAGGTTGACTGAGGGAAATAACACTGTTCTTTATCTTTGCAGGTTGTGTTGGGAGATTGTGTTGGGAGATGTGCGTGAATAATAAAAGCACACACCTCAGTTGCTGACGATAAGTGGGTTACAGGTGAGTGAGGAAGTGAGACGTAATGGAGACAAGTGACGATGAGGAAGAGATCTTCTGAGAAGTGCAAGAGAATATCATGAGGAGCAATGGAGACAAAGGTGTTGGAGGTAAGGAATGCAGGTAGAAAGTCCGTAGCATTGAGACCAGACAAGTGTGACTGTGGTGTGTGCTTATATACTGTTAGTATTCTGGTGATTGGGAATCGTACATACAAATACAAAATACTAAAACAGAACATTAAAGGTGCTAAAGAGGATCTTTTCAGTGACTGAGAAACCAAAGACTGTTACTGAGTTTTTTAAATGAGCGCATGCGTAAGAACAACCCCCATCCTTCACAGCTTGTTTCGAGGGAACGCCTTCCCAAAACATGCGCACGAGTATTGGAACACGAGTGTTTACCACCGGCATTTGCTGTGTAGTGTTAGTGGATTCATTATGTCGGACTCACCGCAGGTAACTCATAATCTGCAGTTGTTACTCCTGTCTACTGACAAAAACATTGCATGCGGTGCCTGTGGAGTGTGGAAAGTTACTGGAGCGCGCAGCCGTGCTCGTCTTGCACAAGGAATATCATGGCAGTGATTGACAAGCCAGAGGGCCAATCGTTTATGCGATGATCACGTAAACGATTGGTTGATGTTTTTAAGGCCCTACCTCGTGCACAGATGATGTATATTATTATTATTCCTTATAAATAGTCTTTTATCAATTAGTAAAGACAATTTCAAGTAATATTGCAAAAATGTATAAAACAAAACATCCTCTTTAGCACCTTCAAATAACTCCCATGCAACATGACGGGAGCCACCGTGCCATATGTTCTTTGGTTTGGGTTTATTATCACGTCAGATCAGCTAGATGCACAGAATGTGGGAAAACAATTAAAGACACTGGAACAACATCATCAAACTTTATGAGACATCGCATCCACAAAGGTTAGTCACATTAACTCACACAACTAGCTATTGTACTGTGGTGTAGGCTGAATGGCTCTTTTGAATTGCCAACCTGTTAAAATATGAACAAAACAAAATCTAGACTTTAAACCTAGCACAACGTTTTATAAATCTTTTCATATTATTTGCAGCTTTTCCAATTCTTAATGTGTGTTCATAAGAGAGAGATAGAAAGAGATGTTAATCCATTTATTACTTAAAGCTCATATTTTAACGTATCCAATCAGCATGCGTACAGTTTTCTATTGACATTCTTAAACATTCCGAAGTTTGATATTTTCTGATAATGACTGTTGTCAATAACAACGAAGCTGTATAACAAACCGTGACTCACTGGCGCCATCTTGTGTCCGTTTAGCGACTGTATTTAAAATGACTACTCGTGTTGCCAGGGTGACTGTTTTGTACATTGTAATGGATTATAAAGTAACAAACTGGATGTACATTATCCTTTACATCATAGGACCTTAATTTCAAATAAAACAGATTTTAGAAAGATCATATTATTTTGTCTATGTAATACAAGTAGGATAAAAAATAGGATTTGATTATGAGAAAAAAAATAAATAAATAATGACTCGGACTCTTGACAAAAGACTTCAGACTTGACTCGGTCTCGGACTCCAGATAAAAGACTCGTGAACATCTCTGCAACATACCGTTAAAAAGCATAAGCCAAGTTAATCGTTGTAAGCTATATCTTAAAAAGCTTTAAATGATTGTTGAACAGTAAACTCTCAAGTGTCAGCTTTCTAAAAATGTGGTTATGTGTATAGTCAGAATCACTCATATATCAGCAATCTTTTTATTTTGGTTATGTCATTTATGCACCCCCTGCCAAAATGGGTGGTGGAAGAGAACGGGATAAAACAGCTTAACACAATTCTAGCAGTAAAAGAAAGAGCAACATCATTTTCTCAACAGTGGCAAAAGTCCAAAACAGAAAAGCATCTTCATCATCTCTATCCAATAACAATGGCAAAAGTCCAAAAATAAAATGAAAATAACAAGAGGAATTTGCCGGCTGTCAGCTACAGCGAATGGTTGAAGCCACCCTACTGTCACCAGCAATGACCCGACACTCTGGTGACATTTGCCCAGCAGTAGACACTACCCGTTTGGCAAGAGACCAGCCAACTAGCCAGAAGCAGATGCCTCTTAGTGGATTAAACACATTAAAGAGGTTCCACTCGGTAGGGGGAGGTATCGCATGTGGCTGCCCCCTTGTGTTTTCAATGCATCATAGCATTTACTGCTTGGAAAGTAGCCAGGAGTCAATTGTCCTTGTGGTCAGTTGTCACTTTCCCAGTTCCCCCATGCAGCCACTTACCTCTTGGCGAGAAGTACTAGCTCTTTAGTGGATTGCACATGCAATTGTAAATGACATTCCTTTAGCGGTCTGCTCTGATTTCGACCCTCTAATCAGCTGCTGGTGGAGCAAAAAGACTTATGAAAAGAGCCTGCTGCCTAATGGAATCTTTTTTCACTATCACTACCCATTCAGGACTATGGGGAATTTGATTCTGCAGCTCCCAGTACACACACACACACATACATATACAACATAGCACCATGTTACAGGACAATCCTGGGGTTAAGTGCTTGTTCAACCATGATTTCTTAACCTTTCCAGTTACCATTAACCACCAAACTACACCACACTTGTACATTATACTGTATATTTTATGAGATAATGTACAACTAGCTGGTCATTATCATATTATTATGTTGTACGCACTGTGCTGGGTGATTTGATTTGATTACTTTTAGATTATGTTTGACCTAACTCGTTTATCACATTGATTTGAATAGGATAATCTTGTATTATATTGATATAAAAATATAAAGAGAGAGAAAAGCTATTCCTTTCTTTGTTATCAACAACATGAAGTGCATTAATTATTATTATTATTATTTTTTTTTTTCTTAGAAAGGAAAATTAAAATGATAAAAAAAAAAAAGAATTAGTGAGACCGTCTTTAATTCAATAATTCACAGAATACAGGGCAGAATCACGGGGGAACATATCCACTTCACAGAGACCTGACAGAGAATTGAACAAAACAGGGAGTCTTCAGTATATACACACACAAACTAAATGAGTTGATTAATTAAATAACAGGTAAACAGAATGATTAGCCAAAGGAACAAACAGGCAAACACTAGAATACTAGGTCACACAAGCAAACAGGAACAGGGAAAACAGAACTAAAACACACTGATACGAAACCAGAACAAAGCAAACATGTTACAGAGACTCACTAAATTATCATTAATTTACTGCCATTTTGTGAATATTAATCATGTAGTTAATAGACAAGTAACTGTTGACTGAATATATTATGTATTTTAATACATAATGTAATTTAATTACAAGTATTTAATTTTTGGTGCTACAGTACATATATAATCTTGGTATTACACGTATATAATCAGTTATCTAGTACCGTGTATGGTTTATTAGAAAGTCATTTTAATTATGTATTATATACATCATTCTGCTTAATACACTGCTTCTTTAAAATTAACAAATACATGGACATGAAATATTGATTTGAGAGAAATTACTTGAGTAAAACATTCGGTATAGAAAAATGGCAAACACTTTCTGCAATAATATTGCAGTAATAATAAAAAAAGTAATATGGTGCAGTTCTACTTTATTTATACTATCTCTGAACTAGTTAGCTAGTTAACATGTTTTTCTACAATGTACACTAAAAAATACTGGGTTAAAAATGACCCAAATTTGGTTGAAAATGGACAAACCCAGCGAATGTGTTGTTTTAACCCAGCGGTTGGGTTAAATGTTTGCACAACCTGCTGGGTAGTTTTATTTAACTCAACTATTGTTTAAACATTACTGTATTGCTTGCTTAAAATTAAATGTGTAAAATTAACATTTATTAATGTGTTTAATAAATGAATATTTATTCATAAGTTTAATGAATCATAATTAAACAATAAACATTTATTAAATTGCTTATTAATAAATGTTCCCTTTTTGATTATTATTGTTGCCTCTATTAATTATGTCTCTTATTTTTAATTTCCAACCTCTTTTGGGTTAATTTTAAGCCAGCCATATGAGTTAAAGGATTAGTTCACTTTTAAAAATAAACTTTTGCTGATAATCTACTCACTTCCATCTCATCCAAGATGTCCTTCTTTCTTCAGTCGAAAAGAAATTAAGGTTTTTGATGAAAACATTCCAGGATTTTTCTCCATATAATGGACTTCAATGGGCACCAAAGGGTTCAAGGTCCAAATGACAGCTTCAGTGCAGCTTCAAATGGCTTTAAACAATACCAGACGATAAACAAGGGTCTCATCTAGCGAAACGATTACTAACGATACTTAAAAAAAAAGGTTTAAGTTTTATAAGTACAAATTGTCTCATTTAATTCTGGCTAAGGACACTCTATATACCGCATCCTTCACAGGATTCATGAAATGAAATGAGACACAGCTACTGACTGAATAAATACTGACTCAGTACTTCCACCTACGTCAAGTGTGACCTTTTTCAACGTAATTGCGTATTACGTGACAGAAATGTGTAATAATTACATGCATTTGTTCATTTTACCTGAATGAACAAATGAGAATAATGCAAGCAGAAGTGATTAATTCAAGGAAGAAAAAACAAGTAGTGCTATCTTACCACACCAAGTAAACCAAGGCATTATTCTTGTTTTTCCATGTTGAGCCCTGGTTCCCCCCAGTTTTTGGATGAACTCTTTTCCCTCACACTGTCACCTTGGGCTTGTTCTGTCTGGCTCTAGGCCCCAATTTTAGTAATCTGTTTTGTGACAGTTCCAATTGCTAAAAGTGCTATACAAATAAATCAGAAATGAATTGAATTAGCTCACCTTACTCTGCGCTAATACCATGTGTAAAACACGGAAGAAGCTTTTACTGCTCTCATTTACTGGCATAAGCAGGCCACAGTATTGAACGCGGCCTTAGGCTACCAGCCAACACAACATGTCCCAGGAGAACGGGAATGGTCAGCTTCAGGCAAAGGCACAATCACTCACCTACTCACAAACGGGGACAACATGATCTTCAACTCCCTCTAGGATACTAATTGGCTTATCGACCTCATCTCTGATGTACTACCTGCCTCTTAAGTTAAAAAAAAAAAAAAAAAAAAATCCATCCTCTTGAAACAGATGCATAACTGCTCACCCAGATACAGTAAGTGATGTTTTTATGTTGTGAAAACGGGGGGTAATTTTTACAAAGGAGACCCGATTTGTGTGTAAAACAAACTACTCAGTGGTAGTTTCTTGCTGTTACATAAAAACAGTATAACACGTGCAGTTGTGGTTTTTGAACTTGAATTATCTGCTACCAAACCACAGCCATTCTCTTCAGAACAACAGCACTCCTGCTCATGTGAATTGTTCCGGTACAGTAAACCTGTTTCTGCTTCTTTAACCTTCTGCAGTTTTCTAAGTTTGAGTCTGGCCTATGATTCGTCCTGGTTCTATTCCCATATCTCTTTTACTATCTAACAATTTTCTGTCTCATCTTCAGTCCTTGGTGCAAAAAAAAAAAAAAAAAAAGAAAAAAAACTAATTTAGAATGCTGTCAAATCCAAATATCTCAGAACGCACAGCCAATTTTAGACCGTCGATGTAACTATGTCAAACAGATTTAATCAGTGTGTTGACTGCACAATCAATAACTTCAGAGGTGTGATTATTTATGAGGAAGCACTGATGAAAGAGGCATTTGAGTGAATATTGGTGAATGCATAAGTTCACAAACTGGAAATTATAGAATGTGAACTGTGGTTACTTTTGAATGGACCCACTTTATATTAAGAATTTTTAAAGGCCCACTGGGTTGGAAAGCGCAGCATTATTCAATGTGTTGATGTAATTTCAACTGAAATAGGAAGACAGGGTGACATATCGAACAGCCCCGCCCCTTTTTTAAACAGCCAATAGCGTTTTGTTTTTGTCTCAGCTTGCCAGAGCCGTTAGACTCTGTAAAACCTCTGTTTCCTTCTAATCTCTAACCATTTCTTTATATCACTTATATACAGCATTTTGTGTATAATTCAAATGGGTCCAATACCTTTTATGGTCTGTGCCGACTCGTGCATATGATCCGCTCTGTGCTCTCGTGTCTCTGGACCGGAGCAGACTGGTCGCGTTGCAGCGATTCATATGACACTAACGCGAAAATGGACTTCATTCGAGTCAAAGGAAAGCATATTTACACTGTGTGAATCATTCCCTATTCTCTATATACTGCACAATGTGCCATTCACCATGTAGAAACTAGTAAATGTGTAAGCAAATGACTGATTTCAGCCAAGGCTTCAGTGTCTGTAAGAGTGTAGGAGGAGGCGGGACTTCAGATTGGACTGAAGATTTGATGAGAAACTGAAGTGCGACGTGATGTCATGAAAATCCGTGATCTGTTTTAGCGGAAGTGAGAGACTGTAAGTTTTGAATGCTTATATATCTTAAATGCGAATTGCGAATTGTTTTGGAACACACCAGCTTATTTATAATCTTAAGGCTAACAAATTCATACTAAAGGCTAAAAAAAACTTACATTTTGATTTCAGGGGCGCTTTAACTATATAACATTTAATACATCATTTGATACAACGCACTTATTGTGTACATACATGTTTTTACATTGTATTTTATATATATGAAAAGAATATATGCATGCAAATACAGGTACCCTAAAAGTTATGTTCAGATTAGTTGTCATTTTGTTCTTGTATTTCTGTTTCTTGTATTCCCTTTCTGAATAGTTCTTGATTAGCCCTTGTTGGATGCCTTAGTTACTGATTAGTTTCACCTGAGTCTTGTTTAGTTTCCTTTGTTTGCCTTATGTATTTAAATCCCTGTGTTTCAGTTACTCATGGTTGGTTCATGTGAAAAGTCACAAAAAATAAATGATGGAAAAAGGTTTTCAGGATTTTACTATAGAGTACTACAAAAGGGAATAAGCTAAAATCTTCTTTTATTAAAATCTGTGTGTGCAAGATCCTCATTTATCTGCAGAGATTTTTATTCTTCAGCACTACAGTCATCCTCTTTTAGCATGTCACACCGAGTCTTCCGGCAGATGCAGTTATTTTTAATAAATCATTCAGAGCTATAAAGCACTTAGCCAAGGTCAAAAATGCTTTGAGCAGTGTTGAACGGAGGCTAAATAGCTTCTCTTGTAACACTTGGCGGCACTGCGAAATGGAGTCCATGAACAAGCTGTTTACTGCACTGCTAATTGTAGTGTAAAAGACATCATTGGAGCTCATTGCCGGTGTGTACACAGCCTATGAATGTAAACAATGCAGTACCTCAATGTGTCAAGTTTGTTATTTTTTATTTCTTTCCACGGAATCTGTCTCTCTGTTTTGTCTTTAACATCTCAGGTCAGATTTTATGAGCCTTGAATGTCTTGTAAAGAATCACACTACACTTGCGCTGATGTACGACCCTGAATGAAAGAACTTGTCATGCCCTTCATGTATGTGTCATGTGCAGCACACAAATAATGAACAAGTGTGCATCTGACACAATGTCCTCTGTGTTGATGTTTCTCTTTTAGAATGTGAGGAAAAAGGCAGCTTAGCAACAGCTCATTGCATAGTGCCTAAAAGCTAACAGAATACTTCATTTAAAAAACAGGTTATACTTCAGCCTCATTGTTAATACATAGTTATTAATACGTAACTTTCAAAGACACAAAACGTACATTTTTGTACGTTTTGAAAGGTGCTAAAATATACAATACTGACGTAATTATGCCACTAAAACTTAAAAATACTTACGTTTTTTGGTGTATCTTATGGTTGTATTGTCAGTAGCTGCATAGGAGAAAATCGCACAGCAAACAAACTAAATATTATAAAATGGGTAAACAATTACAGAAAACTTATGAAAACGTAAGTAAATGTACGTGTGGTAGAACCACATTTAACATAAAAATACACACATATTCTCATGAGATCTGTATACTTAGACCCAGCAAAATGATTTTCCATTGTGAGAATAAGAACCAATTTAAATAAAATGAAACCTGACTTAAGTAGGCCTAGAATAGATTTATATGACCCTCAGGTGATATTTTATAAGTTTTAAAAATTGTACAAAAAAGGAATAAAATAAAAATTGTGATTTGCAGCTGCAATGTCACATACATTTTCTATATATCCAAAACCAGGATGAGGAGCCAGTGTAAGAAAACATATTTAGTGCACATTTAAGTTATGTCAAGAATACTTAATCTGAAAAACTATATAAATAAAAAGTTCGTAATTTTAACAGTGAACACTGTAAAACCCTACTGTAAAGACCTGTTAATGGCTTAAACCACAAGTTCAGTTACTTTATGGTGAAGAGCTGTAACGGAATATTTATAACATATTACAGTAAAATACTGTTAAATGTATAGTTTTTGAAAGTAAAAAAGTGCATTTAGAAATCTTTGTGTGACAGCTCACATTTGATTTTTTTTTTTCACTTTTTTTTTTTTTCACAGAAATTACAAATTTTTTTTTTTTTTTTTTTTCCCTTATAAGTGTTATGTGCGGTTGCAGTAGAGAAGGCTCAGAATCAGACTTCTACAAATAGACGTTTAATGAACAAAGAAATAGAACAACCATATCAAAGCAAACATAAGAACAGACAAGGAGTGCAGGAAAGTGAGTCCATTTAAAGGGAGTGATAATAATGTGGTCCAGGTGCGGGGAATCCATGATGATAGGGAGTTGATTCGGAAGTACGTGCAGGTGTGAGACAGGGAGATGGAGTCCAGGATAGAAGGGAACTGTAACAATCATTTATTTACAGTAGGGTTTTATGTTAAATCTTATGTTGTTGAATTAATGTTTATTGCATTATTGCATTCTTGTAGTTGAAATAGATTTTAAAAATAATCCTGCTATTTAAAAACGTATTAAACTTTGCTGAACTGAGGAATGCAATCAGTGATCCATATCAGTAATTTAATAGATGTGACTACAATTAGAGAGAAATAATAATCATAATATGTCAACTCTAATACATTACCAAAGCTGTGTCTAATATTATATTAGACCTTGGAATGTAATTTTCTGATTACCTTGTAAGCACACCTGCTTTTATTCTTTTTATTCCTCAAGGTGTGATTCTGTCAGAGCTGTTGTAGGATCTGTATACTTGCAAGTTAAATAATCAAAACACCTTTAACTTTGAAACTGTTAAAAGTCACAATACATCTAGAGCCACATATTGTAATGTGACATTATACACAATATGTGATAGCATGTCTTAAAGAGAAATTTCTGTCATCAATTATCACCCTCATGTCGTTCCAAACCCATAATAATTTTGTTCATCTTCGGAACACAAATGAAGATATTTTAAATGAAAATATCTCTCCATTAGAAGTCTATTCAATCCCCCAAAAAGTTAATAAAGAGATTGTAAAATAAATCCATATGAGTCAAATGCTTAAACAGATTTAAAGGTACACTATGTAACAAAATTTAAATAATGAGTCTGTATGACATCAATCCTTCTTCCAAAACATGTTTTTTTCTTACTCTGATTCACTGTGGTAAGTTTATATATTTTATATATTTTATTTTTTTTATAGTTAAGTGTCTATATTTTAGACCTCTTGGATGGTTTTCTCAGAAAATTGTGTAGGTATGTCACTCACCCATACATGTCTCATCATATCCAAAAGAGATTCTGCTAGCAAAAAGAGAATGCAACAGAACTTGTAATAAAACAAGAATCAACATTGGCTTGGCTTTTTGGAGATGTAGCTCTCTCAAACAGATTTCATTCATCTATTGTGAATGGTCAAAATATCTTAATTTGTGTTAAGAAGATATGTAAAAAGTCTAATGGGTTAGGAACAACATGAGGGTAAGTAATTTATGACAGACTATTAATTTATAATAAATAAGACTATTAACTATCCCTAGGCGGTTTTTCATGAGTATCTGTCTTTACGGATCAATGCTCTACCAGCAGGCATACCTAGAATGAATGAAGACACATGAGTAATGTCCTGAACCCCCAGTGTCCTTCATCATTTCAGTTTTGAGGTAAAGGTTAAACAAACGTTTCCTCTTGAAGTCTGTTTGTGCCAGGCCTAGGTCTACGGGGGTGCTAGAGGGTTCTAAGCACCCTCAAACGCAAGCAAGAGCACCCTCAGTTGATACTGCATATTTGAGTTTGCGCTCTAGAGAACGTCAAATGTATCTATTTAAAATGTGTTTTTGCAGTGGTAAGCACAGTAGCCAATCACAGACATATTTGTTGATCTCTTGAATGCAATGGCCAATCAGAGGTGTTTAAGTTAGTCAGCATCCACTCAATTTTAATTAAGTGTTGAGTTACGCAGGCTCGCAAAACCTCTCATGTAAGTAAGAGATTTATTGTGCATTGTTGGCAGCTTCATTGATTATAAATGAACTTTGTGAGATTGCGATGAAATAACAAAGTGACAGTGTTTTATTGATTGTAAAAGGAAGCCATCTTGGCTCGCTTTCGAGGCTACAGCCTATATAATCCCCTGAATAAAACTATTGTTAAGAGGACCGATGGCCAATTGCATGCTGCAAAGTTTTAGAAGTGACATGTATAGCCTAAATGCTGACTGGTTTCACTTTGTACGGGACAGAAATTCGACATGTTGAATAAACAACACATTAAAGCAATGTTAAGGCAGACTAATAGATTAACAGAAAAATATTTGTAGCAAACCAGTTTTTAAATTCTATTATTTTTGGTAAAAGTGACTTTTAAATAATCTTAAATGCATCACTGTACACTTCTATGGTGAAGCCATTGCTTAGCCTACATCTCCACTGTACTACAGCGGCCTTAGTAATTTTCAGAAGAACCTCCAGTGATTTGATTCTGGAACCAGGCCTGGTTTGTGCACAAAAACTTTTAAGAGTTTTGTCTCTGGACAGAATGCTGTAACATCAAAACTATGCCATAAGTTAGATAAGACAGCAAGATGTATTAGTGGGTAAAATATGTCACCTCCTTCTAGCAAACGTTGCACATTTTTATGTGACTATGTTTTTAGAACATTTCCATATTCAGCTGCTTATACTTAAGAGATCTGCATGAGAAAGGTAATAATATATATTTTTTTGTTTACAAAAAAACAAACAAACAAACAAACAAACAAAAACCAAGCAGAACCGGAGGGGTTACACGCCTTGTTAATGCATAATTGTGTCATGACTTTATTTGAGGGGGACATCATAGTTAACTCACTAAAATCAGGTCATGACTTAACTTTCTATAAAATACCCAGCCCAGGTAAAGAAATGTCATATAGTGTCATTTAGTGGCTTTTCAAGAAGTCACAGGGCGGAGGTACAGTCAAAGACTATAGAATAACACAAGACATGTCACTCGTATTGTTTTGAATGGGAGAAAGTGTAACGCGCAATATGGCGGAATAAGTCCTGCCTTCTAAATAAGAACCAATCGCCGACTGGTAAAGTCATCGCGTCACTGCAGCGACCGTTAGAAGCAATGGTTTCTATAGAAACAGTTAGACGCGCGCCTGTGAAATGAAGCACAAGAGAAGCGCATTTAGGTTTGCGCATGCGCATTAGCTTGATACAGCCTGAAAAATAGTTTTTTGTCATGATTCGAGAGTTTGGAAAAAAAACATTTATGAGACAGTTGTTGTCAGATTTCATTGGTGATTTCAAATATGAAATTTAATCGTAAGGTTGGCAAACAGTTTTGGAGAATTTGATGTTTCCCCATTCAAAGAGATAGGAGCTGCATGATGCCCAGGATGCCCGAGAGGAGTTTCAGAGATGGCCGCCGAGTGAAATGACTTGTCTTAAAGGGACTTTGGTACAGTATGGTCATGATCTGAATCTGGATGTTTCTGTGTTCCCCAGACTGTGGTGTATATGGTTCCTGTTTAGTTATTTCTTTTGGAAACCTTTTTTTTTTTTTTTTCTTTTCTTTTTTTTTTTCCGTATAACACTTTATTTCAATGATCCACTTTAGTCATTGTAAATAATAAGTAACTGTAAGTAACTTTGCAGTAAGTAACTTTGCAAGTACATGTCAACTGATTCTCATTAGAGTATTAGTAGACTGTTAGGTTTGGGTTAGGTGTTTTAGGGATCAAGAGGACATGGTTAAGAGGACATGTAGTTGCAAAGTTACTTATAGTCAGTAGAATGTCTGTTGGAGAGCGTCAAAATAAAGTGTTAGCAGATTTTTCAGCAGACAGTCTACTAATACTCTAATGAGAGTTAACTCATTAGGCCAATATCGAATCTACCTTTTCTGTCAAAGATACTAGAAAAGGCAGTTTCAACACAACTGTGCTCCTTTTTAGAAAGAAATGGAATCTGTGAGGATTTCCAGTCAGGATTTAGACCATACCATAGTACTGAGACTGCTCTCGTTAGAATTACAAACGATCTACTCCTATCATCCGATCGTGGCTGTATTTCTCTATTAGTGTTATTAGATCTCAGTGCTGCTTTTGACACTATCGATCACAACATTCTTCTAAAAAGACTTGAAAACTATATTGGCATTAGTGGAATTGCTTTGGCATGGTTCAAATCGTACTTATCTGACCGTTATCAGTCTGTAGTAGTTAATGAAGAGATGTCGTATCGATCACAGGTTCAATATGGAGTACCACAAGGCTCAGTACTAGGACTGTTGCTTTTCACTCTGTACATGCTGCCCTTAGGAGAGATAATTAGGAAGCATGGTGTTAGTTTTCACTGCTACGCTGACGATACTCAGCTCTATATTTCCTCACGCCCTGACGAAACCTACAAATTCACAAAACTAACAGAATGCATAGCTGACATTAAAAACCGGATGACAAGAAATTTCTTATTATTATATTCAGAAAAAACTGATATCCTAATCTTTGGACCAAAAAGTTCCTCACGAAAAAACCTTGAATACTCTCTAACACTTGACGGGTGCTCCATTAAACCTTTGTCCTCAGTTAGGAACTTGGGTGTGCTCTTTGATACCAATCTTTCATTTGAAAGTCATGTTTCCAGTATCTGTAAAACTGCCTTCTTCCATCTAAAAAATATATCTAAATTACGACATATGCTCTCAATGACAAATGCGGCACAGTTGGTTCATGCATTCATGACCTCAAGACTAGATTACTGTAACGCTCTACTGGGTGGTTGTTCTGCTCGGCTTTTAAACAGACTACAGTTGGTCCAAAATGCGGCAGCTAGAGTTCTTACTAGAACCAGAAAGTATGACCATATTAGCCCAGTTCTGTCAACATTACATTGGCTCCCTATTAAACATCGTATAGATTTTAAAATCTTGCTACTTACTTATAAAGCTCTAAATGGTTTAGCTCCCCAGTACCTAAGTGAACTCTTAATGCATTATAGTCCTCCACGTTTATTATGATCTCAGAATTCAGGCCAGTTGATAATACCCAGAATATCAAAATCAACTGAAGGCGGCAGATCCTTTTCCTATTTAGCACCTAAACTCTGGAACAATCTTCCTAGCATTGCTCGGGAAGCAGACACACTCTGTCAGTTTAAATCTAGACTAAAAACACATCTCTTTGCTCTTGCATACACATAACACACTATCAATGCATTAACATTTTTTCAAATCCGTTAAAGGATTGTTACGCTGCAATAATTAGGTCGGCCGGAACCGAGAACATTTCCTATAACACTAGATATACCTGTACATCAGAATAAGAATGGCATCTATGATAATATCTGTCTCTCTGCTTATCCTGAGGTTTGCCTGGTGCTGGATCCAGGCCGTATCCAGATCAGATGGAGAACCTGTGTCTGGACCTGACTACAACGTAGCTCAGGAGACAATGGGCCTACAGATCCAGTTCTGGCTGCATCTATAATTCAGATTTTTAATCCCTGTATCCGCTTACATATATTTATATACAATCTATTTTTAATCTCTATAATAAAAATGTATAATTCAGATTTTGATCTCCATATCCATTTACATATATTATATATATCTTCCAAGGGGTTTTTTCCCTCCTAGGACTTTTTTCCCAGTGTTAGCACGCTGGGTTTTTCTCCTAGGGTTTTTTTTTCAACCCCTGGCAGTCAGCCGACATTGGCTTAATGTAGCAGCATCTTGTATATGTTACATATTACCACGCTTGTTTGTACAGCTTATTTTTAACCACTTCCCTTTTTTCTGTGCTACTAATATGTAAAGCTGCTTTGAAACAATTACCAATTGTAAAATCGCTATATAAATAAATTTGACTTGACTTGACATGTAGTTACAAACTTACTTATAGTTAGTAGAATATCTAAAGTGAGGCATCAAATTTTTAGCTTTTGTATAACTTTGTAAAAGCCACGGATAGGGTGAGTTTGAAGGGAAAGAATCATGCAAAAACAACTATCAACTTATTGGTGATAATAATTGTTATTAGTGTATATAGTATTTTCTACATTTGAAAACAAAGATCCATGTAAATAGCCACAAACTAATGTACCATCCAGTGATGTTTATTGATGAAGCTGCAGATGGCAAAATCTTATGAGAATATTATTCACATTTATTTCAAAGTCAGAATACTTCTCCTTTATTCTTATGGAGCCTGTTTGGTTTAGTTTCCCCCTAAAATTATATATTCAACAATGAAACATGTACTAACCTTAGTTAAGGTTGCCATTATGAATCCATATGATTCTGGTCATAGTTAACCCTCTACCGCATAGTGTTGCCATATGGCAACATACTCTTTATGTTCATTTCCTTGCCACCGTCTCTTTAAGAGAACATTCTAGTTTTTTTATTGGTAAGAGAAGACCTTAATTTAGCCAATGATGTGCTTTGGTTAAGTCACATGACATGCATTTTTTTTCTGTGACGCGATATCTGACAGACTGCCATCTCTTGTCGGTAGTTGCTGAAAGCAAACTAAAACGTCAGTAACAAACAAGGACCTGCCCATGTCACATTCACAAAAAAAATGTTAACATCATCTCAGGTAAGGTATGATGACATATTCACCACTCAAAAATGTTTTTATGAAATTAGTTTTTGGTAAATCGAGAAAATGTCTGTGTTGCCATATGGCAACACTGCGCAATAATGGAATGACATTATTATAATAGGTTAGATAGCTAGCAAAGATCAGCTGCAGTCTGTTAAGCTATAACAATAAAAACATTAATGCTAGTGATATAATGTTGATTAGTCGTATGTTAAGGACTGCCATGGCATTTGTATTATGCATTAAATCAACATCAGAGATCTGCCATCACAGCCAAGTATACTGGCCCAGACCCACCACTTTCCTATCATGGTGTCTCAACAAGGCAGGTGCAAGTGGCTGTAAGTGTATTGTAAGTGTGAAGAGCACCAAATGTGATGTCTACATGTATCTCACCTTTGGAAAAAAAAAATGCTTTTTGAGGTTTCATACAGAAAAATGGTGAAATTTAAAGAATATAATGCATTATTCAGCAAAAGAGAATGGAAAAACACAAGATGTTGGAAAATAAGTATAAGGTATTGTTTATAATTCCTGCTAAAACTTATAATAGCACTAATTGATTCAATACAAACAACATTTCTGAGGAAAAATATTAACTATATACACTTAAACTTATTTTAAGTTTTTCCACTATTATACGTTGTTGCCATATGGCAACATATCATAAAGTACCTTAAAATAATATTTTTTTCCAAAAAATTTTTTACAGCACTTTAAGTTAAGCCATTCTAAGAAAATAAAAAGAGTCAAATATTTTTTTTTATAGATTTATCATAATGCGTGCGGTAGAGGGTTAAGGTTAGGCACTCAATATTTTTCTTTAATGTATTCTCTAATCATTGATTCATGCTGAAGTAAGTATTATCTCAGGTATTAATACATGATTATTCGTGGACCCTTATAAATTGCTACCAAGGAATCTATAAAAAAAAAAATAAAATAAAAAAAAAGCGATTTTTTTTATTTAATCAGCTTGTCACTTGGGCAGTACCCTTAAAGGGACAACATTGTACCCTAAAGGTACAATTAAATATAAAATTACTATTATACATACATAATAAACTTTTCAAAAAAGTTTAAAATTGTTTTGCTACCTTCAGATGTTCTGAATATTACACATGTTCCTTGCTAATTCTAACCCTAAGTACACATTGTTAATTAATATCAGTCAGTACTTGTATAATTAAACCTTAAAGTGTCCCCAATAAATAAAAAAGCATACCCCATAAATAAAATAAGGTGAAAATATATAAAAGGAACACTTAAGAAACACATTGCTACAGCAAAAACTTTAAAATACCCCCAGTCTCCTCACTATTATCGTTCCTATCTTCTGCTTCAACTAACTTCAGTAATGAGATCTTGAATGGAGATTCTCCTGAAGCTGCCTTTTTGTTTTTTTGTTTTTTAGCTTTTGAGATTTTGCTCTGATACTTTCTGTAGCTCGGACACAGCTGTCAGTGCAGCTGAGAGGAGGGGAGAGAGGGGGCTCCTCATTCTGTCTCCCGCGGTCTACATCGATCATTCTCCAAGGGGAGGCTGTGGAGCCCTCTCTGTGAACCCAATCAAAGGGGGTGTTCATCGAGAGTGTCTGCCAAAAAACACATTCATGCCTGGGTTAACCTCCAGCAAGCACAAAGAGAAACTTACAAGTCTTCATCACTTAACGTTATCTAAGCAGCACTGATATATCTTTTTTTTTCTTGGTAGGTGTGCATAAATAATGATAATATTATATCAAAAAGAGAAATTACAGCCTTTGAAATGTCAGAACTATGTCACAGGTTCAGGGTGTGACACCGGCTCTTCCTGTTGTTTGTCTTGTCCTGTCATTTTTCTGATTGGAATAATCAGCACTACAGTGCTTGATCACGAGCTGATCTCCCACACTTGTCGCTCGTTCCCTCTACCCTTTCTATGTCCAGCTGTTGTCTATCCCTTGTTGTCAGTTGATCTTCATGTTGTGTGGATGTTACATGGTTGTACTGCGTTTTTGCTCTGTGTCTTACCTGTTTTGATTTTGTGCTCAGGACCCTTAGGCGAGGAGTTTTTAAACGAGCTATATTCTCTTGCTGGGCTCGTCTTCTGCTGGGTTGTCCTGTCTCCTGCTTTCTCGGTGGCCTCTCCAGCCTGTGTGTCTGCTGTAGTGTGTGCAGATACAGCGAGAACCACCAAACAGTTTCCTCAAACTGTCACCAGTCACTTTGATTGTTTTATTTTGCGGTCTCAGGTTTCACCCTGAATAAACTTGTTCTTTTGTTCACCGCAACTGGAGTCCTCCTTTCATCCACCTTACGACAAACTATGCCTTTTGACAAAGAATGTGTCAGAAGGTTGAACCCAATGATATGGTAACAGATAATGTAAAATGCCAGGGATTAAAGACCTGTCCTAAAAATCTTATACTCCTCTTAAATCTCCATGTTCTTTTAACAATTACTTTATTTAAATACTCAACACCAATATGTCATGGAGTTACCAGGCTCCACCGTCACTCCCTTACATCAATTGCACCTCAGGCCTCGACGTGGACAAAGGACTATCTAACTGACTACTTGCCTCCAGCAAATTCTCCTGCAAACTCCTAGTAATCTCCCTTCTTCCTGTATCTCCATGCTCCAACTTTCCTCTCAGCGTCATCTGTAAGAAAAGAGATAGTTAGTTGTACTCACAGGGATTCTTCCTCCTCTTACCAACGAGGTGTCTGCTTTCCACAATCCTCTTCTGAGCAACCATGATCTCTGTCACCATCTGCAAAACAGTAAATACCATCTTAATTTATTTGCCATTTTCCTTGACCTGCCAATAGACTTTTTACTGACCTGTTGTGCTCAATGAATCTGCCAATAAAGCTTGTGTTTGATTTCACTAATCTCTGGTATATCCTAACACAACAGCTTTTTTTGGGAATAATATCTTTTAGAACAGCTTTTCTATTGCCAGTTTGTATAATTTCAAAGCTGTTTTAAATCTATGAAATAAAACTGATACTTTTTTCAATGCTTGAGACTTTTCAGTTGTACAAATAATGATATATTGTCATGATCACCGTCTGTTCCTGTCAGTTCCCGGACTACATCTCCCATCATCCTCTCTGCCACTCACCTGCACACACTTAACACTAATCACTTATCACCACACCCAGCTGCAGCTCATCACCAGGACTATAAAAGACTCTTACACACATCACCTCACTGCTAGGTCTTGTTTTCCCTGTGTGACATTTCCAAGCGTTGTTATTCTGTTTCCCTGTCTGTTCCGGTTCCTGTTGCTGATCCCTGTCTGGTTCTACAGTTCTGTGATTGTTAGCTGCCTGCCTTTTGACCTCTGCCTGTTCTCTGACTACGATTCTGCCTGTCTCTGATGTTCCTGTTCGCCCCGTTTGACCATGCCTGTACGACCACGCTCAACATTTAATAAAGCTGCAAATGGATCTTACCATGAGTCTCCCTACGTTACATATATATTGTGACACTCTTAAATTTGGGGGGAATATTTGCCCCACGCCCTGTTAATTTCCGACCCTCAACTGGGTTACACTTTATTTCGATGGTCATCTTCAACTATACACTCTAAAAAAATGCTGGGTTAAAAACAACCCAAGTTGGGTTGAAAATGGACAAACCCAGCGGTTGGGTTAAATGTTTGCCCAACCTGCTGGGTAGTTTTATTCAAACCAACTATTATTTAAAAATTGCTATATGGCTAGCTTAAAATGAACCCAAAATAGTTGGGAAATTAAAAACCAGATGCAATTAGAGGCAACAATAATAGACAAAAGTGAATGTTAGTGAATGTTTATTAATAAGCTTTAATATTTTATTAATATAAATTTAATAGTTTAATAGTGTATTAATATAAATGTATTAATAATGAATTTAATAAATGTTTATTGTTTAATAATTATTTATTGAACATTAATAAATGTTCATTTCCAACATACTTTGGGTTAATTTTAATTAAGCAATACAGTAATTTTTAAACAATAGCTGAGTTAAATAAAACTACCCAGCAGGTTGGGCAAACATTTAACCATACCGCATGGGTTAAAACAAGCCAATTGCTGGGTTTGTCCATTTTCAACCCAACTTGGGTTGTTTTTAATCCAGCATTTTTTAGAGTGTAAGTAACTTGGCAACTACATGTAAACTAACTCTCATTAGAATATTAGTAGACTGTTAGGTTATGGTTAGGTTTTTATAGAATAAGTTAACTTAGTTTCAAAGTTACTTATTGTCAGTAGAATGTTTGTTGGGGATCATCAAAATAAAGTGTTAGCAGATATTAAAGGGATAGTTCACCCAAAAATGAAAATTTGATGTTTAGCAGCTTACCCCCAGTGCATCCAAGATGTAGGTGACTTTTTTTCTTCAGTCGAACGCAAATTATGATTTTTAACTGCAACCGTTGCCGTCTGTCAGTCAAATAATAGCAGTAGATGGGAACTTCAACTATAACAGTAAATAAAACTTGCTTAGACAAATCCAAATTAAAACCTGCGGCTCGTGACGACACATTAATGTCGTAAGACACGAAACGATCGGTTTGTGCGAGAAACCGAACATTATTTATATAATTTTTACCTCTAATACACCACTATGTCCAACTTCGTTCAGCTTCCTGCTAGTGAGGTCAAAAAACGTGTTCTGTTGACGGAAGTGATGTCTCGCCCATATACTTCAATGAGCGCGAGACATCACTTCCGTTGTCAGAGCGCGATCAGACCACACTAGCCGGAAGCTGAACGAAGTTGGACATAGTGGTGTATTAGAGGTAAAAAAATGATATAAATACTGTTCGGTTTCTCGCACAAACCGATCGTTTTGTGTCTTAGGACATCAGTGTGTCGTCACGAGCCGCAGGGTTTAATTTGGATTTGTCTATGGAAGTTTTTCGACTCTTATTGTTCAAGTTCCCAATCACTGCTATTATTTGAATGACAGAGGGCAGCGGTTGCAGTTAAAAATCATAATTTGCGTTCGACTGAAGAAAAAAAGTCATCTACATCTTGGATGCCCTGGGGGTAAGCAGATAAACATCAAATTTTCATTTTTGGGTGAACTATCCCTTTAAGCAGTCAGTCTACTAATACTCTAATGAGAGTTAGTTGACATGTAGTTGCAAAGTTACTTATAGTTAGTAGAATGTCTAAGGTGTACCGTCAAAACTGATCTCACATGGCCTCTTTGCAATCCAATTAATGGAAATACGTCGTAATGACGGAGAACTTTAATCACTGTGCCTATTCTTTAATATTATATACAGTATTTATATTTAAAGCATATCTATTTATAACAAAAGAATTGTGGAATCCTGCAGCAGTAGAACCTGCTGAAGACCACTATCTTAAAGAGTAATGCTCTGTCAAGACTGTACTGCAGTCATTCACCACACCTATTTGTTTTGGGACCTTTTTGCTTTCAGTCTCAACTGAACTGAAGTTGAGTGATTATATTGCCCTGTGGTGATAATTCTGCTCTTTGGCCTTGAAAACTCCTTGGGCACTTGAGCGGTTTGTTAGAGGTCACTGTCCGACTGCATGGTGAATTGCCAGTAAATTATCTTTAGGGCATTTGTTTGACTCTGAGCCGATGCTTCTGCATATTTCAAAATCATTCTGCCTTCAGCAACTTAAAAACAACTGAGTCAGTTCCTATGGCAGCTATATTTCTATTCAAAAATAGTTCCTTTTTTCTGTGTATTTTCCACTTTTCATTACTGAAAATTGGCCATTCTTGAATTTACTGGAAAAGAAACCTCTTGGAAATAATGAGTTAAAAAATGAATAGGAAAACTGTTTTTGTGTTTTGCTGTCAGCAAAAAAAAAATATCTTCACCATCGTTCACAGACATCTCATCATTCACAGACATCTCATCGTTCACAGACATTTCACCATACGAGTGGCAGGGATATTTTTCCATATCAGCGGCAGAAAAGAAATAAAGTACAGCAAATCTCACGCTGCAATTGTTTCACTCGTGATGGACTTATCAAATGTATAACGTAACTCCATGGGAACAGAATACATAATCTCATCATCTTCCTGGAAAAGAAAGGTCTGACAGCAACTGAAATATAACAAGGAGAAACCATTTCATTATAAAGCAGCAATAAGCCATATGAAGCTGTGTGTTACACTGATTTTACCATGGATAAGTAGTGTTTTTAGCACATTTTGAACAAGTGTTGCATTGCTGTTCACGACTATATTGTGAATTCGGACATACTCATTTCACACACTGTTGAATGAATATTCGGATGCAGCCAAGTGTTTCCATTAATGCACTTCCAATAGAAGTTTATGACAAGATTACTAATTTCTGCTTTTATTCCAATACCCCATAACTTTCATTGTAAATTGAACAATTTCTTTTTATTTTACAAAATGAGGAACCCTTTTTTATTTGCTTTGAGGTTATCTGTGTTGGAGATGGTATATCCTCCTAAAAGTTTGTAAAATCAACATTTACTAATACATTTTTGAAATCAAAAGGTGTATTTATTAACGTTAGTTAATGTGCTGTGATTCTAACAAACAATAAACAACTGTCCTTTTATTAAAAAACATGAATAAAGATTAATGTATAAATGTATAGGTTATTGCTCATAGTTAATGCTAGTAAATATATTAACTAATGTTAACAAATGAGACCTTATTGTAAAGTGTTACCAAATAAACTTTTGTCATAATGTAAGCATTTAAAATGTCTTTCACTTGCGGGAATACAGTCTAAAGATATTGATGCACTGAGATCATCTTGATCTCAGATGCATATTCTTGTCCAATCAAATGGTTTCTAGAATGACTCAATACCACCTGTCAGGGACAAGCAACAGCAAGAAGCAAATCATGGTTCATGGCTGTAACATATGTTGCGTCCGCGCCATGTCCTAATTACTGTATGAGATGAGATTCTGAGCTGTTCATACTTGAACTTGCCTCATACAGTGGCGCCAAATTGGATTCATGTGCAGCCCTGTTGTTAATTAAAGCAAAGTATTAATAACGACATTAATTCATATAAATTCATATTCATATAATTCATATAATATGTTCTTGACATTGTGGAATCACTGAACATATTTAAGAGCAAATCTCACCAGGTAACAGTGTCTAAAATAGAATGACATAGCAAACCACCAGTCATCTTCCACTCTGCTGTGGTCTGGAATGATTTGAACAGACACATATCATTCATACAGTAAAATGTCCCGGCGCTGTTTTAAACGCACTACTCATGAAACATTTGACCAATCAAATTCGAGGGCTGGAACTGACTCTTGTATTCTGAATTGTAATATTGACAATTATGAAACATTTTCACTTTTTGCAGGCAATGACAATAACAGATGGCAATTTAACATACTAGCATAATATTTTTCTAGGTCTTAAAAGACATGACATATGCGTTCAGTGTTTTGTCAGTAAGTTAATTGAAACAAATCTGCTCAAAATCTCAAAGACTAATTATCTAGGTTAAGTGAGGGCATAGATAATCCGTAGCCTATACTCGCAGCTGAAGTTGATCCGACACAATCGGACATCCTGCGTCTAAGCGCAGTCAACCCAGATAGACAATTCCCCTTAAAGGCTAATTATTTAGGTTCAATGAACGTACAGATAATGCGTAAATCCGGACGCCTTGGTATGCGCGCCATACGTCCGTCTGTGCATTACTGTGATCCTGATAAGCTTCTCGGAGTTGTCCCTGCAACGCACCGTGTCCGTTCTGACTCGTTTGTGCCATCTACAGATTTGCACGGCTCTGGAGAGCTCATGATCGCCGTCTACACACGTTCAGTATAGGCTATACATGCTTCAACTGACCTGCGCTTTTTGCAACCCATTCTTTTTTCAAACTAGGCTCAATCTGTCCGCTTTTCTCGGGGTTTATCTGGATATCTCTTTAGTTTGCGAACGGAATTGCCTGCGCTTTACTGGATTCACTACAAAACAATGAAGAAACAGACAGCAACTGAAACACGGGAATAAACGGGTGGCGTTCGGAGAGGAATAACAATTTAACGAGAGATCTGGGGATAATTGTCTGATCTAGAAGTGCGTGTGGCCGTTTTCAGCTCAACTTGGTGGAAACTACACATGAATGGTGCGATAGGACTCGGATATCAGCGCAGGTCGGTGTGCAAAAGAATGCACCTTCCTTCGTTTCTCTGCTTTTCTTTTACATGAAACAAGAAAAGAAGATGTGTTGAAACAGCAAAGGCTTAGAATTAAGTGCAATCAAAACGAATGGATACGTTCCCAATGATTAAGGTAAGTGAAGGGCTTGTCACGCTGATTATTGAGCACCTCTCTTTTGTAAAATGATTTCAAAAACACCAGTAATAAGACATGAACACGGCTTTTAGTGTTTGTTTGTTTTTTTATATATCGGTTAACGCGTTCAATTAGTTACAGTTGAAACTCTGCCTTCAACGTGCCCGCTTTAACTATATAACACCATCAATCCTGAAGAAGGGATTCGTGTACTTTCAGAGATTTGAAGATAATTGTGATAAGGAAAGTTGAATGTTCCAATTTAGGAATTCCAGTTTGCTTCCCAGCTGAAATTCTTCTATATGATTTCATTACCACCTAGTATGTTTCAATAGATGTTCGCCTATGCATAAATGTTTGATCTGACTAATGTTGTTCAGTAGGTAAAATCTGCTTCATTCTAATGGCTTAACAATAATTTATGTAATTCTATTTCAATATCTGATTCATATCGTGTTGTATACATAGTAAGCTTATGCAAGCTCTGCATATAGGCTACGGTACATTACGTGATCGTTTATACTTACCTGTGTTGATGGGAGTGGTGGATTAGTTTCTAGTGGCTACATATTCTATTGAACAATGCTAATATAACCTTGCAAAACGTATAATTCACATGCACAGGGTGGCCATCAAGTGGCATAATACCACCCGAGTTCGAACTGGCTCAGATAATTATAGTCTTTGCAAAACACCACACAAGTGCACATGGGAACGGAGAGGGCTGGGATTTTCAGAACCACGGACAGCACCCGAGTCTATAGTTTTACTTCCATTTTCATTGCACAATTGTTTTATGGGACCTTAATGAGACTCTCTGGCAGACGTCAATGATGATTGAAAGGGCGCAAAGAGCATTCACCTTGAGGGCCAGCTCATGCACCGTGTCAATGTCTGAGGAACAGATTCATTAGATGAACAAGCTTCAAGCACAAAGGCAATTTGATTAGGGCTCACGTGCACTGCAGCTCTAATAAATCCCCTCCCTTTGTGTACTTTCTCCCAACCTTTCCAAATATAACTGAGGACAAAGGCTGCAATTGTCAGCATTATTGAATTATAACAGCAAACCAAGTCGTCAATTAGTGTGCTTTATCTATAATTCTATAATTCATTAATAAATTATTCCATTTGTTAAATGACCCCTAATATAAATACATCGATGCACAAAACCTAAAAAGAAATGCCACAATCAAATGTAAACCATAGGGTCAGGAAAGTGATGATAGTTCAAGCCAATGGTCAACTTTTAAAGCCACTCCACCTTTCAGACAATTACTTCCAACTGGCCTCTGATTAACCTTACATCCACTTTCTTAACTTAGACTTAGCCACTTAAAAGGCTCTCGTACCATTCCAGTGGACTGGACAGATGGTTTGCCATCTTTTCGCGGGCTGCCAGAGCATAGCAGGGCTCGTGTACGTGTTGTTTCCCCTCAGCTGATGTCAGCGTAAGACTGTTGACACAAATTTCCCATGATGCCACCATCATTTGTATGCCAGCGTGCTCTAAACCGCCCAGCCTCATTTGTCTTCACTATGCAATTTATAATGTAGCATTTGTTTTATAGAAAGGGATGCAAATGGTGTATTGAATGGTGGTTTCCATTTCAGCAGTTAAATAATATGTGAGGACATGTGTATGAGGTCACCATGTCTGATTGAAAATTTCAGCTTATCTGCTCCTTGGTTTACTGCTCATCTTAAGGAGCTGACATTAACTAAACTAAGATGGTGTAATCTCTGTCTGTCGGGCAATTATAATTTGAATTCTCCTAAAACAGAGATTATGCAAACTCTGAAAGGGCCCTCCAGACTAAGATTCAAGTAAAGTCTACTATAAAAATGCAGCAGAGACTTCTGGGTTCTTAACTGACGTCCACTCAATCAGAGGAACGGCGGGCTAGAAGTGTTGCCAGCCTAATCTCTGTGACTGGCAGTAAAATACTTACACTGCCTTAGCCCACAGGGGATTAGGGAAATTTCCCTAATGAACTTACAGTTAAAGCCTCTCACCCACTGGACCCAATTTACAGAGCCCTCTTTGAAGCACCCTGGACTCTGCATATAAATGCATCGGTCTGGAGTAAGCATTACTCAAGTCAAGTCACCTTTATTTATATAGCACTTTTTACAATGTAGATTGTGTCAAAGCAGCTTTACATTGATAACTGGTATATATTTTGGCTGCACAGCAGCTCTTAAAGAATAGTGTCAATGTAGGCAGATCAAAGCACTGTTGAATTCAAATGTCAAGTCAAATGTCAAGTGTCCCCAACTAAGCAAGCCAAAGGCGACAACGGCAAGGAACCCAAACCCCAACAGGTGACATCAGGTGGCAAACAAGTGGCAAATAGGTGTAAAAATGGAGAAAAAAACCTTGGGAGAAACAAGGCTTAGTCGGGGGGAGGGGCAGTTCTCCTCTGGCGAACAGTGCTTTGTTATGATTCAGGTTGCTATCATAAGTCTGATAGGATCGCAACATTCAAAATATTTATTTCAGTTCCATCCAGTTGAGGATCGTATTCATCACGCCGGTATGGACGGTTGTTGAGGAACTGTGCCACTGGTTGTCGAATATATCTTTGCCGGACTCTTATTTGCTAATTGTTTATTGCTGTTGAGTTGGCAAGCATCTCTGTGTAGGTTATCTGAAGACTTGAGTTTATAAGCCTGTGAACTTTGTGTATGATAAGCGGTAATTGTCTAGAAACTCAAGTAAAGGCAACCCTAAGTTTCTTACCAATTGTCTTTGGTGTTTAAGTTATTTGGAGTTGGAACTAATGGTCAAATCAGGGTGTTCAAAAATTGTTGGGCAAAATGAAAAATGTAAAGATTGGCCACACCCAACAGAATGTTTCAATTTATATTGTCACCAAAAAAGACATTTGGTTTAACCAAAATTTCGGTTTTACCAAATGACACTTTTGGTTATACCGAAATGTGATATTTTCAAATAATCCTAACAGGTTGATATCTAGCTAGATAGCAAAAGGACAATCCAACATTTTATATTTAATACAAGTTTTTAAAATATTACAACATTTTCCATGTTTTATAGCGGTTGTACTGAATGACCTGATGTTTTGCGATACGTGTATGAGCAAGTGAAAACATGATTTTTTTCAAATAGTTAAGAGAGAGTTAGTAACTTTGCTTCACAACCAAACGGTCCTTTGCAGGTGTCTGAATGATGTCACATCCTGTCACATGATATTGAACACATGACTTGATCCAAAATGGTCCCTTTATATTAGTTACACCAAATGGCATCAATTAAATTATTTTTTCCGGACATTCCTTCTCATGACAAAGCAACGACTTCCACACATAATTTTAATACCATTTTACATTTTGTTGATATATGATGTTATAAAATCATGCCAGAATAAAAAATATGATTTTTTCTATACCTCAATTAAATTCTGAATTGAGAACAACCTGTTGTTTAGGGGGGTCAATCCAAAACTGCTTTGTCACATTCTGTGATTATCTGTCATCTTCTAGCATGCTATGTCATGATCACCAGTTGGAGTGCCCTGGTTGGTCACTAGAGGGCACTCCAACCCGGACTGTTCCTCACCACACTTTTGGACTTCATTTCCCATAACCCACTTCCCGGACTCATTATCCCATTCATTGCACCCATTTATACTTAGTTTGTTTCTGCTTTTGTGAGGTTGGTTTCATTTATGGTCACTGATTTCACTGTTTGTTTTCTGTTGACTGCTTTGTGGATTTTTGACACCTGCCTGTCTGATTATGTTTTGGATTACCCATTAAAGCTGCTTTT
Organism: Chanodichthys erythropterus; assembly: GCF_024489055.1. NCBI lineage: Eukaryota > Metazoa > Chordata > Actinopteri > Cypriniformes > Xenocyprididae > Chanodichthys > Chanodichthys erythropterus. Next base: position 27,864,469 of record NC_090238.1, read on the forward strand.
GGATCTTACCTTTTGTCTCTGTGCCATCCATGACATGCTATTATTGCAAAACTAATGCATCATGACCAGTAATTCAGTCTTTGGTGGCAAGAGATCATGACCATCAGAGCTGATAATAATTCCTGTGTTCTACAGTATACAGGGTCAGATAGTGAGGGAGATACAATCATTTTTATAGCCATTGTGACAGAAGAAAAGGCAGTGTGTGTGTAAATGTGCAGTGTTTTTGTGCGAGTCTTGGTATATTTATGTGTGCTTGGCTATTGTGGGGAAAAAAGTAATGTAGAAATAGAAAACGCCATATTTAGATGGACATATGCATGTTTTGCAAACATATGCAAGAGTGTACTTGTTTTCTTGAAGATCAGCAATAAACACTTTAATAGACTCATTGATTGGTGTTTGAAAAGCTCACAGAAATTCCTTAATTACACAGAACAAAAACATCCGCTTACACTGCTTTCATTGCATAATAAATGCAAGCAGAAATCTAGCCTATTATTCTTATGCCCAGCATAACTTATTTTAAATCATCCACAATTGTCTTGCTAAACATTTTTAAGTGTGGAGAATGACAATAGCTATCTTTCCATTCCTTTTTATGCACATATTGAGATATCGCATTAATGCTGGATGGAAATGCCAAGATGCACATAAACTCTAAAACCGCACATAAAAAAAATATATGCGCTCAAGTGAGGCTGATACATTTTTGATCCCATAAGAAGACATGCACATAAACTACAATGAAAACAAATATACCAAAATAAATCCCTTGATGAGCAACACAAATCTCATGTGTCTTTGCCTCAACAGTGGATGTGATTGGATAACTGGGCTAACCAGTGGACCAATCACATCGCACAGCATCTCAAATGTTAGTTTGATCATTCTGAAATGCCTGAACCAAAGTCTGTCATTAGAATGATTTCACATAATGACCTCCCAGAAGATTCTCACACGATTACGCAAACACCAGCATCCGAACGCAAGATAACATGACAGGGATAGTTATTGTACTGCATGCTCTGAGATGCTACATCATTTATGATGTAGGAAATAAGAGCCAGTGGCTTCCCTGATTGCAGCAACTTCCATTTTTATTACAGATATTTTACGCCAATTTCCCAGGAAGTGATGATTTAGTTATCTTGATGGAAAAGCTGGGATGGGATGGAAAAGCTGCTTTATACGCAAATGTTTAATGCGATATTCTAATTTTGTGCATACGTTAAATTTGCAACTTTGGATGAAAGCATAGCTAATGAGAATTCTAATATCTTGTAGTCTGATATGAGTAAGTAAATGGCATATGCATACCTTTGATCTAGATCCTCATGCTATATTGGATCCAGTGTGGTGGCCCTCAGCAATAAACAGTTTTTTTTTTTTTTCTGTTTTTTTTTTCTGTCCATTAAAAAGATTGTGATCACTTTCCGTTTGGGGAAATGAACTGATCCCGGGTCAGATGTGATGATAAAAGCGATGATGAAGGAACGGCTTTTAAGAGCTGATTTCTGACAAAGGCAGAAAGTAACTGGAGCAATGGCACCTCAGGGACAGTGAATGGAAAGGAGCTAGGCCGTGCCCTGAAGCCACACACTGAATTAGAGACCCCTCTAGGGACTCGGGGGAGCAGTTCTCATCTCACTGTGAAATATAAGAACATCATTACCCCCACCCACGATCAGAGGCTACTAAAGAGATGAGGCCACATTCAGGAATGGCATGGAGTCAGGTTTATAACTTCATTTCTATATTTCCCCACTGTATAAAAGGGTCCTCAGGCACATGCTATTTGCATAACTAATGCTAAGATTGTACTATATTGCAGCTGTTTAGTGTAAATATTATTAATAGTTTCCCAGTGGTAAAATTGGTGTTGGGAAAATAGTGTCAAATGTATGCAAACATTATGCAATGCTGCATGCACTAGATTTTTACATTTTCAGAAAAAAAAGTGGCATATTCTGAGAGGCTGCCAATGAGTAGATGCTGTTGCTATTGTATACTCAGTGTTTTTAGTTCATTGTTATTTGGCTGCTAAAGGCTGATAGCACAAATTTTATTATAGCACATAATATAATAAAATGTGTGCTATCACATTTTATTATATTGTGGAATAAATTTTTCCACAATATAATTCAAGGAGAAATTTTGAAACTTGAAAAACTGCACAACTTGAAACACGTATCATGATGTGGGACTAAGTATGTTCACGTTTCATATTTCTGTGCTATCATTGATGTATATTTTGAATTAGATTACATTTTTATTTATTTTTTATTTTGATTTTAGTTAAACTTTTAGTAAATTCATTGTGTGTTTTTGTCATTTTTATTAGTTTTAGTTTATTTAGTTTTAGGGGCCGTTTACATAAAACTGTTTTCAACTAAAATCGGAAAACTGTTTATGCATTTTGGCCATTCAGGTACACAACAAAAGCATGAAACGCAGACTTTTGTGCAAATGTTTGAAAATGATACCATTGTCATCTCCATGTAAACTACAAAAAGATGAGTTAGTGAAAATGGTGACATCATGCGAATGCGCATTACGTGTTCAGTCTATAAGCGCATAGTGTTTCTTTACAAAGTGACACCGCCAACTACTGGCATGGCATGAATAATACAGCGTTTTTAGTTGTTTCTTGTATCCATATGAACGGGGATCATTTTGACAACGTGGTCACCTGTAGGCAAAAACGCGAAGAAAAACATTTCTGTTTTAGTACATCATTGTCATGTAAAGGTACACTTAGTTTAGTACTTTTAAACGGAAATTAGAATATATTATATTTTACTGTATTTCAGTTAATGTTTTTTTTTTTTTATTGAAGTTTTAAAATAACATTTTTCAGTTTTAGTTAACAATAATAGGGCTTGAGTTTTTTTTTTTTTTTTTAAAGTGCAGACTGAAAATTCTCAAACGTCTCTGGTTACAAGTGTAACCCCTGTTCCCTGAGTAAGGGAACGAGACGCTACGTCGAATGACGTGAGGGTTCCCATCACGTCATTCAATGTAGCGTCGATAGTTCCCATTAAAGGGAACTCTATAACAGTTTGTCTAGATTATGTTTTAATAACACATAACATTAGCAATATCATCCAACAACTTCATCTGATAATAAAATGTGCACCCAAAAGTGATTTCATTTACTCAAGTTGTGTAAATTTCTTTGTTCTGCTGTACACAAAGGAAGATATTTCGAAGAATGTTTGTAACCAAGTAGATCTCGACCCCTTTGACTACCATAGTAGTAAAAAAAAAAAAAAAAAAATATATATATATATATATATATATATATATATATATATATATTATGGTAATCAATGTGGGGTAAGATCTGCTTGGTTACAAACATTCTTCCAAATATCTTCCTTTGTGTACAGCTGAAGAAAGAAATTTATACAGGTTTGGAACAAATTGGGGGTGAGTAAGTGATGACAGTATCTGTATTGTATCTGTATACAATCTGTATTGCTGCTAACCTTTGCATGTGGTTATAGGAAGCACTATTCCCTTGTTATATTCCCCAAGGGATCCTTGTGTACTCATGCTTCAGTTCATAATGTCCAGAGAAACCAATGTACTGCATTATCACCAGGGTTTTACAGCACATAAACGCTCACACTAAAAAGAAACTGAATGTTTGGACAGAAGGCCAGAGTTTCATATGTGGTTTTATTATCAAGCCTTGGGCAGTTGCATCCAGTTACATTTAACATCCATATTTAGATCCGTATCAGAGCAGAACTATGCGTTGTAAAGACATCAGATGTTTTTGGTCACTGCCTTTCTCCGGCCTCATGTTCTGAAGGATTATAGGAGGGAGGGCTGCAGCCCCTTAGGAAATTGTTAAAACAGTTTCACTCTACAGATCAAAAATGGAGAGCTACTTGTAGAGCGGTGGGCCGATAACATTCAGGCTCAGCTGGGGACGTTGGCTCTGTGAGGCTGTAATTTAGAAAGGATCCAAGGCTTATCAGTCGGCATCCTGGTGTTGGTGAGGGAAAAAAAAAAAAAAAACTCCAGGGATGAGTCACTCTGAGAGGGATACATAGCTAACTACATACACACACACATAAGCTCCATTCCAAAACCTAGTGAGCTGCATTGCTGTCGTTTAAAGGCAGCATCATAACTGGAATGGAACCTAATTAAGTGACTGAATTGCAACACTCAGTATAGGTTATGCACTCTAAATAAGTGCATGGGAAACTGAGCTTTTGATTGTTTCCAGAAGTTTAACGTTAGCATATTAAGCTAACAACATGTGATTATAATAAAGGTCTGTTAACACCAAGGATGATAAACATAACAATTGAAGTATTAAATAATCATTGTAACTGGTATATAATCTTAATTCTACAGTAAAGTTCACACCGCAGCAATTGAGCATATCGATAATGACAGAGAGGAACAATATAGTTGGCATGACTTTCACAGTGGTTTTCCAGTTGATGAATAATAAAAACATTGATATCCAATCAGAAAGTTTCTGGCATTAAAGAGCTGAACATTTAAAATGGCAGCTAAAAGAAACAGAAACATTTATAATAAACAGAACGGTTTGTTATTGTCATAGTTATTGTTCGTGGTGTGAATGGGCTTAAGAAAAAAAAAATACTTAGTGCAATCAAATATTGTAATATTGTAAATATTGCAAATATTGAAAAAACAAAAAAACAAACAAAAAAAAAAAAAAATATATATATATATATATATATATATATATATATATATATATATATATATATATATATATATATATATATATATATATATATATATTATATTAATGGATTTCAGTGATTAGGTTTTTCAGCAGATAGCAAAATGGTAAAATAACGAAAGTGACAGTCTGACAATCTGCATTCACAAGGAAACGCTTTATACAAAGGTCAAAATAAATGAGTAGAAGCAATATGGAAAATTATAATTTACTGCAATCACAGACATCCTATTCAGACAGGATTATTTTTTTTCAGAGGCTACACTGGTTGCATTGTGTTTTGACTCCCAAAAAATAACCAATTCATAAGAGTGTTTTGTATGTGAACTGAACTGAAGTGTGCGTGCTGCATGTGTCCCATGAGGGAAACCTATAGATAGAACTGTTTTATTATCATTAATTTGTGGCATGCAGTCTCAAGTCATCACATTGAAGTACTGAGGCTGAAAAGCGACCAGGGAAAACTGCTTACATTTATATTTTATATACTGGGATTCTAAATGCTGAGGTGGCCAATGCTTTCTCATAAGTTGGCAGGTGTCCCGGTAGAGCCACCTAGATTTTACGACGGTTTCATAAATGTTTATGAAACCATACATTTTCATCTAACTTTGTCCGCATTTGGTCCGAATTGTTGCAGTGCATTCTGGAATTGCCTTGTCTATGAAGAACAGAGAAAAAAGTCGTTTGCCAAATAGGAAAACTTCAACACCCATAATGCACTGGGCATGTTGCCATCAAAGGCCACTCCAACCAGTCTGCTATTGATAGAGACTTGTATTGTTCCCGGGTGCAAGAATTCAAAGAGTGAATGTTTAGAGGGAGTGAGTTACTTTTGGTTTCCAGTGGACGATCCAGCACATTGTAAGCTGCGGCTAAAGGTTGCAAAGAGTCATAAATACAGAGGGAACACATCAACGGAAAAACTGAAAAACCTCAGTGTTTGTAGTCAACATTTCAAACTGGATGACCACAAATGCAATGTTTTAACAAATGAACTACTGTTCTGTTAGTTCGCCCAACCTCCTGAAACAAAACGCTGTTGCGTACAGGTAAGAAAGTTGTTTCCATAGTGTTTTTTTTTTTCTTTCTTTTTTTACCATAATGCAGCTTAAAATGTAGACATAGTACAGTACAGTTTTCAGTGATAACTTAGCCTTAAAATAACTCTCTATCAATCCAACTGTCCATGAACGGGATACAAAAATGCTGAAGTATAATCTGCAGTTTTAACAAAAGCCCTGTACCTTTCAAAAGTCTGTGGAATGATCTGTTTTGTTTGACAAATAAATGTGAAATTCTCTGTCCAGTAACACAGAGAGCGAGTAAACATTGTTCATTTACATATACCACCAACATTGCAACAATACAAAGCGGGTTGAAAATCATTACACTTTAAAAATAACGCGCACTGATGACTAGGACACAATTTCACTTTAAAAGTGAAGTAGCCATTCATTGGTTAACTTCATGACTAGTGGTGCTTTCAAAACATTGCCTGTTTAATCATCTGCAAGGTAAAACTGATTCTAATTGCTTATTAAAGTATTACCCTCCTCAATAAATCACACTTATTTTCCCTGTGGGCCTTAGATATAATTTTAGCTGTGGTGTTAACATCCTGCTGGTGTGGATGTGGTGAAGGTTCAATGGAGTGGCGTGAGGGCTGTGTATAGGGAGCAGTAAGATGATTCTCTGCTCAAGGACACAGACAGAAACATCTCCATTTATTTTCATGTCAAGAGCCTCTGGGTGTTGTCTGCTCTGAAAAACACAGAGATGCTCTATTCTGCATGCTGAGCTTCTGCAAAGCAAACCAGCTCTCTGGAGAGCAGGGTCTGTCATCGTCCTCCAAGTTTGAGGAAAGCTCAGTTGAGTAAGTGGGCGCACTGATTAACTCTTCATACCGTATGATCAGGTGGGTGTAACTTTTGAGGAATCCGGAACACTGCTAGTAAAACAGCTGTCTGAAAGTCTCCAGAGTAGGCCCAGAACCCCTTAAGAACAACCTGATCTGAATGTATTTTGGTAGAACAATTTGGGTTATGTGCACCATTCAAGGATACATTGCTGGCAGGCGGAGGAGGGCAGAAATACTGGCGTGCACAGCATCAGGATTCTCCAGACACCCTGCCTGGGAACAGAACCAGTAACTTGACTCTTTCCAACAAAGCGCCAAAACCCCCTGTGGCATATAAATATTCCAAATGCATGAACACCATGAATTGTTTTTTCTTCTTCAAGATTCTGCTGTATAATACTATTGAGGCTCTACAGTAATTTAATACTATTTCTATATTGTGGGGCTGAAAGGGATTATCGATTTTCTCTGTCTGAAGCTGAACAGACAATCCAGAAGATCAATATGTATGTCTAAAAAACTTTGCTGAGGTTTTCCGTTTACTGTCATAGTGACCCACATTTCAGTCACAGGGTGTGTCTTGTGTCTTGTGTGTTGGAGAGCAGCACTGTTAATCAAAAAAGAAAAGGAGAGCAATGTTGAAACTAATCCAATTACATTCATGCAAATATATTGATCTGACAAGGGTGTAATTTGCAGTAGTTGTTATTGCTTCTGTTGAGTCTACTAGGCTATTTGTGAAGGACTATTAAAGAGAACAAATACACATTTAACTGGCATAATGTGATGCGTTTTAGATTGAAATGGACTATTCATTGGGGAATAATGCATTTAGTTGATTTTATCCTTTTGAATTTGATTGGATTTGGAGGGGGTGCGACATGTTTGGCTATTATATTATTGCAAAGTATAATTTTTCCTGTGTAATGTATGTAAAAGTAATTCAGAGGTGGAGAACGTTATCACATTTTGTTGAGAGATTATGAATGCTCTATTCCTTTAGAAACACTGATGAATAAGACTGGGACATTTATTTATAAGATGGAAAGTAGTCATTCAATTTCACCTTCATGTTCAAAATAAGCCATAAAAAAGCTATATGTACAGTAGGTCGACTTCTGAAAAGTGGTGCTTTCAAAATGTTGCTTGTTTTATCATTTGCCAGGTAAAAATATGTCCACTTGCTTATCAAAGTAGTACACGCTCGTCAGTAAATCACACAATTACTGTGTCATCCATGTCTGAAGTACAAACAGTGTGGGATGAGTTATGTACTTAAGTTTAAAGTTGGCATAAAGTCCAGAATGACCCTATTTTTCTAAATATTCTACTTTTTTGACATTGTGATCTTAAAAATGTCTGACATATTGCTGACAACGGAAACCTCATATTTCCATGATTTTGTCATTTTCATAATTTTTCCCCCCTATAAATCATTACAGTTCTTCACCCTTTTCATCTGTTTGTGGGTTTTGCAAATATTTAACCAATGAAGAGTATTAAAAAGAGCTTTTGACTAAACCTCATTACTCCATTGAATCCTCAAGCTGTCAGTCAAACCTCATAACTCCTGTCTCTGTTGTGAATGAAGTGCCTTGTTTGCAATGCAACGGTAAATAAAGAACTGATTCTATGAATAAGCACAGTGTTATTTCTTTTTTTTGTCACATCATATGGGCTAATGTAATGCTGTATGTATTTGAGCAGCGGAGAAGAGTGTCTTAGTCTAGCATTTGTCCCCAAGTCATAACCAATACAGTCTTAAATAGCTTGTGCGTAGCACTTCATCTATAATTAATAACATAAGATTTTGGCCAAATGACAGAAAAAAACTGTGCACCCACATAGCCACAGTAAACGTAATAACTTGTAAGTTGATGAAAATGTAATGCAATGCGCTTACTGCCTCAGATGTGGCCGTTCTAATGACAGACAAAACATGTTTGTCCGATATCCTCAGAAATTCAATGGTCAAAGACTTCATAACTCCATTTGTGCTTGATTTTGGTAAAATGTTAATAATTTAAGAGACATGGTTTCTGACCATATATAAAGCCACAATATCAACTTTTTTCATTGCAGTTTTTAATTATTAAATATTTAAAAATTATTTTAATTTAAGATCTCTCTCAATTTCAGTACACATAACTCACACTGTTTTCACAATCTAATCCACAACTGATGGATAACATCCAGTCCCACAGTATTAACAACTTATTAATGACATGACTAGGGAAACAATCTCCTAGAACTTCAGACAACAAACCTAATGCAGCTTTAATTAATCTCCGAAACAGCTTAAGACTGGGAACATGTATTAAGAAAGTAGGATGTGATTTTATCGATTTAAGAGATTTTTAAGTCAGTAATTCATAGGATAGCTTCATGAAAAGTCTAAATACTGCGGTATTGGTGGTAATAATGCTTAAATACTGTGGTATTTGTGGTAATAATGCTGAAAACAACTATCAAATTACATTTTATGCCACTTGTGTTGCATAAATTACACACTTTTAACATTAACATTTTCATCTGTCAGATATTCTGTAAATCAGTTTTGTGAATGCCAATTTCACTGTCTTTACTACAAAATCTTGACAGGTTCAGGTCCTACCCTTCTGCCTGAAGCATTTCTTACCAGTGTCTCCTGCCGAGCATGTTGCTGCAACTTTTCAGCAACACTTATGATGCTCATTTGTCTCCATCAGATGCCGTAGTCACAACTGTGCACTTGTCAACTAAACAATATCAGTGCCTTGGTTTCTTGACTCCTAGTGTGAAAACAAAGATAATGAATTTCAACAATATATATATCATATAATGGCATTGTTGGCAGTGGCAGTGATAATAATGTAGCCCTAGTTAGTTGTCTTTCTTTTCTACTATGTTCTTAGCTAAAATTATAAATTTTTCAAAATCTAAATATATAATTGTCTGCAATTGTTTGGACAGATATATGCATATATCTGTGGTATGTTAATAGGCCTTAAATAGACATTTCAAAGTTGCGTTCAGCTGCTGTCTTACATTTTGAAAGTGTAATCAATCATTGGCTGCATTAGTCATTTTAAACTAAATGAGAGGCTCATTATAAACTTGTTTTAAAGTTTAATCTTGTATAACATGAAAAATGATGTTGAGATTGTAATGGAAAAACATTTTACAGTCTCTGTCTCATTTTACATCTCTCTACATATTAGTGCTGTCAAATCAATTAATCTCGATTAATCGCATAAAACATGAAAGTTTGTTTATATAATATATGTGTTACAGATCCCTTGTTCCCCTGGACTCCAAATCCCATGATCCTCTTGTCTCCTCACCTGCACTCACTTCCCTCGTCAGCTCCTCAGCATCACGTATCACCTGCACCTGTTCCTGATCATCATCACTCCCTATGGACTCACTCCCTTCACTCCTTGTCCGTTCTTAATGTTATGTTAGATGGTTAATGTGTGTAAAGTGTGTATTCTCCTGCGTTCTTCAGTAAATACCCTGTGTGTGGAAATCCGTTTAAGTATCTTCTCTTCAGCACGTACACCATTGTAACAGAAGAACGGACCTAAACCGCAGGATTTCCACAATTAAAAAGATGGGATTGTTCCTGATTCCTGTGGCTCCAGCTCCCCCACAGCCTCTCACACAGACATTAGCGGCTGACCAGCTCGTCAGCCTCTTCCAGGTGGGACGTCCACTGAAGAGGTAATTTGGAGGAGTTTTTTGAGTTGGCTTATTTGACAGATTGGTCAGATGCTCATTTGATCGCCCTGTTTTTGGATGGACTGGACGAGGACACCATCCGCTTCTCTGAACCTGACGATTATGTTTCCTTAGCTGATGCTATAAATTTAGTGTTGTATTTAAATTGCTGACAATTCTTTATCCAAGAGGTTCCAGATGTTAAGTGTTCCTCTCGTCCAGTCCTTCCAAAAACACGGGCAGCCTGACCAGTCTGCCGAGCTCCGTCCTCCTCCTCATACCCCTCCAGTGAACTTCCTACCTGTCCCATGCTGGACCCACACTCCTCCGCTGGGTCCAGAAGGCGGAGGAGGAGAAAGTGACCCGCTCCAGTCTCTCCAGAGCCCGCTCCAGCCAGTGAGTCCACTTCAGAACCCGCTCCAGCCAGTGATTCCACTCCAGAACCCGCTCCAGCCAGTGAGTCCACTCCAGAGCCCACTACAGCCCTCTCTGAGCCTGCCGCTCCAACCCTGTGCGAGCCTGCCGTTCCCGTTCCAATTGGAATTTTAAGTTAAGAGTTCCGCCAGGCTCCATCCTCCCCCCGGTTCCCATCAGTCTTTCGTCGGCCTTCCCTCACATCAGGACTGCACTCCTCGGTTTTCACCTCGTCCCTTCATCCCTCACGCTCCGTTGGCTTCCTCACTCCCTCCTGCGTCCCTTTGGTCGGCTGTCGCTCTGGCTCCTCTGCGGCCTTCTGGAGCCCCGCCTGCGCCTCGGTCGGCCGAGCCTGCGGCATCGCCCTGTCCCGCCGGATCCTCACCGCCACCTGGGCTCGTCGGCAATTCGGCTTCGGCTCCTGACCCGCCATGGCTGCCTTCGGCCCCTGACCCGCCATGGTCGCCTTCGGCTCCTAACACGCCATGGTCGCCTTCGGCTCCTGACCCACCACGGTCGCCTTCTGCTCCTGACCCGCCATGGTCGCCTTCGGCTCCTGACCCGCCATGGCCGCCTTCGGCTCCTGACCCGCCATGGCTTTTGAGCCCGCCCTGGAGACCTCCACTCCAGTCTGCTCTTCCCCCTGCTCCGGCTTGAGGTCTCCAGGGCGCGAGGACACGCTTCCTGGGAGGGGGAGGTACTGTTACAGGTCCCTTGTTCCCCTGGACTCCAAATCCCATGATCCTCTTGTCTCCTCACCTGCACTCACTTCCCTCGTCAGCTCCTCAGCATCACGTATCACCTGCACCTGTTCCTGATCATCATCACTCCCTATATAATGGACTCACACCCTTCACTCCTTGTCCGTTCTTAATGTTATGTTAGATGGTTAATGTGTGTAAAGTGTGCATTCTCCTGCGTTCTTCAGTAAATACCCTGTGTGTGGAAATCCGTTTAAGTATCTTCTCTTCAGCACGTACACCATTGTAACAATATAGTATGTGTGTGTATATATGTTTGTATGTATGTGCACTGTAAATCTGAATAAGTTGGCAAAGCTAAAAAAATAAATAAATACATTTTTTCAATTACATCAATTCAGTTTAAGTAAGCCAGAACTGTGATATTTCAATTTTGTACTCATACATTTTAATTGCACTTAACTGGAATTTTTCTTTTAAGTTAATTCATACATTTAACTTGTAATCTCATAAATATTTTTAGAAGTAGAAATTTAGCTAGCTATAACTGTTAATTGGTAACATAATGATTGATAACATTAGCATAGCATAGCAATTGCTGAAAGAGTACAGCAATATAGAACATTTATCAAATTCCTGTTCTGCACCAGCCAAGAATCTGCCGTTGACATGAATGGGAATCCTAACAGATAGAGTAGATAGACTTATCTTGAGAAATAAAATGTTACATTTTCACCCCTGACAGAAAATATTATTCAACAGAAGTGTATTGCTTTCCAAAAGCAGCTTTAGCATCATGGTTAAATGGTACATTTTAAGCCGACAGCACCGATAAATAAATCAGTGATAATGATTTAAATAAAAGCTTAACGAGAATTACTTGTCAAAGCGTAGTTTTGCGTAGTTTTTCCGTCATGCACTAAAGCACACGTATGTTAGTCTCCATGTCATGCTTTGTTTTTTTCATAAGCTGTTCACATGGCCATGCTGATCATCACAAGGACTGTTAAAAAAGCAATGATTTAGAACAAATACCATTGACTAAGTGCTGCTGGGGTCTGTAAACAAACTCACACACACAATCAATGTAGCTCAACAACCTCTCACAACAATTATTGACACTGTCAGTCACAAACATGGCAGACATAGCACATGAGCAGCCTTTCACATAACGCACACGTACCGCAGAGACATCGACTCCTCTGTATTCTACTGCCATCTAGCATGTGTCTCATCTCAAAATTGCAATTTTTCGCCTGCTTGCTTCATAGCCACCCATCTGAATGTAGCATGTGCCCTGTTGAGATGTCAGTCATGCGACAGTGATGGCAAACAAGCTTGAGGATTTGAGTGCCACTCCAGTGATCGCTGATGGCTGACAGTCCATCACTGCTACCACACCAGACCCTATGCGAATGATCGATTCAGTTGGACAAAGCTGTTACACTACTTCCCCACAAAAACGGAAGAATACCCAAGAGAGAGATTTTCAATTTTGTATAGTATGATGTTCACTGAGGTTTGATCTTGAGTTTTGAGGTTTGTCAAGTTGCCAAAACTTCTCCAGACACATACAGTAAATACCAGGTTGTGTCAGCCTGTTGTTGCTGTCTAGTGTGTCTGCGAAACACTAAAGAACTCAAGCTGCCGTCGCCCAAATTTACAGCTTTTTCCTCGCAGGCTTTTATGGGAATATTTATAAGGATTACTTGTCCCAGTAGTGTGCCTTGTTGTCTGTCTTTGTCACCAACAGCAGAGGTGTCGACTATAACATGAAATGAAGTCGTGCCATTGTTCTCATCGTCTTTGACATTCAAAGAGATTTTAGAGATTCAGGCTAATGCATCTTTTAACATCTTTCACAACTGGCATTATCAATTATGAAATAATTGTGTTATCAATTTCAAAGGGATGAAAAAACAGAGTGACGATTTTCACGCTCTCCTTTGAGCGAGATGCGTTCTCTTCTCGTGTGATGTCAAGTGATTTATTTCTCATTAGCGTCTCTTTCAAAAGGATGCTCCGTATTCAATAATGTGATTCTTCTGGCTTGGTGCCACACCCCTACGGCAAAACCAATTAGTTGCAAAAACAGCTCTCTAGAACTTCCTGCTACAAAGCTAACTAATAATCATCTTCACACAATCGTGACTAGCATGCAGTTTTGAGTAGTCTACAATGAAAACATCCAACTTTCTCATCACATGCCTTTCTCAGGTTAGCATACCATGGCAGTAGCTAATTGTTGTTAACTGCTATGTAAATGAGTAGTGATGAGATAACTGTTGTATGTCATAAAATAACAAATGCACGTCCATATATGAGTGTTTTAACTCTTTCCCAACCAGTGTTTTTTAAAAGAAGTTGCCAGCACCAACATTGTTGATGATTTTTACAAGAATGAATATCAAGAACAGAACAGATCAAAACATAGAGTAGATTGAGTCCATTAACATCCCAAAGCTTCACAGCCCTGGGGGTATTCCAGAAAGCAAGGTTAACTTACTGTCACATATAACCTGAACTCTCGGTTGATTAATCCAAACCTTGCTTACTCGAAGTATGCTGGTTCCAAAAATACATCCAGGAGTAAGTTTAGTATGTTATTTATATTGGAGTATATATTGTATAATATTGTATACATAACTGTAACTATATAACAAATTTAGTTACATTAATATAACTATATTAATTTTATAACACACATCTGAATACATCTTAAAGGTGCCGTAGAACGTCTTTTTAAAAGATGCAATATAAGTCTAAGGTGCCCCCTGAATGTGTCTGTGAAGTTTCAGCTCAAAATACCCCATAGATTTTTTTAACTGCCTATTTTGGGGCATCATTAAATATGAGCCGATTTAGGCTGCGGCCCCTTTAAATGCTCACGCTCCCCGCCCATGGAGCTCGCTCTTGCCTTAAACAGTGCATAAACAAAGTTCACACAGCTAATATAACCCTCAAAATGGATCTTTACAAAGTGTTCATCATGCAACATGTCTAATCGCGTAAGTGTGGTATTTATTTGGATGTTTACATTTGATTCTGAATGAGTTTAAGGCTGTTCTCCATGTCTAAAGCTAACATTACACACTGTTGGAGAGATTTATAAAGAATGAAGTTTTTATGCATTATACAGACTGCAAGTGTTTAAAAATTAAAATAGCGATGGCTCTTGTCTCTGTGAATACAGTAAGAAACGATGGTAAGTTTTGGTAACCACATTTAACAGTACATTAGCAACATGCTAACGAAACAATTTACAAATATCACTAAAAATATCATGTTATCATGGATCATGTCAGTTGTTATTGCTCCATCTACCATTTTTCGCTGTTGTCCTTGCTTGTTTACCTAGTCTGATGATTCAGTTGTGCACATCCAGACGTTAATACTGCCCTTTTGTAATGCCTCGATCATGGGCTGGCATATGCAAATATTGGGGGCGTACATATTAATGATCCCGACTGTTACGTAACAGTCTGTGTTATGTTGAGATTCGCCTGTTCTTCTGAGGTCTTTTAAACAAATGAGATTTACATAAGAAGGAGGAAACAATGGAGTTTGAAACTCACTGTATGTCATTTCCATGTACTGAACACTTGTTATTCAACTATGCCGAGGTAAATTCAATTTTCAATTCGATGGCTCCTTTAAGCAGACTAACCCAGAGAGTAAGTTGCTATGGCTACTTACATACCCTGAAATTTACCTCAGTTTTTGGAACCGAAAGCTGAGGTTATCTGCTTACTTGCTCTTAAACATACCCAGGTATGTCACATAACCTGCTTTCTGGAATACCCCCTGTACCTCTTCCTAGGTTGGCATTTCATTTCGTAATGTTAGGTAGTTTTAATGTATGTGCTGTTGAATGTTTGATGATTGAGTTATTTTACATGCGCATAAGCAGTGCTCTTTTGCTTGTTTCTGCTTCTTCTTCACCTGTGTTTTGATCAGGAGATTATGCACTCTTTCAGAAGATGCACCCCCTACTTCATTACAATGAAAACATGGATTGCTGGAAAATTCCATCTATGGCAGGGAACGAGTTAGGGACAGGACACTTTGCATGTACTCTGATCCATCATGTGGTTTTCTATTGTACCACCTGCATTATTATTGTGGATATCAGTACATTTTAAGGTATAAGCCATTTTTGGATGTTCAAGTAATTCGGTATATTAACATCACTTAGTGAAATATACAGTTATGTGATAGGCACCAATATGCCATCCCTTAATACCTAAAAACAATGTCATAATATGTTTTATGGTGAATTCCTGTCAACCACATTTGCCAGTTGTTGTTATTTTTTTTTGTTGTTGTTTGTTTGTTTTTTACAGTAGCTTTATCAGGATATTTTTACAAGGTCATTCATAATAAATGTCATGTTCAACTGAATTATTTAACTGATTGAAAAGAAAAAATGTTCACAAAATGAATGTGGAAAGAGATTTACATTTCTGTAAAAAAGGCATTGCCATGTGGTGTTGTTGTCACGATCATGTTTGTTTAATTTCATAGTATCATTGTCATGTTCTGGATAGTTTTTCTTTAATGGGTTTTCATTTGCTATGTTTACAACCACCGATTTTTATGCTCATTTATGGATATCATATAAAAAAAAAATGATATATATATATATATATATATATATATATATATATATATATATATATATATATATATATATATAGAAACTGCAAGATGAGTATGAATTCTAATAATGCACATAAAAAACATATGTGCTCAGTTGAGGCGGATACATTTTTTATCTGATAAGAAGACGTGCATAAACTACAATGGAAACACATTTACCAAATAAATCCCTTTATGCGCAATAGAAAACTCACATAACTTTGCCTCAACAGTGGATGTGATTGGATTACTGGACTAACCAGCGGACCAGTTGCATCGCACCGCATCTCAAATGTTGGTTTGATCATTCTGAAATGTGTGAGCCAAATTCTGTCATCAGAATGATTTGGGATAATGACCTCCCAGAAGAGTTTCACACGATTGCGTTCACAAACACCAGCATCCGAATGCAAGATAAGATGACAGCATTTATTGTATTTTGTCTGTGCACTCTGAGATGCAAGTCATTCATGTTGTATGAAAAATGCTGTGTTATGCTGCCAGGCCAGTAGTTGGCGAGGTCACTTTGTAAAGTAACACTTTGCGCCTATAGACTGAACATGTAATATGCATGCGCATGCTGTCATCATATTCACAAATTCATGTTCTTGTAGTTTACACAGAGACGTTGTTGTGTAAATAAACAGCCAAAATGCATAAAAAGTTTTCAGTTTTTAGTTGAAAATGGTGTTGTGTAAATGGCTCCTTAGTCTCATTATTTTTTAATGAAGATGATTGTGTTTTGAGCATCTGCGAATTGCTTTCAGTGTCATTTGCAGGCAGTTTGCATGTTGGCTTGCTGAAGAGATACTCAGCTACTCATCTGCGACAAAGCGTGTTGCAGTAGCGTTGTGATATCTGGATGTAATGTCATATAGCCTATAACACGCTCTCATCAGAGGGCATTTACACCTGGTGATTTCACGATCGGATAGCTCTCTTATCAGAGAAAATGCGCGTCTATCGGATTTCATTTCTAATTGCAACACTGCTTTTGACCTGAAATGGTCTAGTAAAAACCTCTAAATTGATACAACACATTTTTAACAGTTTTAACACAATTACTACGAGCTTTGAGTTTAAATAAATTCATCCCGTGTGATTGTTCCTACCAATTTTTAAAACATAATCACTCCTTTTGTTGTTAAAGTACAATTTAAACCACAAAGAACAACTTTGTTGGTACTTGTAGCACTCACACTTTTTTGCCTAATATTCAGTGATTAATTTTGTTAGTGATTTCAATTGATTGGTAACAGCTCTATATAGTGTCTTATTATTATAACTGTAATTATTGATTAAAAATAAGACATTTTTGACAGTAAATGTGGATCTTTTAGATGAATTTGAGGAGTGCTTGTCAGGTCTTGGTTTTGACTTGGTCTTGACTTGTCTTGGTCTTGTTTTGGTCTCAACCTCTTTAAGTCTTGGTCTTGTCTTGGTCTCAACACACGCCGGTCTTTGTCTCGACTTGGTCTTGGTTTAGGTAGTCTTGACTGCAACTATATAATATTATGCATATTTGGATGCAAGAAATATTTCCCCTTCCTGTTCTCTGCTATTTCCTGTCCTCATTATCTTACTACACTAAAAAAACAAAAAACAAAAAAACCCCCATAAAAACAAAACAACTAGCTCAAAAATAGTCTAAAAATTCTAACAGCTAAACCTTGTGGCAATGGTGAGGTTTAGGCTATATAAGTTGACAGCAGTTTGAAATTTGAAAGCAAAAGAAACCCAGCTAATGATGCAGGAGCAGTTCTTGCTGCTCTAGAATATGTGCAGTTGTAAGCGATTCCTCGGGGGGGCCACATATTGTATCTGATAAATATGAGGTGCGTGGGTGCAGTCTGCTTCTCAGGGGCTCAACAGAGGGGATATGGGTAGGGAGCAGAGAGGTTGCCAGAAGACTTCCAGGAACATATGGTGCCTGCACCACAGCTCCTTGACACCTTTCAAGCTGCAGCTGTTTTGAGAGGTTCATAGTTTTTATTTACTGTTTTAGCAAGTATATCACAACCACTATTGGAACAAGGTAATACAGTGCCAATAGCAAAAGCATAAAGAACATATTTTTATTTTGTTACCAATCTGCTTTAGCAAGTTTCTTGGAAACATTTGTTTATATCCACAGTGCTTTGTATCAGGGTGGTCAATCTCTTACAAATGTTAACTGAACTGCATAATATTCTACATAATATTTTATTAATCATATTAATCTGTCACTATTTGCTAAAGAAAGCACTGAAGTGAAGATAATTAAAAATGTTGCAAATGAGTAAAGCATTGAAAAGAAAATGAAAGTGGCTATAGAAGTCAATATATTGCTGGCTGGTTAATTTTCCATATCATTGAGCTACAGTTCACAGCAGTCCATTTTACAATAAATTTGTCTGTCAGTTTTAAGTAGACTTAACACAGGACACCTTCATGTAGTTTGTCTGTGCTGTTTTGTAATTATTGTTCTATGCAGACTGAAATCTTTAGCTGGGATGTCATGTCTTAATAATTTTAATGTTCGAATTTTTAAAACCATTTATGAAAATGTTATAAGTGTGCCGGTATGAGCCCATATAGGCTCTATGGACACATTTGGGCAGACTAAAAGTGGATTATGTACACTTTATATCAATAACAAGCAAGCAATACAGTAATTATTAAACAATAGTTGAGTTAAATAAAACTACCCAAACATTTAACCCAACAACCCATTGGTTAAAACAACCCATTCACTGGGATAAAACAGCCCAATTGCTGGTTAAAACAACCCAATTGCTGTGTTTGTCCATTTTCAACCCAACTTGTTTTTTTTGTTTTTAATCCAGCAATTTTTAGAGTGCAGGAAAAGTCATATACAATTATGAAATACTCAAAAACATTTAGTAAACATTTTAGGATGGAGCAGCGAGAGCAGCCAATGGGAACCTGTAGGAAGAAAACTGGTATCAGTAGGCTGTTCCAGTTCATTAAATGACAATTTTATATATTCATGTTTGAGAAGTTACATCAAAAACAGCTTTACCTTGTGCCATCTTGTCTGTCAGATATTTAAGTTTCAACCCGTCAAACACAGCGGTGACACTAGTGCACTAGATCAGCAGTGCTCCAATTGTAGTTAGTGGAGCGCACAGCCACTTTATTACAATGTTACATCGTGTTTCAGCCCTGGTCATGCCACTCGTTTGCAGAGAGGTAAAAAACGGTGGCGTTTTTAATATAGATTGGGGGTATGCTGTGTTTATAAGACTAGCATTCCAACCATAAGTTAGCTATGACATACAGTACATGTTAACAAAAAAGTTAAAATGTGAGACTACAGACATTTTCTAATTTTGTTTCTTTTAGGAAGTTTCCCCTCAGGAAGTTTTTTTTTTTTTCTTTTTTTCTCAGAACAGAAAAAAAAAACAGCATTTATTTTATTTATTTTATTTTATTTTATTTTATTTTATTTTATTTTATTATTTTATTTTATTTTATTTTATTTTATTTTATTTTATTTTATTTTATTTTATTTTATTTTATTTTATTTTATTTTATTTTATTTTATTTTATTTTATTTTATTTTATTATTTCACCAGGCCTTACCTGTGGACCTGTTCTCATGCCCATTTGATGCTCTTTGCACCTTAATAAGGCCATTGAGCTTTGGCTAGAGATGAGGAATTTAAATATACTGGATGAAAAAACAACTTCCTACATTTAGCAGTCAGGTTGATCAGACTCCTCTCATCATTATTGCACATCTGCATAAAGAATGACTGACACTTCTCTATAAATTACAGCTCCTCTCTAATCTCATGTATATGAGCACCGAGCTAATGCAGAATGGATGGATATCAGATGTGGTCCATCCCCAGCAGTTTTTGGGAGCTTTGAATCTTCTATGTAGCAAAGCCAATTTAAGTTTAACTGACAATACAAAGTTTTACAATTAGATTCAAGTTGGAATTTGGGATGACCTGTTTCCATGGATTATATAGCCTAGGAATGACATTTTAATTCATAAATAACTTTGGCAGTAGCATAGCTTATTTTTCACTGTCTGTGTGTAAATAAGTGTGTCTGTGGTGATAAGTCACAGTGAGTTGTGATGGTCCAGAATAAGTTTCGGGCTGTTTTTGAGTCCAAGTCCATCCTTGACTGGTGAGTCTATTGACATTCAAATAAATCCTTTGAGGAGACTCTCACTGGAAGCATCTTTTGGTGTATAGACAAAATATACACACTGAAAATATCTTCAAAGAGGTATCAGGATTACTAATTTGTATAGTTGCAGCTCCAACACCATTTATTTTTAATGTTTAATTTAATTCTTCCATGAATAACCACATAGACAGTGAAATCTACCTTCCTTTTACATTGACAAACATTATTACATGATATTATATACTGTAATGAAAATTGACTCGCCCTTGTGTCATTACAAAACTATATTTATATCTTTATCTTCAATGTGTTCATATGTTAGCAATACATTTTGAATAATGTATTGCCAGCACAATTCAGTGCAGTTACAAAGATTATGGACTCATGCTTCAAAAAGGATAATTGTGATAATTTCTATCCTTTTTTCATTTCTTTGCCAAAACAGAAAAGCTGTCTCCATAAAAGATGTAAAAGAATTTTTAAAAGTACAAATCTGTTTCTTGCTGAGAATCTTTTATGCTGAGTCAATGTTGATCCCTGTGCCAAATTAATTTGCATTTTGATGACATTGTTATTTTAGTTACAATAATGCAAAACATTTGCAAATGATTTTTATGAATGAAGGATGAGTTAATTGATTACAAATACTTTCTTTAAAAAAGCACTAGAGACTATAGCTTTTTAACAAATGAGGCAAGCTCATATCTGCACGTGTGATGGTAGATAGCTACACAGATTATGATTGATTGACAAAATGGAATAATAAACAGTTCTTTTGCAAGTTCAGTGTGACCCATGATCCTTTGTGGAATTAGAGCTTTGTTAATGCGCTGCAGGAAATTGCAGAGACCCAGCTGGATTTTGACATGTATCTTTTTCATTGGCTGGGCTCACTGAGAACTGACCCACTGCTGCCTCCAGCATTGATATCGCAGCTATAAATAATAAAGCAACCAGTGGCCCTGGGAATACATGTATCTGAAACAATGAGAGTGCAGAGACTGCTCTCTGCCAGGATCAGATCAGTATATATTAATGAGACTCAAGCTCTGAACCTGTGATTATTTTTTAAAAGCTTGGCTTCATATAGCCTATTACTTCAGGAGAAATGGTTTTGATGGCAGTGGTAACTATGCTGTAATGTTATAGTGAGGGTAAATTGAGTCCTAGCCTTGCCACTCTTAAAAATAAAAATCCAATTAGAACTAAAAATGGTTTTGCAGCATAGGGGAACATCTTCTACCCAAGGAAACAGTCCTACAAAGGAATGTTTATTCCCTAGTTCTTTTAAAAATATCAAATGATATCATTGTGCATAACTCACATAACCAATACAGTGATCTTAAGAACCTGCAGTGAAACCAAACTTATAAACATTATATAGTAAAAAAAAAAAGTTTCTTGATAAGAAGTTGGCTGCTAAGAACTTTATTTTTAAGAGTAATTTTGTTTTTGCATTGAAAAACCTCAACTGGTGGGCCATGACCCAGAAATTGCAGCTTCAGTCCTGAAGCAAAATCAGTTGAGAACTATTGATTTGGGCAGAATTTTGTTCTTATTATATTATGGATTATTATAATAACGCTCAATCTAACAGTTAGAATTGGATCTGCATGAGCTGAATGAGCTCAATCATCATGTCTAAGATAAAAACTTTAGATTTTGCTCTACTTCAACCAGCTGGTGTTTAGAGTTATATTAAAGGGATAGTTCATCCAAAAATGAAAATTATCCTATGATTTACTCAACCTCAAACCATCCTAGCTGTACGTGACTTTCTTCTTTCAGACAAACACAATCAGAGATATATTTAAAAATATCCTGGCTCTCCCAAGTTTTATAATTGTAGTGAACCATTACATGTTTTAAAGCCCCCCCAAAATGCATCCGTTCATCATAAATAAAATCCATACAGCTCCAGGGGGTTAATAAAGGCCTTCTAAAGCAAAACGATGGGTTTTTGTAAGAAAACTATACATATTCACCCAATGAGTAACTCCTGAAGCGATGTATGACTTAGGATGTAGGAGTAGTGTGAGCTTAGACCCCTCTCGTGGTTCAAACTAATAGGTCTGAGCAACAAACTGAAGCTCTTCTTCTCTTATATCGAAATCCTGCAACATTTATCTTTAAAATTTCTCATTTTAGACTTCTAATTCATGACTGGTGTTTTGTTTTGCTCTATCCTCTGATCCTCCACATTTGTCATTATGTCACGCGTTGGGTCAGGGGTTACTCTTCTGCCACAAATCAATACTGCTGTCTGCCTAAAACTAGTTATTGTAGTTAATAAAATTTTAAATATAGATATTTTTCTTACAAAAACCCATGGCTTCACTTAAGAAGGCCTTTATTAACCCCCTGGAGCCGAATGGATTTTATTTATGACGAATTGGTGCATTTTTGGGGCTTCAAAACGCCCACCGTTCACTACAATTACAATGCTTGGAAGAGCCAGGATATTTTTAAATACATCTTCGATTGTGTTCATCTGAAAGAAGATATTCATATACACCTATGACTTGAGGGTGGATAAATCATGGGATAATTTTAATTTTTGAGTGAACTATCCCTTCAAGTATAGAGTTATATAAACTTTGAACCTAGCACCACAGGGACTAATATTCATTTGTTGCCTTACTGTTTTGGAGATAATTTTATCTTGCAAATTAATTGGTGAGAATGTTTAATTAAGGTTCAATGAATTATTGATTAATAAAGTCTATCTAGACAATATGGAAGAAGAACAGCGTTTCTGTATTTTCAGTGAGGATAGCAAAATGATACTGAAATAATGTTAATATCACTTTAAAAAGTAAAAAAAAAAAAAACATGATAGCTGGACACCTGAATCCCAGGTGTATCTGGCTGATGAAAAAAACAAACAAACAAACAAACCTCTTTAAATTCCATTAATAGCCAATCACATGACCATACATTACCCTTCAATAATCATGAACAATTTCAATATTTAAAATAATTTGTATCATTTTTTTAATAAAGATTTACAAAAAACAAACAAACAAAAACAAAAAAAACAGTATGAGCAAAGAGCATTCTTTAGATGTAATATGAACAAAATAATTTTATTGTGCATCTTTTCCAGTGAAGCGGTAATATTGTCAAGTAAATATGATTTACTTGTGTTTATTTAGAATTTAGGGAATTTGGGGTCAATTTACCAAAAAAAGTTTTAAAATATTTCCATTACAGAATATGAAGCACATTACACTGATGGAAATGTTCATGGTGTCAGAAAAAGACACATAATGACAGAATACTACTGTGTTGCATGTATATCCTCTGAAAAAAAACAAACAAACAAAAAAAAAAAACTAAACTAAAGGAAATGTGAAAATTGTTTATTTGTGGAGAGTTATTTATTTATTTTATTTATTTTTTTATTTTTTTTCAGTAAAAATGTCAGCAGAGAAAGTAATGGAAGAAACACCCATAAACACCATTAAAAAAGAGAACTTTTTCTTTGTACATCAGAAAAAAAGTGCACAATGTCTGAAATGAACAGAGCAGTCGTCATTATTTAAACGGCAATAAACTCTGTTTACTCAGCCTGTTGTTTCATACTTATGTAAGATTGTGCATTTCAAAAATGTCACCAAAATTCAGGGAGACAAAAACTTCAAACATAATGGAGTTAGATTTGTTCTCTGCTTTGCCCTATCAAACAAACTCCACATATTTGGCTTCTAAAGGGCCAATTCACAAGACAATCATAAATACATACTATAGAGACAAAAAGACTTATTTTCTCACTCATTGACTTCCAAGACATTTACAAAGCGTACAATGGCATATTTGGTGGAGATAAATGTACTACTCAAACGGTAAAGGCATCACTCTTTAAAAGGGAGTGATGCTGTTTTCTTTCTCTGGATGATGAATACATCCATGATTGTTATGTAAATTGGAAATTTAACTGAGAAGTTTTGAGGTTTTCCTTGAGGCACTGCAGCACACTAATATTCATCTTGTGTGCTATTATAAAGTGCATAAACTGCACTAAGAAAGACATGAAGAAAAAACTGTATTAAAGGTGCTGTAAGTAGAATTTGAACAACGCTGCTGGACATATTTGAAATCAACCCAAACAAACCCACTCCTCTCTTCATTGCTCCGCCTCCAAAACTCACACTAGTCGCAAACAGCACAGCAGCTCCAGACAATCAAAACCATGTTACTCACATGAGAATCGGGATCAATACAGCCTCCACGTCTGTTTTCAGGCCTTCCCACTTAGCTCTCTTCAGTACTGGAAAGCTTTTCTAATATAAATGCGGGTCCTAAAGTACTTGCCCAGGCATAAACCTTCATTCCAGTGATATTCTTTTGAGCTCTTTTGTATTGTGTCCCATTTCTCGTTCTGCAGGTTTTTTCTTTTTCTTTTTTGTTTTTCTTGTTTTCAAATCTCCCTCTTGCTCGTTCTCTCTCCTCGACCATCATAAACTCCCTAATGCTAATTGGTTAGATGTTTGTTGTTTGTATCAGCCTGACTAACTTCCAAACAGTGTATTTGAAATACTTTTGAGTCCCTCTTTAATGTTTTAAAATATGTTATGGTGGTCAGAAAAACAGCATTTTGTCTTTGACATTAAAGGCTATGGCTGTTAGTTTTCAGACTAACGCTAAAGCTTCTCTTGAAGGCTCTTAAAAGCTTCAGTTCCTTGAAAACATATCATTATTGTGAACCCATGCAAGACTAACACAAACCATGGGTAGAATTCACAAACCTTTCAAATAATATAGTGTTCCAACAAGCCCCCGTGGTAAACTTTGGGTGAATATTGGGTAACAATAGGTTTCGATAGTCCACTTTAAACATTCTACTAGAAGTAACTTTGTGACTACATGTCATTTATAGGTCATTGGAGAATTAGTAGACTGTCTTGTTAATATCTGCTAGCACTTTATTTTGATGGTTCCCCCAACAGACATTCAACTGACTATAACAACATGTACACTTATAACCCTTACCTAACAGTCTACTAATAGCCTACTCCAGTGGTTCCCAAACTGCCAGTAGGTGGCGGTAAGTCTTAATGCGTGAGTCACCGAATAATTCGTTCATTCAGTAACGAAGCAAGTGGCTGTATTTATGAATGAATCATTGAATCAAGACTTTCACAAACGATTCATTCAAAGCCACAGATTCATTCACGAAACACCACTGTGTCTGTTGCTTTCATTGGAACTATTATTTTGTTGCAAAATAGAGTAAATGAAGAGTTTATTTGCAAAAACAGATAACTCCATTTTTATGAATTCTCACAAATCATGTTTTTTTTTTATTGTGCATTCCAAGTAATAACAATCAAACTGCAGTTGGGCTGTTTTGATTAAGTAATGATAACTCTAAAAAATACATGTAAATTAAAAAATTAAAATTAATTGAAAGTATGTTTTATATATATATTAAAAGTTTGTTTTTTAGCAAAAGCAGATAACTCCAACAGTCGTTTTTGGCAAAAGCAGATAACTCCACATTTCATGTTTCATAGTTAAACAAAACCCAAGTAATTGCATTTAAAACACTCTCAAACACACATGTGCACACAAACGCACACACACACCCACCCACGCGCGCGCGCACACACACACACACACACACACAAACAAACAAACAGATCGGCACACACGCTCTCTCTCTCAAACACACACACACACACACACACACACACACACACACAGAGATCGGCACACAAGTACACACACACGCACTCATCCACACACGCACGTGCGCGCTCGCGCGCGCACACACACACACAAGCAAAAGGACAACCAATTTTTCAGCATGTAAGTCGTGTATGGTGTACAAGGACTTACAGGAGTCGAAATCATAAATCTTCGATCACTTTTAGTGAGCTTTGATAAAACTTCCCTCAGCTAGCGCGTCTTTTTGAAGTGACTAGAAGCCTTGTCACCTGACCTGAATACTGCGCGCTGATTCGCTAAAACGGACTTATCGGTTTCTGTCTGTACACAAACAAGGGCGCTTGTCGGCTTCTGCTTCATACTGTGTTTCTTGACAAAAAGTGTCTTAGAAAATTTAAATCTCTCTATTGTTCTATATGAATGAGTAGCCAGAATAATTTTGACTTCATTCTGAAGCAAAAACTCTAGTCTACAACCTCCAATACCCAGAAGTCTTGTAAACACAGATTTAATATATATATTTTTTTGGCCTTATTTCAGTGACTTGAGTTTTTTGTTTTTTTCAATAACCATGCATAAACGTTATTCCTTCAAAAACACAAACATGTACATACATGTTCCTCACATATTATGGTAGCCTAGTTTGTGCTGAATACAGTGTAATTACACTTTTGTCATTAATATGTTTATGAACAACTGAAAGAAGCACAAATGTCAGGGCATGGCAAAACTTCTCCAGGCCCCAAAAATCCTCAGACCCCTGAGGGTTAAGTACTCACCCTCGTGTCAAATTACCACAAATGAAGATATTTTTGATGAAATAGAAGCTTTCTTCCAATAATGAACTGGCGTTCAGCCATAAACACAGAAGCTCTGCACTGCGTTCACTGCGGCAACTGCGTAGAAGACTGACAGGGAAGAGGAAAAATTGAGTCATTATTTTTATTTTGTGTTTGCACGCAAAGTCTATTCTCATCGCTTAATAACATTAAGGTTGAACCACTGTAGTAACGTCGAATATTTTAACAATGTCTTTCATGGGCGTAGGTTTGGTCTCAGCTTTGGTGGGGACACCCCGGGACACCCCACGGCACCCCCCCACCCCCCAAAAGCACTCTCAAAAAATAAAATTAAAAACTTGAGACTGTGTAATGCTTCACAACCAAACGTTTTATTAACAGAAATTATGTACATTAGTAATTACACTAACAAAAAATATTCTGCCACAAGGAAATCTAAATAAATAAATATAATAACCTTTTTCTAAACACTATTTACCCTCCAGTACACTCACGTTAATACCTGGGAATGTGAAATGCTGAACAACCATACGGTTTATTAACAAACAAATATAATTTACTATAGGCTACGTTAATAGCCTAATTATACTTACAAAAAACACTGTTGGCTAATTGACATTCAGTTACTTGCTAATGTAGCATTCTATCATCCTGGGTAACACCTACTATCACCAGTTAATACTATTTTCCACAGTAGAATCTGCATTTGAAAGCCTGGTCAGTCACTACTGCTAGTTTATTTGTGGGGCTAGCTAATTATAGTTAAAACGGAATATTGAAATGTTTTTACTCTGGCCTTTGTATGTGGCAGAGAGACAGCCCTGGTAACTTACCGTCGGCGTCGTCAACATGCGCGCGCGCACACACACACCAACCGCTCGCTGCTAGTGCAAGCACAAAAGTAGTCCCGGCCCGCGCGTGTAGCCTGTAAGATACCCCGCCGCCAATCAAATTACGGCGTTTCTTGTACTGTCGTCGTCCTGGCCGTTAGAATCGATCCAAATAGCAGTGCAAAGGAGCTTGCTAAATATTGGTGGGGACAAATTTGTCATATCAAAATATTGATAGGGACTAGTACCTAGCGTCCCCCCCTAAACCTACGCCCTTGATGTCTTTACTACTTCTCTGGACCTTGAATGTGGTCATTTCATTGCTTTCTATGGGAGAGAAAAAATATCTTAATTTGTGTACCGAAGATGAACAAAGTTCTTTTGGGTTTGGAACGACATGCGTGTAAGTAATTAATGACAGAAATTTCATTTTTGGGTGAACTAACCCTTTAAGGCTGGCCCACATGGGGACAATGGTAATAATTGTGTTTGGACTGCTTTTTACAGAAAATTCGCTGGGGAAAAAAAGAAAAAAAGGTTTGGATGTCATGTTATGCTTCCGTCTTCCATCAACTTGCATTCTGATTTGGTAATGTTTCGTTCCATGTGACAATCTACAGAGTGTTTCGTCCTCAGGGTTTTCCCAACACAACAGGGTTTCTGATTGCAACATTTTAGATATTTACGATTAGAGATCAGTGCTGCCCCACCATTCTTCCAAGCAGATTCAATCACTCTTAACACACCTCACACCACAAGAAAATCTGATAAGATAATCTGTAGAACCATCAAGATAATCGGGACTTTACCTAGGGTTGTCAGAAGGGGAGAATTGGGCCCAAAATTGCCCCGATTATTTTGTAGTGTGTGGGTGCCTTTAGCTGACATATAGTTGAAAATGAATGGGAGTTAGATAACAAGTATTTGCAAAGTTACTTATAGTTAATAGAATGTCTAAATTGGAGTATCGAAAGGAAGTGTAACTGAACATTGCAACTTTGTGCAAAACTGCTGCAAATTTGCTGCAACCACTTTTGATCACTTGAAAATGAAGACATGCTTGATGTTTGGCACAATGTTTGGGTAAACTAGAGCAATGAATGAATTTTTTTTTTTTTTTTTTTTAACTAAAGTTACTAAATTTAATTAAAAATAATAATAAAAATAAACTATGTTGAAGGCTTTTTTCAAAGCTTATCACAAATGTTTACAGTTTACAGTTTTATAGGACCAAGTCTGTGGCAAAAATGTGTGCAGGCTGGAAATCCTCTCATACTGTTTTCCGCTTTGGAATTGGTGTGAGCAGATATCAGATTGCATCAGGCTTCATTGCGGGTCCCGCAGTCAGTGTAAGAGGCTTTGCTGACTGACTTCTATTGGCAAAAGGGGATAATTCAATGAAACATTATGAGCCCACTCCATACTCCATAAAAAGATTGCCTCTTCCCCTGCAGTGACAATGCAGCCTTCAATTTGGAAAAACTGGAAAGCTTTCTACCAGAAAAAAATTAAAGAATTCCACAGAGGGAATAGAATGTTTGGGCATTAAGAGGGAAGACTTTATCTTGTGTGTAAGGAGGGGCTGGCCGACCTGTGGGTTTGAAAGACTGGATTAAAGATTTCCTGCCACACAGGCATTAGCCGCTATGTCAGTGGTAGGATGATGACTCAGTTAGCACTGTGGCATTCCTGTACGTGACCCCTAACAGAGATGGTTTTGTTGGACTGAAGATTTTTGTGACATGATGTAGATTTGTTAGATGTGCTGGTGTCATTTAATAATGGCCCAGGCTGTGGTGGGAAAAGTGGGGCAAAGCTCAGAATCAGATTAATTAGACTGAGACACATGACTAGCGGCTCACATGTTGGGATGATAGGAAGCTGTTGTGGCATTGTAAAACCCACTTTCGCTTGCTTACAAATACACAACTGCTGTATTCGAATTCAGTGGTTTACATACAGTATGTGGTGGCTTGGACATCTCTGATCATATTTTAAGGCAGAAATTAAAGGGATAGTTCACCCAAAAATGAAAATTCTGTCATCATTTACTCACCCTCATGTTGTTGCAAACTTGTGTGATTTTTTTTTTTCTTCTGCTGAACACAAAATAAGATATTTTGAAGAATGTCGGTATCCAAAAAAGTTGATGGGCCACATTGACTTCCATAGTTGTTGTTGTTTTTTTTTTTCTTCCATACTATGGAAGTCAATGGGGTCCATCAACTTTTTGGTTACCCCTATTGTTCAAAATATCTTCTTTTGTGTTTAGCACCAAAAAAAGACACTCATACAGTTTTGGAACAACTTGAGGGTAAAAACATTATGATAGAACTTTCATTTTTGGGTGAACTACCCCTTTAAGTTGATACTATGATGCCAAGGGGTTCCAGGTGGTTCCCAGGGCATTTCCATGATGCTGCTGTATATGATAGTGTGGGCATTTGTGTTGGTTTCTCCTTTAAATGAAGTCTATATTAATTTATTTATTTCCATTTATAAGAAATCTCAAGTCTAATTAGTCCTCTTCTCAATAAGCTTCACAAATCATTCAAATCAGTAGAACAAATGGTGCAGGATAGGTTGTGTGCCAAAGTATGATTAGGACTAGAGGTTTGTTTAAATCCTTAACCTTAAAGATGACAGGTAGTAAAAGCTTAGAAAATGAGTAAAGTTTGATGACAAACTCTGATGTTGGCTTGACAAATTCTTATCTAAAAATCTTAAAGGTTTTACTCAGAGAATGTCAATAAAATGCTGCAACCATGTTATTAGCATGTTGCTAGCAGATTTATTGCATCTTTTAACAAATAGCTAGCATAAGTTAACATGTTTCAATCAGGTGTGTCTCAGTTTGTGAATTTATGCACTATTCTATTCTGTTTTGTAGTATAAATAGTATGAGTAGTGCCACAGAAAATTCCCAGATGATGCACTTAATAAACTTAACCAAAAAAAAAAAAAAAAAAAAAAAGAAAGAAGAAGAAGTGTGGAATGTTAGACACTTCATACCAGACATCCCAAGGTCTGGGTGTCTCTCGCATATTGATAGCAGCTCCCTGCCTGGGTTTTTTTGTGAAATTAGTTTTTGCAGGGTGGGATGCCTGTCATGCACTCAACTATCTCAGCTTTAATTACATAACAGAAAGGGAGGGGCTATCAGATTCTGATGCTGAATGACAAAATAACCTTATAAAATTATATACACTACATGGTTAAGTTAAGTACAAAAGTTCAAAAGTACATAGTTTATACTTGCATAGTGAACAATGATTCTTTTGGGAATCATGTTTTAATGTTTTATTGCTTTAATCTTGTTAAAGCATGTTTCAGTTTGTTGCTAACATGTCACTAGCATGTTTTATCATGTTGCTATTAGGTTTCTGTCATGATTTAGCACTTTGCTAGTATGTTTATAACATGTATTATGTTGATAACACGACTAAGAACACTATTAGCATGTTTGCATTTTTGAGAACATTGCTAACTTGTTTTTATCACAATGCTGGCACATTTCAAGAATGTTTTGAAATGATTCTTGTATTTTTTAACATTGCTAGATGTTAGCACGGTGTTAGCACGGTTTCTAACCCATTGTAATGTGTTGCTAGCTTGTATTAGCATGTTGCTAGCATGTTTTAACAAGTCACTGGCATCTTTCTAACATGTTTTAGCACATTGCTAGCATGTCCTAAGTTGTGCTTTGCTAGTGATAGATAGATAGATAGATAGATAGATAGATAGATAGATAGATAGATAGATAGATAGATAGATAGATAGATACTAATACACACTTAAATACGAATTAAGCTCCACATAAACTAAAATGTGACCCTGTTGACTTTCTTTCCTTCCTTTCTTCTAGAGATCCATATGATGAATCAGCTCAAATCAGCTCATTACAGTATACTGTCTGGCCAGAGTATGCACAATATAAAGCATTAAGATTAATGTTCAAAGCACTCTCCATGCCAGAGCTTGTTTGCAATGATTTGTCGATTCTACATGGATTCCTGTTTGTTCCTTAATGAAAGGCATTGCAAATAGATGTGCGGTGAGAATTTTTATGCCCCATACTGGTGAGGAAAGCATGCTAAACTGCACATAATGAGGCCTTATTGTTAACTCTGTATAGAAGGATCCTCTACATTACCTGCATTTGTTTGGAGAGTGCAGTGAGGCATTGCTGATCACTGTGATAATCTGAGAAACACTGAACAAAACAAATGATTATCTTCTATGTCCATTCTGAACAATTCTGAAAACATTTTCATTTTTTTTTTTTTTTTTTTTTTTTTCTTACAGCTTGTCATTCGGGAAGGAAAACAGCAGCAACAACAGAATACAAACGGCAAAAATGTAATAATAAAATGCATTAAGATAACATGAACTAACAATAAGTAATATTACATTATTTATCAATCTTTGTTGGATATTTAATAAAAATAGCGTTGTTCATTGTTATTCATGTTACTTCACAGGTTACAATTGGTTACCCTTTTCTTTTTAGTTTTCAAACTGGCACCAAACAGTACTTTTGATATCAATGTTTGAAAGAAGTACAGTGTATAAAAGCCCCCCAATAAAATCTGTGCCCCATACAAGTTTTTGCACATCAAATGGAAACATATAATAGCTTCTACTTTTCATATAATAAACACACTGATATACCGGCAACACTTATAGTGTAAAATGTAACTGTTCTTGTTTTTGTTCCATTTGGCTTATGTCACACTACTTTCTTGCTTCCTCTCACCTCCAAGCGTCGCCCAAGAGACAGAAAATTCTGATATTTTCTTTGTTTTGACAGTGTGTCACCTCTTGTAAGTGACTTTTTGTACAAGTTCTGTCATCGCACTTTCTCGTCAGCCATTGGGTTATTTTTTAATTTGATGAAAATGTCACAATGATGGCAACGTTGAAAAGAGCAGACAGCTTGTTAAAAAAAAAGGAAAAAAGAAAAAGGTTCATTGCAACTTTTTGGCAATTCAGAGAAAGACGTGGTCAATTAGATTAATTCAAACAATTCCAATCTGAGAATCAATATAATTTGGGAGAGTATGTAACTGTACAGATACATTTTGCTTGTCACTTGCATATAATTCTGTGCCACTGAAACATGACAACACACCAGGGAAATTGCATAATGTGCATGAAATAAGTTTTTGCTTTAAAGTTTTATAAAGTGCTGACTTTGCGATTTTTTTTTTTTATAAAACACTGAGCTTTCTGTGTATGAGACACATTAAAGTTCATTTTTTGTCATGAAATACAGCATTTTATGTCATGGAATTCATTCAGTCCATGAAATTTGTCTGGTTTCAGTTTGCAGCCTATAGTTCTGAACTCCATAGCATACAGCAACACAAACCTATGAAAAGCATTCAAATGTGATTACTTTTCCAGGCATGACTGTAAAGGCGGTTGCTGCTATGGTTGTAATATTTATAATATCAAACATTAACATATGGGATTAGGAGAAACTAATTTCAGACAAAACATGTCAGTCCTCTTGATATCAGCTAGCTCATAATCCTTCATTCCACAATGCAATGACAGACAGTGTCCCCATCCCATTAATTAAGGAAAACAGTCCCGTCTTTCTTTTTACCGTAGTGAGCAGTTTGAATTTAAAATCCTTTGTCTAGTTCAGTGACTCTTAAACTTTATTAGACAAGGTCATAGCACTTATATGCCATGTTTTTTTAAACATAAAATGTGCTCTTAACTACAGCACAAAACACTTGAGAAAAATATGCTAATATTTAAGAGGGGACAAAAGAAGTTGTGAAGTTTTCTCATTGGTCATGTACAACATGGCCAACAGAATTTTTATGAGCATGTTCATTTTCAGAAGACTTTTTAATTAGTTAATTTAATTTTTTAATTAACATTTTATAGAAGGTAAAAAAGAGATGCAATCATCTTTACCGGAAATGTCCTGTCATGGCTGATTTGGATGGGATTAAAATGCAGAGAAACTTTGGAAATTATTATGGTACCTAACATTCCCATATAAAACTTATCATTCAAATAAGGCTAATGAAAATGAAATGAAAATTATTACACAGCAATATTTTGATGGTGTGTCGTTAAAGGAACACTCCACTTTTTTTGAAAATAGGCTCATTTTCCAACTCCCCTAGAGTTAAACAG
The DNA here is from genome assembly GCF_024489055.1 of Chanodichthys erythropterus. Lineage (NCBI taxonomy): Eukaryota > Metazoa > Chordata > Actinopteri > Cypriniformes > Xenocyprididae > Chanodichthys > Chanodichthys erythropterus. The sequence continues at coordinate 27,898,119 of NC_090238.1, forward strand.
TTGAGTTTTATCTCCGGTTCTGGCCGTACCACTTTTAGCATAGCTTAGCATAGTTAATTGAATCTGATTAGACTGTTAGCATTGCGCTTAAAAATGACCAAAGAGTTTTGATATTTTTCCTATTTAAAACTTGACTCTTCTGTAGTTACATTGTGTACTAAGACCGGCGGAAAATGAAAAGTTGCGATTTTCTAGGCTGATATGGCTAGGAACTATACTCTCATTCAGGCGTAATAATCAAGGAACTTGATTATTAAGTTAAGTATCATGGCTGCAGCAGTGCAATGATATTACGCAGCGTCTCTCACAAACGTCTCCATGGTTGCAAGGCACGTTCCCTGTGCAAGCAGGGGCTCACAGGCGCTGCGTAATATCATTGCACTGCTGCAGCCATGGAACGGCAGCAAAGTTCCTTGATTATTACGCCGGAATGAGAGTATAGTTCCTAGCCATATCAGCCTAGAAAATCACAACTTTTTATTTTCCGTCGGTCTTAGTACACGATTTAACTACAGAAGAGTCAAGTTTTAAATAGGAAGAATATCAAAACTCTTTGGTCATTTTTAAGCGCGATGCTAACGGTCTAATCAGATTCAATGAACTATGCTAAGCTATGCTAAAAGTGGTACCGCCAGAACCGGAGATCGGCTGAATGGATTCGAAAATGGTAAAACTCAACTGTTTAACTCTAGGGGAGTTGGAAAATTAGCCTATTTTCAAAAAAAGTGGAGTGTTCCTTTAAAGATAGATTGTTGTTTTCTTATGAGGGTGTGTTAAAGTGAGGCTAACGGGGTCTAATTTGAGTGCACATAGGTGACGTGTTAGTGTGTTGGTGTGTTCTCACCTGTGTGCAGTGTCTGCCATCTGTTCCTCAGCTGTCTGGATGACTGGATGGCTGTCTGATTATAAGTAAAGCTCGTCTTGACTTGCTGCCAGTAAGGGATGAAGTGAACATCAAAGCTTAAGCCAGACTGTGTCCAAGCAGGGCTTAGATCTTTCTCTTCATGCTTACGAATGCTTCAGGGTTCGACTAATATGAGACTGTTTAGAAATGCAGAGACAAGCCCAGCCTACCGAGCCGGAGACCACCTAGGGCCTCGGACCACCATAAGATGGTCCATAATAAATAAGCAGATCATTATTTCTGACACCAAGATCTTATGACAATATTTATACTGCTGTAGCTCATTTTTAGGATCTCATCTAGGGCCCCACATAATGTGGTAGCAATATACAGATCTGTTCATGAGAGAATCATAGATTTAATTAATCTAAATTTTGATTGGCAATTCAAAGTCATCATAAATTAGCCAATATATGCATACACTTGACAGTAGAATTCTGTAACAACCCATTCTTACTACCAAGGCGTTAAAAACTTGATCAGGGTCAAAAGTCTTAAAGGGATAGTTCACCCAAAAATAAAAATATTTGCTGTTAAATTACTCACCTTCATGGCATCCAATAAGATGTAGGTGACTTTTTTTTTCATCAGTAGTACAATAAAGAAGATTTTTAGCTGAAACTGTTGTCCTTGGTGATTCATAAAATGAATGGCTGTCATCACTTTGGGAGACAAAAAAAACAAAGAAAAAAACACCACTGACCAGCCAGGTTTGTCACTTGTCGGGGACCCCTTGAAACATTTCTGTGTGGTCTGTGCTATTTGCAGCGTGTTTCTGTACATTGTGATTTTTCGTAGCACGTGTTGTCAAACTGATAAAGATTTTCGCTTAATTTGCTGGTGTTTTTTCTATTTGCATGTGTATTCTTCAGTTGCAGTGTTTTGCAGTTTGCCAAGACTGTTGATTACAGGTGATAATGTTGTAAATAATGTTAGGTTTCTTGCACAAACCAATCTTTACGCTTCATAATGTATCGTTAGAAGCCATGGGTGTTATTATTATTATTTATTTTTTTGCCTTTGTTTTTTGATGCCATAGTGCTCAAATCTAATTTGTTTAAAAGACCTCCGAAGAACAGGCGAATCTCAACATAACACCGACTGTTACCAACAGTTGGGATCATTAATATGTACGCCCCCAAATTCATGCATATGCCAGCCCATGTTCAAGTCATTAGACATTAGACGTCTGGATCTGTGCACAGCTGAATCATCAGACGTTCTGCAGGTAAGCAAGCAAGGACAACAGCGAAAAATGGCATATGGAGCAATAATAACTGACATGATTATTACTATTTTTAGTGATATTTGTAAATTGTCTTTCTAAATGTTTCATTAGCATGTTGCTAATGTACTGTTAAATGTGGTTAAAGTTACCATCGCTTATTACTATATTCATGGAGACAAGATGTCGTTATTTTATTTTTTAAACACTTGCAGTCTGTATAATGCATAAACACAACTTCATTCTTTATAAATCTCTCCAACAGTGTAGCATTAGCCTTTAGCCACGGAGCACTATCAAACTCATTCAGAATCAAATGTAAACATTCAAATAAATACTATACTTATGTGATTAGACATGCTGCATGACGAACACTTTGTAAAGATCCATTTTGAGGGTTATATTAGCTGTGTGAACTTTGTTTATGAAATGTTTAAGGCAGTCGTGAGCTCAGGGGCGGGGAGCGCGAGAATTTAAAGGGGAAGCACACTGGATCGGCGCATATTTAATGGTGCCCCAAAATAGGCAGTTAAAAAAATGAATAAAAAAAAAAAATCTATGGGGTATTTTGAGCTGAAACTTCACAGACACATTCAGGGGACACCTTAGACTTATATTACATCTTGTGAAAAAGCATTCTATGGCACCTTTAACTAATCAGTAAGTAATTTCAAATTTAGGACTAATATAGTTCCTTATTAGGTAGTCGTGTGTCTTCTTTACTCTGAATTAGTCATAAAATGCATCACTAGTTACTCAGGTGTTACCTAGTCACTCTGCAAGAACTACTTGTGATCTGGACCGTTATTTTAAAGTGAAAAAAACAAACAAACATCTTTTTCTCAGACATGTTAATGTTGTGATTAGTTATTCTTTATAATTTGTCATAGTTATTAGTTCTTAAAGAAGCCAATCTCATTCAGTAAATATTGGTTACCTAATAAGGAACTATCTCAGTCCTAAATTTGTTCATCTTGTTTCCATATTAGTTAATAGTAGTAGCTGAAGTGTTACTACTCATTTGTCCTGAATTACTTCCAGCATGGTTACTTATAATGACAGACCAGTATTCCAAAGCATTACCTTCATTTGTAAAACTGTTTTTGTTTGTTTTTGCAATAAATGCATGTGATCATTTTTATGTGCCTGTTACATGTTTTATGTTGTTAGGGGATTTGGCTCACAACAACAACAACAACAACAACAACAAAATAAATCAAAATAAATAAATAAAATACAATCTATGAAAGTATAAATGTACATAAAAATAGTTTCAACATAATATCAATATTTTAATATCTTAATAGTGAGAATGGTTTGACTGTAAACAATTTGCAATTATGAACTACTACAGAAATTGCTGTGCAGTTGATGTGTGCTTGTTGTATTCATCTTTTGTAAGTCGCTTTGGATGAAAGCATCTGCTAAATTAATAAATGCAAATTGTTGATTCTAATGATTATAAATAATACATTTAAATTTTTATTGAACATATTAAACAATCTTTTATCATCTTACGGATTAGAATGTGTATTACAATAATTTTAACATGACTAAATGGGTTTCTTATTTTTTCCCCAAGTTGTACAAGAACCGAAAAGTAATTATCATTTAACTTTCCACACTTCACAGTACAATCTCTCACTTGAGATGAGATCACTTCAAGTGTTTTAAATAAAAACTGCAGGCACTGCATTCACCGTGCTGTTTTGCTAATTCAAACATCCTTTTACATCTTGTTAACTCATATAAATTATAAATGGTTCTCATAATGCAGATTTCATTATTCAGAATGCATAATAAGAACTAGCAACATATTCTCACAAACTATGTTGTATCTATGTGAATTTGAGTGTACTCACCAACCTATAGGCTCATTAGAAATATGTTCCTCTACATTTCTGCAAAACTTCTAAAACGTACCTATACACACAAATCACAGCAGTATCTTAATAAAATACACAAAAGGCAGTAAAATTCCACCAGCTTGTATTCTACACAAACACTGTAAACCCTGAATAAGTTGGCAAAACTCAAAAAAAAAAAAGAGGCAATCAGTTGCCTCAAATTTTAAGTTAAGAAATTGCTAAATTGCTAATTTGCTAACATGTTAATAATAGATGGCAACTCTCCAAAATCCTACATTAACAGAAACTCTTCTAAATTAGCATAACAAAACATTAATCACTACTAAATCTCCCACTTAACATTAATCTTGCACCAAAAACATTATATACAGTTGCAAGAAAAAGTATGTGAGCCACTTGCAGAATCTTTGAAAATGTGAAAAATATTAACAAAATAAGAGAGATCATACAAAATGCATGTTTTTTTTTTTTTTTTTTTAGTACAGTCCTGAGTAAGATATTTTACATAAAAGATATTAACATATAATACATAAGACAAAAAAAATAAAGCTGAATTTATTAAAATGACCCAGTTCAAAAGTTTGTGAACCATTGGTTCTTAATACTGTGTGTGTTTACCTGGATGATCTACGACTGTTTGTTTTGTGATGGTTCTTCATGAGTCCATTGTTTGTTCTGAAAAGTTAAACTGAGCTCTGATCTTCAGAAAAATGTTCCAGGTCCCAAAAATTCTTCTGTTTTCCAGCGTCTTTTGCATATTTGAATCCTTTCCAGCTGTGACCATATGATTTTGAGATCCATCTTTTCACACTGAGAACAACTGAGGGACTCAAACACAACTATTAAAAAAGGTTCAAACATTCACTGATGTTCCAGAAGGAAACACGATGCATTAAGAGCCGGGGGGTGAAAACTTTTGAACAGGATGGAGATGTCCAAATATTTTATATTTCGTTTAAATATCATTGTTTTTCATTTAGTACTGCCCTTCAGAAGCAACAGAAGATACTTGCATGTTTCCCGGAAGACAAATTAAATACAATTTACCTTGATCTTCAAATTCCAAATGTTTTCACCCCCTGACTCTTAATGCATCGTGTTTCCTTCTGGAGCATCAGTGAATGTTTGAACCTTTTTAATAGTTGTGTTTGAGTCCCTCAATTGTCCTCAGTGTGAAAAGATGGATGTCAAAATCATTCAGTCACTGCTGTAAAGGGTTCAAATATGCAAAAGATGGTGGAAAACTGAAGAATCTGCAGGACCTGGAGGATTTTTTTCTGAAGAACAGAGCTCAGTTTAACTGCTCAGAACAAACAAGAGACTCATGAACAACCATCACAAAAAAAAAAAAAAAACAGTCATAGATCATCCAGGTGAATCAATGGTTCACATACTTATGAACGGGGCCAATTTAATAAATTCAGCTATTTTTTTGTCTTGTGTATTATATGTAAACATATTTTATGTAAAATATCTTACTCAGGACAGTACTAAATAAAAAATAACATGCATTTTGAATGATCTCTCTAATTTTGTTAAAATTATTCACATTTTTACAGATTCTGCAAGTGGTTCACATACTTTTTCTTGCAACTGTAACACTTAATTTTAGCATTTACTCTCCCTTTCGAGTGCCACGGGCAAAGCATGCTGGGAAATAGAAATCCCAGCCCAGTTTTTAGTTAAACTTAAGTTTATCTAAATTAAAAACAATAAATTAATAAGTTCATAAAACTCAAAACAGTGAAACATCAGTTTATTTAAAATATATCACTTCTGGAAACTTAAAAGAAAAGGAAAGTGCTAAATACTCATAAAAGTTATTTGTTTAATTTAAGTTTGTCCTACTCAAAACAATTAATTATTTTGAGCATTGGGGTTTACAGTGAATGATGATTATAGGGGCAAATTATCAATTAATAGTCTTATTTTGTGCAGTTACCTGCCAAATAACATGTTATGACTAATCACATAACCAGCACCATTTGAATGGGTTTTATAACATTGTAAACTTTATTGGTATTTCATCTGATACAGCATTGCACTTGCATTGTTGAGCACAGGAGTGCTGTGAAATATGAGTCACGCTAAAAAAAGCTCAGTCTAATGGCATGGTTTCTTCAGGAAATGCATTTTTATTTCACATTTTCTTTTGTTAACAATATTGGTTAGGTTTAAGGTATGCCAATGCCAATGCGCAGCTGTTTGTGAGAGTCATTCACACAATAATGAAGGTAAAGCCTTTGAGATAATGCTTTAATACTGATTTGATGCTGATTTGTTTGATTGAGAAGAGGTTTGTAAATTAAAATTAGCCAAGGTTTCTTTTTTTAGGCCTCACAATTTGATATGTTTGGTTTCAGATGGCGAATAAAATCGTTATTGTCAATAGACTGTTGTTTATATGTATTATACTCCAGTATTAAAAAACAAAACAAAAACCAAAACATACTTTTAATTTAGGATTTTGTTAATGACATCTCCAAAAGATCATGTGTTGTCCCTGTACTGTCCATGGACTCACCAAGTGATATTTTGTCCCATCTACCCTCAACAAAACATGAATTTGTCATCTCTGGCTTAAAATTACGCTACAAATTCAATTGAGAGAGTGAGACAGGAATATAAGAGAACACTTGTTTAAAATTTAGAGGTTTTTCTGTGTTGTATTGAGCATTTTTTCCATCTCACATCTGAAAAGATTGCTGTGCTTGATTTCAAGAAATGATACACTTTGGCTTCTCACTCCACAAGTTAACTTTTTTTTTTTTCACAAAATCACAACTATGAAATGAGAACACATAAATTGCAGACTCAACAGGAGTGTGATATTTATTTCCAGTGGTGCCTGTTTTTTCTCTTCAATTCCCACAGATCTACAACAAAAGCTAACAGTCACATTTGAAAATATGCATCAGAAACAGATCAAAAGAACACCATATGTCAGCTCCTAGTTCAGTATTCAGGGCACTGATCTGGGAGTCAGCCATTTTAAGGACTATTTCAATCACAAAATCTTTCCAGTGCACTGAAACGTTCGCTCCCTAAAAAGTCCCACAATGCACCATGAAATCCAGAGAGCATCGATGCTCATTTTGTTCCTTGAAGTTCTGAAGCACGAAACATAAATCACATGAGCCAACTCACCACACATAATGACATGCGATAGAGATCATGCGATGTTTTATTTATTTATTTATTTATTTTTTAATTAAATACAAAAGCATTTTTTTTTTTGTTATATTCCAGCATAAACACATAACTATAGCCAGGTAATGAACATAATCTAGCTAACATTTATAATTTATTTTACGACTAAAATGATTTGATTCTTTGTTAGTATTCTTTGTAGTATTTACTTCATGTAAGATTGGAGGATCATGTTATTTTTCTTAGTCCTAGTTGGTGGGCTGACTGGCTGCTCCAACTTACTGATCGGGTAAAAATGTCACACAGTTAAGTAATGAGGTGGGGCAAGACAGACCGGGTCAGAGTGAGATGTTGTACACATCAGAATATGTGAGTAGTGTAGGGAAAGTTGCCTGATTTTGTGTGCAGAGCTTTTGTGTTCTCTCTGAAAGAAATATATCATTTGTAAATATTATAAAAAATGTGTGCGTATTTGTGTGCGCTGTTCTTTAGAAATCATACACTATGTTAAATGAATTTGAGGTTATTAGATTAACTCTCAGGGGTTGGCAAAAGCTTTGGCGCATTTTGCTGGATTCCCTTTCGAATGGGAACTCGCACTGCGTCTGAAGACGCATTGGGGAATGCCAATGTGTCTTCGGACGAAGTGTCTCGTTCCCCTTCTCAGGGAACCATGGTTAAGCCCGGACTAAATTTTCTCAGTGTGTTCCGCAACGTTGGCTGAAGTTGGTCCTTGTTGGCTTTTTTTCGGCTGATTCAACACTGAATCGGCGTTGGAGCTCGTCGGTCAGTCTGGCCATCTGATCATTCTGATTGGCTGTTCAGCTACTGCTACCTGCTGGTACGGAAAGGCATTTCTTCTTATGCAGGCGCAGAATGGACATGCTACTTGACCATTGGGTGTCGAGCGTCGGTTTGGTGTCACTGCAACTTTGGACCCAGACGCTGCCGACGTGAGCCAACCCTGCAGTCTGCTTTTGTCGCCACTAGTTTGTTGGGTTCAGCTTAGTGTGTTCCGGACTTTACATGCGTAACCTGAGACGTTACCTTTAGAATGGGAACTCTTTTGAATTGGCATTCCCCAATGTGTCTTCGGACGCAGTGTCTCGTTCCCCTTCTCAGGGATCCATGGTTACCTGCGTAACCTGAGATGTTTTCCTTACATAGCAGCAACACTTACTTAAAAATACTCTGTCATTTTTTGTCATACAGACAAAAGTAATACAGCAATTGAAACTACAGAATGTCTACTTTTTATTTGTGTGCACTCACAGTACAAACAAAATGTGCTTTTTGCAAAATAAAGAAAACTAGCATGATGTGTGATCTGCCATCTCTTATATAATCATATATAAACACAACAATGTCTACTGCATTCAATATTCTGTGGACCTCTTAGCATTTGTAAGCATTTGAACATAAAACGTTTTGCGTTTTAGAATTTGCCTGTCAAAATGTAAACATTACACTGTACAATAATAACACTGTTCACCTTCTATATATTAGTATTGTTCTTCTTTTCAGCTTGTGGAAAAACTGCTTGTGATGAGCTTTGATTTGTCATGTGACTCTCATCATCACTGTGTTTGGTGGTTGTCAGTGTATTACAAATGTAAAAAAAAACATATATTTGTAATTCAATAGGTTGGTACATTAACAATATATCAGTTAATGAAATATGTTTTTTTTTTTTTTGGTTTTGTTTTTTACTGTAGATTTAAGTTAAATCTGTAAAACCTAAAATGTTGCTACCTTATTTTTTCCCGCCAACCACAGCTGCCAGGTTTTTACCATAAATTTTAACAGATTTTGTGTGTGTGTAAAATAAACAGTTATGTAATTATTACAATATAAACCTTTAAATTATACTGTTTTGAACTATAAAATAGACAGTAAACTAAGTGCTGTCCCATGTATTTTTTTTACACCAAAGTTCTCGCAACCACAGCTGCTGTTTTTTTTACTGTAAATTTTACGGGGATTTTTTTTTTTTTTTTCTTTTTCAGTGAATGAATAATAATGAGATCACTTTTCTAATACACATTTACATATAATAGAGCATCTGGGTTTCTTCAAGCAAGAATAGCACATAGCATAATACTAAAGACAAGGTGGAAACATCTCAGCTGGTGGCTATAGCAAATGAGGCCAGAAAAAGCTGTTTTGCAAATCATGTTGAACGACAGATTCATTGGGGAATTGTTTGAATTATGGATTTTCAATGAATTCCTCATCCCTGAGACAACTGACAAATTGGGCATTGACACTTGCTTTGTAGGGTTTTTGAATGCAGAGTCAATAAAAAAATGAAAAGCAGCAGTCTACCTTATCCTGTGAGATTTTAATGGTGCTTATTAAACATTCCCTGAAGGGTGCATGTTGTGGCAGATGTACAAGGTGTGTTGCTGAAGCATGTAATGCAAGCAGAATTTCCCTCAGTGCATTTCACAACTACTACGCCATTTTTGTAAAGCATTGAAAAGTGACTTTATTATTAGAGTGATTAGGTTTCTGAATTAATGATTGTGATCAGTCATTTTCTAAACAACACACAAGAGCTCAATTTCTAAGTCGTACCTACGCTTTTGTAGTTTGATCTGGCTCTGAGATAAAATGTCACAGTTGAGGTGCAATTTCAATCAGATTACAGATTATCCAGACACGATTCGAGAAATTAAATCTGTTAGAACTAATCCAACAATATAAGTAATCAGCTTACTCTTTGCCTCACTGCGAATGCAATATGGCTTGTGGTAAAGATGTTTTCATTGAAAAATAAAAGCAGGATGAAAGACAATTATTTTGAAAAAATTCATTTATAATCTAAGATATTATGATTATGAGTTCTTTTCTTCAAAATCCAATGTATCAAGCTCAAATGTCTACCTAAATATAGCATTTTGTTAAAAATGAATGAGTCAGTAGTACACTGTGATAAAAAAAATGTACAGCAATTGGCCTATCGTGAAGGTCATCACTGTGTGTGAAGCATCATATCATAAAATTAGATCTCTGACCAAAAACTACTCCATCATAACTCATGAATATTTCAGACCCTCAACATAACTTGGCTGTTTGAAAATTTTATTTTACAACTGTGTAAAGATATGCCTCAGAAATCATAAATATTTATTCGGTTTCTCCGCCTCAGTTATCTAAAATGATTCCCGGGTGTGGATGCTGTGTAGTATCACATCTCTGGGCAAAGCTTTGCCAGCAACATTACTAATTACTATAATTAATTCTCTATGTTTGGCATCTGTGAATGTCACCTAATTAGCAGATGTGGTTCTATTCACTCATATTTCAATGGTTTGCCTTGTGAAAGAAAGGGTAAATTAGCTGTGCAATAAGGCTCTTTTGACCCTCTCATCCTTGAAAGGCAACAACAACATATTTTCAACGAATGGTTCATTTTTTATCACACTATCCAGCTTTCATCTGAAAGTTGTGAAGGTGAAGACAGAATGTATTTTGTGAACTTTGGACTGACTTATGAAATATTCAGTCTTATTTTGATAACTTCTTTCAGTGTTGTGATGAGGGTTTCATTCCCTCATTTATCTCTTGTTCTTGACTTCAGACAGATGTGTGATGGAGAAACAATGAAGGGAAGGGACTGTTATTATGAAGAATCACTATAATTGCTGGATCTGCACGAGAGAGCAAGAGATCAACTTCAAATTTAGTTAAAGTTCAATGCACTACATTTAATTGGCAATTAATTAAGTCATATTGAGTCTGCACTGTGTGTAGAATTAAGTCTTTTTTAAAAAAAAAGTAATTGCTAATGTGCATATCCATGGTTACTAGACGTTTAGTAAATAATAGCACGGCTGTGATTGCCCTTGTGCCTGCTGTCAAATCACATCCGTGCTGATATAGAGTCATATCACATGGCTACTCATGTGGTGTTGCATTTATACAACAGTAAATAAAGAATCAACAACATAGTGACTTTAAAAACCCTCTTTTGTGCGGAAATACTTCCTTCCGCCACAGATTCAAATCGCAAGTTGACCATTTCCTCTGTTACTAATTCGTAAACACCACTTTTTAGACCTAGTAGTGAAGAAATGCTGAGTTGCTTCTTTGAAGCTTATTGTATTATGTAGAGTATTATGAGAGAGAGATTGACTAAGCAATTACATCTAGATGATATTTTTCAGGTCAATGTTATATTCATAATTACAAAATCAGTTTGAATGTCTACTGAGGAATGCAATATGTCATTGTCCTTAACATGACAGTGCTAGTTAATGCATTGTGTTCACACTTGTAGTTCGGTTCATTTGGTTAGTTTGGTCCAGACCAAAAAACAAAAACAAAAAAAAAATCATTCCTTGGTGTTCAGATTGGCAATTTTATCACAGAACCAAAAGATACCGAACCTAAAGGCATAGGGATAGCAGTCTGGTCAGTTTTTATAAAATATTGCCTATTTTAAGACGGAACTTACCGAACATCCAAAACAATGCTGAATGCTGAGATAAATGCACTTTAAGACTTCAGATGCAAAAGCATCTAAGTGCCATCTGAAATTTTCTTCTAAAATGAGCATTTTTATCAAGCGTGTATGTTTAGGTTCAGTAATTTCACTTTAATGGCAAATAATAGGTCCTTTTCATTGCTATTAAAGTGAAATAACTGAACATAAACATACAAGCTTGATAAAAATGCTCATTTTAGAAGAAAATTTCAGATGGCACTTAGAGGCTTTTGCATCTGAACTCTTCACTTGTTGTGTGTGCATAACCTGCATATGATGGTATTTTGGCCAGAAAACTCATGAAGAGCTTATAAAATGTGTAAGGGAGTCAAAACAGCAGCGGTAATTCCTCCGTCACACACACAAACGATCTGCTGTGTGAAGACATATCTGATGCCTATGATGGGTAAACTTGCGACTATGATGAGAAAACCCAGTATGCGCGAGTATTCTGTCTTTTAGGGTCTCAACTTCCTGTTTTTGGTTCGTTTACATGTCTTTGGTCTGTGTTGCGTTCATATATCATTTGAACCACTCCAGAGTTCATTTGGAAGCGGACCGAGATCCATTATTTCAGCGGTGTCGGTTTGCTTGTTTGGTGCACACCAGGGATCGGACGGCAGCATTCACATGTTCAAATGAACCGCACTAACAGAGAAATCGCACCAGGGTTAGTTTTAATAGAACCAAACATGACAAGTGTGAACACACCCTAAGTTGCTTCTTATAAGGTGTTGTTTAAAAAAAAAAAAAAAAAAGTCCCTTTTAATACAAAAGTCTTTGCTACTGACTCACTCATAAAGAACATTTTTTTATTGAAAAATAATATTTAAATAAAAATATTAGCCATTATAAAAATATAAGAAGTTTGTACAATAGGAAATAAACACAAGCAAACAGTTTAGTTAGAAGTACAAAGTGAATAGTAGTTGGGTGAACTATACCTTTAATGTTTTTTTTTAATTAATATGGAAATATGTTTTTTTTTTATGAAACAATACTCTAAATAAGAAACTAAAACTGCCAGTAGGTGGTGGTAAATGTCTAAATGAGTAAGTCATAGAGTCATTTATCCATTCAACTCATTCAAACAACTGAAGTAAATCTCTTTTTACACAATTATTTAAGTATTTTTAGAGCGTAAGGAGTCCGACTCAATTGCGTCATTCGCTAGGAGCTAAAGAGCAAGAAGCAAATACCATAGATTAATCACCTCGTAGTTCATAGTAGGTCTTTAAAGTTTTACAAGTTATCGTTAAAAATCTATTTTCCTACAGAGTTTTTACTTCCGGAACCTGACTGCTGTACTCTATAACTATAAATACATAATCATATGAAACTAACCTTAAACCAAACTGAGTAACACTTTATTTTACAGTGTCATTGTTGCACATGTTACATGTAGTAATAACTAGAAATGATGCATATTTACATGCAATTAACACTAAACCAAACCCTCGCCCTAAACCTATAGTAAGTACGCTGAGTTAATTATTATTACTCAGTACTTAAATGTATTATTAAACTGTAATACCTTAAAATGAAGTTTAACCCCAAACTCTATTGTAAAGTGTTACCAAATTATGATTTCTGCATGGATAAAGAAACAGGTAAAAACAATCCCTTAGACTGAATAAATTATATCTAGAGACCAGAAACTCATAGAAATTTAGGGTGGGCTGTTTTGACATGGGTCACCTAGTGATTACCCAGCAAAACTTTAACAGCCCTAAAGCAACGTGCTAAAATCCAAACTACTCCAAACATCTTGACAACTGAATGCCGATGCTCTGGCAAACACCTTCAACATCCTAGCAATGTGGCGCCAATTTTTACACTCACAAGCGCCACTCACATTTTCTTCAGATAATATCAATGTGCAGTTTTGATTAGTATACTGATAGAATTGATTAGAATATCTGAAGCAAATCTTCACCTCACAGCAGTGCACTGTAATTGTAGTTGACTTTCACCCCAATGATAGATTGCACACTGTCTTAAAGCATAAATCATTTTGGCCTGCAGGTGTGTCCTTGATGCTGTATCATATTTTGATGAGGCATTTCATTGTTGCCTTGTAATATTTTATATGATAAAATCAATGTACACTATGTTGCGTACATTTGTCACATCCATATGAAATGTTCCCTTTTGTTTAATGCTTTATAATATATCTTTATAATGCATGTTTTATTACTGCAGCTCTGAGCAGTGTTTAAAGGGAAGAGGAATAAATCTTGTTGTTTTCTTGGCTTATCAGCACAGCGGCATGTGATCAGAACATCAACATGTCATGGCTAATACCAAAATAGAATATGTTGTTTATGACATTTTGTCATGAAATACAGGGAGCAAGAGCAGCCGCTTCAATGAAACGCATGACAACACAAAACAGACTACAGCTACAGATAGGTCTATGTGACATTGATAACAGCAGCATTATCATAAAAGTGTGAATCTCTAGCTGGATAATAGTCCCTGAAAAGAAAGACAGTGGCAGAAAACTGACTTTCCTTGAACAAAATAAAAAAATAAAAAAGAAAGAAAGAAATACTAGCCTACTAAATAAATAAAACATAGAGTTGTGTGATAAATGTCTCATGGAAAGACATACATTTTATACTCAGGATCGACCATTAAATCTGTCTAGAATTTTCTAAATCATGATCTTGCCATTAAAAAAAGTACTGTGGTGCTACCATGGTATGGTGATGGTGTTAGAGTGCAATATGATATATTCCAAAGCACTGAACAATTATCATATTCATATGCCATGGCATTGAACGATTACCATATTTATGTACATTTGCATTTACATTGGACTCCAAGGAAAATCATGGCACTTCCAAGCTGTCACATTTATATAGCGTGTTATAGATTGTTTTAAAGCAGCTATTTTTTTTTTGTAAAATTCACCAGTTATGAAACAAATTCATTTTCAGCTGTTAAAGCAGCTCTACAGAAAATGATAGTGTGACATTATTTAGCTTAAAGGTACAATTTGTAAAATTTTTGCAGTAAAATATCCAAAAACCACTAGGCTAGTGTTATATATTTTGTCCAGCTGATTACTAACAATATCTCTAATGTTTTCAACTACTTGCAAATCATGAGAAAATTCCCATTCTAAACAGTGACACGGGGCAGTGCAGTCGCCTGTCAATGACGCAGTTACCTTTGTTACCGCCTTTACTGACGTAGAAACCACATGACAACAGTGCCGTGGACAAATGCGGAAGTAGTGTCCAGCAAACCACTAGCTTGCTTCAAGCAGTTCCTTATTTACTTCTTGCACGTTTTATGGTGGATTGTGTTACTTATTTATGGAACATAATTACTGTTTACCATCTGCCGCTGGTTCTGTCGACAAGGACAGCTCCCGTAAACTCATGACCGGAAAAGCGGAAGCGGCGCCGGTGACTGTGTCATAATAAAAGTCCCGCTGCTCGTGAGGTGTGTGTTGATCAATCGCTCCAGCTCCTCGTTCAGCTCCCGCAACACTCGGTCCTGCTCTGCTTCATACTACAGTAACGTTAATAATCGCATCCACGAACATGAGTTCTTCCAGACTCCAATCCCTATTCTTTTGCACCGTCCGTTGAGATGGAGACTACATGTCCCAAGTTTCCACTCTAAAACTTTACGTCATCAAACTAGGCCTTTGTTTTGAATAGGCTTCTAGCGACATCTAGCGGAAAAAAAATATCACAAATTGTACCTTTAATTTAGTTCAGTGACACAAAGTTAATCGTTGATGAAACGAGTTCAGTTTCAGCTATGAGCTGCTCTGCAGAATACAATAGTGTCATGATCCAGCTTCAGTCAGTTCAATGTTGATTCGGTTCATTTCAATAAAGGTGTTAATGTTGCAAAATTAGTGTCATTAACCATGCTATGATACTTCATGGTTTTTATTTGTTAGTATAGCCATCTACCATTGGTACACAGTAAAGAATCTTACTTGATTATGGATGCCATGAGGCCACTGCTACTATCGGAGGCTGCGTTTACCCTGGCTTCCAAATGTGGTTTTAAATCAGATACATATCTGATATCTGGACATCCAACCTAGCCTACATCTAAACACGCATATCCGATAACCCTTGGAATTCCAAGCCACTACAAGGCGAGGGCGACGTTTGCCTTTAAAAAGATATAATTTTAATGTTGTATTATGAAGCAGACATGGTGTATGCTCTTGCACTAAAACTTGCAAACTTTTTTTTTTAATGTGGGTGGGAACTTTATATGTCTATATATCTAGATATCTTTTCCTATAAGAAAGAAATTGCATGCACATGTAATGGACGTAGACTGGTGCGAGCTGTGCATGTAAACCTCACTCCCCTGAACTGAAGAGTTGGTCTAGCGACTGACGCTAGAGACTGTGGTCTTTAGCCTCCTTGTTAGAGTGCCTGACTCCCATGTGGACGGACCCGGGTTCGAATTCCGCTTGGAGTAGGTGGTTCGAACAGGAGAGGTTACACTGGTGCCGTGACCCGGATGGGAGTGAGGTTTAGGAGGTTGAGTGTAACGGATGTAGGCCGGTAAGAGCTTGCATGTAAACCTCACTCCCCTGAACTCAAGAGGTGCTCTAGCGACTGGCGCTAGAGACTGCGGTCTTTAACCTCCTTGTTAAAGCACCCAACTCCCATGTGGATGGACCCGGGTTCGAGTCCCACTTGGAGTGGGTGGTTCGAACAGGAGGGGTTACACACACACACACACATTTAGCAGCTTTTTTCAACCTATGCCTGGTGAATTTTATAAATAAGCTTCACTACTGAATTGAATTATCTCAGCAATGAGGTGATGACTTTCTAGCTTCATACTCTTGTGCGCTCTCTCTCTTGCTCTTTCTGTCGTTATCATTCATATTCAAAATCATTCAAATAAATGTAATCTTACCATGCTACTTTATTTCACTTCAGAATTGTCTAACGACAAAATAACAAATTACCTCTTTTTCGGTCTATATCCATTCAATAAGATTTCGCGCTGCAAATCATCCATGATAGCTATTAACTTATCCATGTTGGTAAATAATCATGGCCACCCAACATATACATAATTTTAATAGCACAGCTATTCAAAACCCCAGGGTCTACCATGTGCATAATAAAGCGATCACCGACAGTCCTTTTGGGCGGGAGCTAATGTAAACACAGATATCGGATACCAGTTGTGTCTAAAGTAAATGTAAACAGGCTGGCCAAAAAATCGAATATGGTCAAAAGATCAGATCTGTGCATTAAGACTTGCATTGCAAACGCAGCCAGTGTGTTCCAGTGATTCTTGGCAGTGGTGCAGATGGCTAGATAATCACAAAGGCTGTCTACTTGGGTCAGTAGGATAGTTTTTTTTTCATTAGCAAACTCAACTAAAATTTTGTCCTGAAAATGTATACATCTAGTTTTTAAGATGTGACATGGAGCTACCACAGCTCTTAAAACATATGGTCAGTTAAATGTGTTTTCTCTGTCTTGCAGGTGAACGAGTGACCCAATGAAGTGGAATACTACTTTATCGGAGTGCTGGAAGAGAAGTCACCTTGCCCCAGTTCTCCGAGAGCACAGGGAGAGAGACAGGCATCTCTGATTGTTTGTTGCCAGTAGGGATACGGGAAGGTCAGTAAACAAACTAGACTGCATTTCTCCTGCTGCAGTGTGTCATTCTGCCTGATGTTCAACTCATGTCAGCACAGGAAGAGATGTTTGGATCCCTACTTGATATATCAACGAGTGACTGCTGTCATTGTAAACATTCAGGAATGAAATGTCAACGAATACATATTAAGATTAGAATTTTTTTGATCTTTGAGCAGATCTGATGCAGGGTTGAAATCTACTTTTCTACTATTCAGAAGAAAACTATTGAGGAATGATAATTTGACTGACAAATTCTTCTGAATGTGATGTAATAGGCTGCTGAAGGGGCTATATTTATAGAATTCTCATGTATTAATCGATTTTATTATTGGCAATGTGTGAACAGATTGTAACGAAACTTAAACAAGACCTATCTATGAAAGCCTGTAGACTGATTTTTATGAAGGACTTGGGACATTTTTGCAGAGAAAATCAAAAGGATGTGAAGGTTATGCGCACACCCGAGAGCCTCTCTTCCGTTCAATGACACATGAAATGAATTCTTACAATGTTCAGGATAAGAGCCATTCTGTACTGTAATGTCAATGTGTCATGCAAAGAAAAAGGATTATAGTCTCGCATAGCCATATCTTTATAGTCTATAGTCTCAAATATACTTTATAATCAAACTATCATAACAGTATCATTTTAAATGATGTTTTATTAACAAAATTCGGGAGGAGCAATGTTCAAATAATCTGACTAATTATCACGTCATTTCAGCCAGCTGTCAACAATCAGTAATGAACATATCTACCCAATCAGCATGAATGAAGGCCTATTTACAAACACAGTCGACTCATCCATATTCCTCAATATTTTTTTCAGCATCCCTCCACCACCCCGTCTCCTCACCTGGTTACTTTCATGACCAGAAATACGGGGGAAGTACTCTGAGTTCGGGCCAAATACCAAGCTCAGAGCCCCCTCCTCAGACAGCACGCCAAATATGCATACTATTACGCATACTATTTACTATCTGATTATTTGTAAGTGTGAACTCGTGAATTACCTCATCTGTCAACATGATGTCGGTGAATTACATAGATTGTGCAAACATATCCACATCACTATGATCAGATGCTTTCTTAACTGCTGTTTTCTCACTGCTGTCATTTTTGTTGTGTTTATTTTATTACTGAGAGGAAAGCGCGCAGCACTTATTTACATACTCATAAATGTCGCTCTCAGTAATGTGGATGGCGTGGTGATGTTCGTTAAAAGTATATTGCTACAAAGGCATAACTTCTTTTTTACTTCTAAGCTAAGAACAAAAAAGAACTTTGCCGAGAGTATAGTGAGGCCTTGAATCACGAACAGTCTCTTGCACGTACATGCGCACGAGTGTATGGGGTTAGATTCCCGCCAATAGTATTGCGGTCATGGATCATAAAATAATAAGCGTGAATCAAAAATTTAAAAACACATGAAAAATATATAACACAAATTTAAAAAAAAATAACGCAAAATGATCAGAATGGCAAAGAACGTGGATCAAAATATAATATGCGTGAATTGAAAAATTAAAAGCGCATAAAAAAAAATATATCAAGCATGAATCAACTTTAAACACATTAAAAGTTATATTGCACAAATCTTAAACTTGTGTTTGCGTTCTTAAAAGTTGTTTTCCTTGCTTTTATTACTCTTTTTATTAATCTTTCTTCTCATATTTTACTCTTTTGTACGCTTGTGATGTTTTTCTCTTTGCTCTTCTTTCCATGTTTCGCTCTTGCGTTTGCAAATGTTGCAGTTCGAGTTTCTTGTAAATTAGGCTGGGCTTAAGTGTCACCATTGGTCCACTAGTTTTAGATTGGCTAGAGGAGGAGCTGTCAATCAATTGAAAAGAGGGAGATGACATCACTCCAAGTTGCTGACTGCAGTTCACTTAACGGCCACCAATCTCACAAATAACAAGGGTTTCTGAATTCTACATATAGCCCCTTTGAATTGAAATAGCAATATGGAATAGTGTGATTATTAAACCATAAGACAATTTAATTAAATTAATTTATCATTTACATATCATCTATACTGCTTGCAAATAAAGACACAGCAGTCTGTTCTGCCATCCTGATAACATGTTTTTAGAGCAACTCGCTATAGGTGCTTGCTTGACACAAACTCCATCTGGCATTGCTCTAAGTTTAGTTTGATTTATGTGGTGCGGTTATATTGCATTGTCAAAGATTATCTCTATTTTCATATTATATTGTTCTATACATTTTTTGTTATAATTTAGTTATTGTATTAACAAAATATATTTAAGTAGCCTCAGTCACAAAAAAATAAAAAAAATAATAATAATTTCAAATATAAATGTCAACTAAAAAGGTCTGAATCCACTTTCTGGATTCTCATTGTGAATACAATGAGAACTGCATAATTTCTTTCTTCACTTTACTTTGGGGTCAGTTGAAAGAGGTTGAGCTTTGTCCTTTAACCCTTAAAGGGTTAGTTCACACAAAAATGAAAATGCAACAACCTCTTCTATTCCCTGGCATTATCCTTACGTAGTTGCTGCAGTAAGCACAGTGAAGGCTTCCGTGTTTACATCCGAATGCCGGGTCAGTATTAGCCAAAGCTGATCATGTGAGCATGTGTGATGCTGATGCAGGAGCCGACCAATAATGAGTCAGCATTCTGACGTAGATCCTGGATGGGCTGGATGTAAACACGTATAAGAATG